>NW_026775571.1:85822747-86422747 GCF_030987335.1 Cornus florida | reverse complement strand
GAAAGACTATCACTTTTCTATACAATATCATCCAGCGAAAGTGAATGTGGTGGCGGATGCACTCAGTCGCCGACCTGTCGGTAGTCTTTCTGCTCTATTCACTACTGAGTGGAATGCTTTGAAGAAAGTAGATGAGTTATCAGACGCTTTTATGGCTTGCATGGTGGTTACACCTTCCATCATTCGCAAGGTTTTACAAGCACAACTCACCGATCAGCAGTGTGTCGACAAAGTCGCAGAGATAGCTTCCGGAGAGGTTCCATTCTACTATGTTGGGGCTGATAGAGGTTTGCGGTACAAAGGACGGTTAGTGGTACCTTCTGCTAATGATTTGAGGAAGGATGTGATGACTGAGACTCACCACTCTGAGTTCTCTGTTCATCCAGAAGGCGATAAGATGTATCAAGATATGAAGCGGCAGTTTTGGTGGGCAGGTATGAAGAAGGACATTGCTCTTTTTGTCTTGCAATGTAGTACTTGTCAGATGGTCAAGATTAATCATCAGAGGCTGCCAGGAGCTCTACAGCCACTACCGATACCGGAGTGGAAATGGGAGAGTATATTTATGGATTTGGTGGAGGGATTGCCCATTTCTTTCAAGGGTCATAATTCTATTTTGGTCATTGTGGATAGGTTGACTAAGTCAGCTCATTTCTTGCCTATTTGTACTGACTACACTTCGGAGCAGCTGGCGAGGCTTTACATTTAAGAGATTGTAAAGTTGCATGGTATTCCATTGTCTATTATATCAGACAGGGATTCGAGCTTTGTGTCTGGATTCTGGAAGAGTTTTCAACAGGCTTTGGGTATAGAGTTGCATCTTAGCACTGCTTATCATCCTCAGACTTATGGACAGACTGAGCGGGTGAATCAGATTATGGAGGATATGCTCTGATCGTGTGTTATTGATTTCAAAGGCCACTGGGAGGATTACTTATCCCTTTTAGAGTTTGCTTATAACAATAGTTTCCAGAAGACTATTAGGATGGCACTATTTGAGGCGTTATATGGCTGACCGTGTCGATCGCCTGTTTGTTGTATAGAGGTTGGTGAGAGCAAATTCTTGGGTCCTGAGTTTATCAAGGATACTTCTGAGAAGATAGCTCTTATTCGAGATCGTATGCGCACTGCCCAGAGTAGGCAAAAGAGTTATGCTGATCGTCGCACTCGTGCTTTGGAGTTTAAGGTTGGGGATCAGGTTCTTCTCAAAGTCTCGCATATGAAGGGTGTTATGCGCTTTGGGAAGAAAGGGAAGTTGTCTCCATAATTTGTCGGTCCTTTCATTATTACGGATCGAGTTGGAGCTGTGGCTTATCGATTGGCACTTCCGGATCATTTGGATCGCGTGTACAACGTGTTCCATGTTTCTATGTTGCGGAAATTTCTGCGGGATAAGGATTGGTATCAGCATATTGATGTTGGGGAGATTGAGTTGCAGCCGGATGCAACTTATTTGGAGCCGCCGTGTCGTATTGTAGACCGACGGGATCAGATTCTTCGTAACAAGGTAATTCCTTTGGTACGTGTTCAGTGAAGTCATCACAATGAGGCTTAGTCCACTTGGGAACGGGAGGATGTCATTCGCTCGCAGTTTCCTGAAATATTGGAAGAAGGTAAGAGCGAATTCCGAGGACATAATTCCTTTTGTTATGGGGGAAGAATTAATACCCCTAATTTTAAAAGGATATTTTTGGTATTTTATTTTTGATTTAATTGTCTTTTTATTGGATTAATTGTTTTTATTATTGTGTTGATTATTGTTTTATTATTGTGTTGATTATTGTTTTATTATTGTGTTGATTAAATTGCATGTATTTTGTTTAATTGTTAATTATTTGTTAATTGTTAATTATTTAATTGTTTTAATTATTTGATTAATTGTTAATTATTAATTGGTTGTTAATGGTTGTTTTTTATTTCTTTATTTAAGTCATTGTTATTATATTTCTTGTGCGTATAAATTTACGTAAGTTCATGTAGCCGGCACTGTTTTAAACCTAGGTTGTTCAATGGGCCGAGTTGTATAAGGATTAGGGTTTAGGATTTAAAAGTCTATATGTATGCATATTCTACGTTGGTTTAGGGTTAGAAATAAAACCCTAGTCCTTATAGTCACGACTGTGAAACAGAGAGATACACAGAGAGCAACAGAGAGAGAGAGTTCTGAGAGTTTAAAATGGAGTTTTAAGGAGAAAGGAACGGGGTTGCTTCTAGGTTGAACCAAGAGCACCGGAGGAGTGGGACGGCAATCTAGGACGTTTTCAGAAACTTTAGAGACAGTGGATTACAGTTTCAAATTTTGAAACTACAGGCAAGTCTTGTTCTTCTCTTTCCCTTTAATTCGTGTTCTGTGCATGCCTATTTAGACTCCAGGGATTAATCAAGCATTAAAACAGATTATATTGAAGTTAATATCAATCTTGGAAGCATGGTTGAATCGACTGTTAAATCGTTGTATGAATCTGTTTTGTGTGTAGGAAGTTGCTCTGTTAAGAATCTGTTTGCATGGGTTTTTTTAAACTTGTTAGCCTTATGTGTCTTGGAATGAATGCAAGATTTTAATTTATTCTAGGACATCAATTGAACTTTAGAATAAGTTATAAAAATTGTACAGAGCCTCTAAACCCCACCGGAGGCGAAGAAGATGATCAAACTACGCGCAAACGGGTTTCAGGGGAGTAGAGCCGGCTCACCACAAGGGTAGAGCCGCCTCTACAAGGGGTAGAGCCGGCCCCACTTGTGGTGGAGGCAGCTCCACTAAGGGGGGAGGCGGCTCCACTTTTAGTGGAGGCGGCTCCTCTTTTGTTTTTTTGATTTTTCCACGTTCTGCCTTCAGTTTGGACTGTAGGGCTAGGTTGGTTCCGGGGATGTGGATGATCTGTATAATTATTCTAGAGACGTATAAATTGTTGGGAAGCATGTTAATGATATTATGTGGAAGCATTATTTATTCTAAGGTTAAATAGGAAATCTGTATAAGGAGGGTTAATTAATTAATTAACTTAAAACTATTTTCTGTTTTGAGGAATTTTGGATGCTTTGCATGTCTTAACAATCATTAATCATGTCTTCCTAATGTCGTAATCATATAATTATTTATCTGGGAAAAATGATGAATAAGTATGCTTAAATGGAAATTAACTGATGTTTAATTATACGGTATATTTCATCGGTTACTGTATTGTTTTGGAGGAGTTATATGCGTATTCTTTCTTTCTAAATTCGAAGGACTGGAATAGGATTTCTATATCTTATATTGAATGTATAATTGAATCATACACAGATTAGATTGGTTGTATGTTGATTCTGGAGTATAGTTAATAAATGTATATGCTGCTATTTTTGTTAACTGTGTTGGATGGAGGATTGTATGCACCGGTATAGGACGGTGACGTACTGGGTATGGACTGTTTCAAACACTGTGTTCTACCTAAGGAGTACAAGGATTTTATATATATATTATATGATGCCACGGTATGAGTTTGAATCTTAGGACCATGGTTAGGGCGCCTATATCGCCTAGGATGGATAACTGGACATACGTGTTGTTCCCTAGTAGGTCTAGGTACACATGACCACATTATTGTGCGATTTGCATGGTATCTCTACTCAGGCTGAGACAGACCTACTGGACTAGTGAGCGTCCTATAACGTGTACTATATATATACATATGGACTACTCTAGGTATTGTTTAGTCTTCCTAGGATGTATCTGCGTATCGGATTACTGTTTGGATCGTAGTAGAATAGGATTTGCATGTGGGCCTGACCCACTCTCTTATTTTTCAGGTGTTCGTCAGTTCCAGGGTTTGGGTTTGGACGTGCAGAGTAGATACAGATATTCATTCCTCCGCCTACGTAGGAATCTTTTCTATGTTTACCTTTAGTTTCTATTTCAGATATTTTAGTTTCAATTGGGATTTTTAATAATAAGGGGTCCACTAGATGGATTCCCAAGTTGTAACTTATGGAGTTTTAGAGTTTGGATGTAACAGATTTCATTAATTATATTTTGAGGACTTCAATTGGTATTCTTCCAGCTTATTGTTATTATTTATTTCATCTTGTATTTTGTGTTCGGTTTCATATTAATTGTTTGATATTTCCCTCGGGTTTGGGCCTGGGCCTGATCAACCCGTGTCTTGGATCCGAGGGGTATCACACATGTCCTTCTTTAGGACACTGCCTCGAGGTATGACCATACTCCCCACACGTGTAGCAACTACCCTAGAAAGTTTCAAATGGCCTCCTCTGTCGATTAGCCGGTGGCTGACCCTATCTTGCCTTTGGTCCCCCATTTTGTTGCTTCTAAATAGGTGCCCCATTTCAGTGAGCATCTGAACCACCCTTGTGCTTCTTCCAAGGTTGCTGTCTATGGAACTTGCCCTTATCACTCTGTCAATGTCCATTGCTGTCCCCTTTCTCAGCTGACACAGAGTTTTTATCACCCCGCTTCTCACCCCGAGCTTGTCTGAAATCCATGGTCAACTGATACTGTTGCAAAGCGGCGTTCACCACCCGAGCATAGGTAGTGTAGGCTAGACTCCCTGTGATAGCCCACTTAATAGACCACATCAGTCGTTTGATGAAAGTATTGCGCTTCTTTTCCTCTGTATCCACCTCCTCTGGAGCAAAAAGAGACAAGCCCGTGAACTGCTGCTCATACTCTGCCACTGTCATGTTCCTCTGTTCTAGATTGAGGAACTCTGTCTTCATTGCTTCCCTAACTGCATAAGGGAAGTATTTCTCATCAAAGCAAGCACTGAACTGATCATAAGTCAATGTCATCCTCTCCTCTGTGGTGGTAACTGACTCCCACCACTACA
Organism: Cornus florida; assembly: GCF_030987335.1. NCBI lineage: Eukaryota > Viridiplantae > Streptophyta > Magnoliopsida > Cornales > Cornaceae > Cornus > Cornus florida. Next base: position 86,417,921 of record NW_026775571.1, on the reverse strand, counting down.
GTGCATCCCCACCTAGCTTGAAGGTAGCAAGTATCTGCTTCTGAACCTCCGTGCACTGAACCAAGCGAAGATGACGCTCAATGTCCTGTTTCCATTGGTGAGCTGCTTTCGCATTGGTAGTGCCTATGAACTCAGGTGGGCTCCCCTTTGTGAAAGAACTCCTGGCCTTCTCCCAAGTATCAGTCTGAACAACCGGTGCTAGTACAGGTGTTTGCTGAACCTGTGGTTGATTCCGGAGTGCAACTGTTACCCAGCTTATATAGACCGAGCAACGAGGTCATTGATATAAGGAGGAAACTCTAGATCTCTAACCTGATCCGGAGTCTGCTAAACTTTCTCCCACTTGTCATGAAACTGACCGTCAACATCCTGAAACTCAAGCATTTGTTGCTCGTCCTCCATTTGCTGACGCCATAGGAACTTTTACTGCCTACGTGCCTCCTCCCTTCACCGATGATGGTTCCGTCTGGTTCTTACGTTAACCATGCTGTTAACACATAAAATCAAACATCAGTACGATTAACCCGAATTGTAAAGAATACAATGAATCCTAAACTTAAGCTCTAATCAAGAGAAAATGCTACGCGGAAGTCTTATACGATAGAATCCTAAAGACACTTGAACCTGGAGTACTCTGATACCAACTGTGATACCCCTCGGATCTGAGACACGGATTGATCAGGCCCAGGCCCAAACCTGAGGGAAATATCAAACAATTAATACTTTAATGAACACAGAATACAAGATGAAATAAGAAATAAAAATAATAAACTGAAGGAATGCTAATTTAAAATCGTCAAAATATGATTATTAAAATCCGATACTCCAAAACTCCATAAGTTTAACAACTCGGGAATCCATCTAGTAGACCCCTTATTAAAAATCCCAATAGAAACCAAAACATCAGAAATAGAATCGAAAACTAAACATAGAAAAGATTCCTACGTAGTCGGAGGAATGAATGTTTGTATCTGCACTGTACGACCAAGCTCTAACCCTGGAACTGATGAACACCTAAAAAATAAGAGAGTGGGTCAGGCCCACATGCAAGTCATATTCTATTACAATCCATACAGTAATCCGATACACAGATACATCCTAGATAGCCCAACAATATCTAGAGTAGTCCATATGTATATATAGTACATGATACGACCCGAGTGTGTGCACAAAATAATGCACAACACTTTGAGTTTGGAAATTAGTGTCAAATGGGCATCATACTTTAAATTTATAAACCGCTTAACACCTATACTATATAGTATGAGTGAGAAGGGATCGTCCTAAGAGATTGTACGTGTTAGAATTTAACTTCAACTCTAGCGTATCATAAGATTGCAAAAGATAGAGATTAGTTGATTACTCTAGAAAGCAATTAATTAAAATGAAAGTGAAATAAAACTAATTAGAGATAGGGATTTAAGAGATATGAAGAGAGGACTTAGGGTGTTGGAATTGCCACTGAGCTTGTGTAATTAACCACTTGTTTTCCATTAATGGGGAATACATTGTTGTGAACAAAATGCGACTACCAATTGCAATATTAAGCATGGACCATCTAATTTTTGTATGAATTGTCTACCTAAACTAAGTGTAGCACAACCCATCAATTTTAAGCATGACCCATCTAAGTAGCAACAATTGTAACACACATCAATCTAGAGAATCATGGAATTTGCAATAATAAGCCATGGAATATCTTAGCAAGCATAGATTGTCTACCTACCTATAAGCATGAATTAAATTGTAGAACAACCTATCAAGCATAAGTATAAACCATCAAATTAATTGACAAACCCATTCAATAAAAACCCATGCTTAGCCATCACTAAATCCTTAATTAATCACACATAGACATGCAACCGACATAGAGAATCTAGTGTAGAGATCAATTCCCCAAATAATCACACATAAGACAACATGTAATTAAAATAGAGAATCATAAGGAATAATTAAATTAACAATCACAAGGCTAGAGCACTAATCACAACAATATATATATATATCCCCAAAAATAGAAATACAAGGGTTTAAATTACACAAGACTTAGGGCTCATCAAAGCCTTAAGTATAGATCTAGCTAATCATGGAGGAGGTGGATGTGGTCATGGAATCAAGCTCCAAATATGGCTCCATCTTCTTCTTCCTCTTCTTTTTCTTCTTCTTTGAAGCTCTAGAGATGGAGAGAGAGTGTGGTTTAGAGATGGATCTTGAGATGTGCCTCCACTTCCCTCTTTTCTTCTAACCCTAATCTCTAACTTTGCTAGAGAGAGAAATAAAAAATATAATGTAAAAAATAAAAAGATAAAAAGCTTCTCTACAAAATGGGTCACTTCCCTTTATATAGAAGGTCCTTTTCTTAGTCACTAAGTCCGGAACATAACTCCAAAAATATCTAATCCCGTACTATGTGGTAGGTGGACTTTTGGGCGTGCACGAGAATAAGACAGCTCGCTGCCAGCAAAAGTTAGATCGATTAGAGAAAAAGTTCGATCGGTCAGAGAAAAGTTCGATCGATCCAACTTTGATTTTCGATCGATCCAACTTTGATAAAGTCCGTACTCCTCCTAATACAAAATACCATCCATCTGTATAGTGGTCTGATATATGTATAATCATCCGTCCTGAAACCATATTAAGTCATTTAATTATTTTGTTCACATAACACATGTAGGTGATGGACTTAACCTATAAGGTTAATCCATACCTTAATCCAAATTAGGTAAGACTTAGTGTTTGAACTAGTCCTTACCTAGTATGTCACCATCCCATACCGGTACATACAATCCTCCGGTTAACAAAGGTGACAAAACAGTAATAGATACTTATCAACCATACTCCAGAATTAGCATAAATATAGTCTAACATGTGTATGAAAAATTATGCATCCAATACAAGATTTAGAAATCCTGTTCTAGTCTTTTATATAAATGAAGTAAGACTACACATTTAATTCCTTTAAACAGTACCATAATTGATGCAAACAAACAGTAGAAATAAACATCAATTAATTCCATCTAAGTACACTTATTTTTTTCTAGATAAATAACTATATGCTTATAACACAACTAAGACATGATTCACAATATTAAATCATGCGAAGAAACCAAATTGCTTTATAAAAACAGTAAGTAGTTTTAATTGATTATCCAACTTTCCACATAAAGGTTTATTGTTTAACCTTCTAATTTTTCATGCTTCAATATATTAGCATTAACATGCTTCTTAAGAGTTTTTACAAGTCTATAACGGGTCTATTCTTCATTCACAGTATCTGGAAACACTTAGAACCAACCCCTACTGTCCAAACCAAACCCAGAACACGGAAAAACCAAGAAAATAGGGTAGAGCCGCCTCCTAAAACAAAGGAGCCGTCTCTCCCCTTGGTGGAGCCACCTCAACCTCATGTGGAGTCGGCTCTGCCCCTTATAGAGCCGGCTCTACAAGCCCTAGAGCTGGCTCCCTCTCTTGGTGAGCCGGCTCTCCTCCTTTGAAAGCCGTATCCCCTAACCTGTTCGTCTTCTTCGCCTCCGGCGAAGTTCAAAGTCACCGTACAATTTTTATAACTTATTTCAGGGTTCAATTGATGTCCTAAAATTAATTATAAGTATGCATCCAATCCCAAATATACTAAGGTTAAGCAAGATTAAAACCAATGCAAACAGATTCTTAAGCGAGAACAACTTCCAATACAAAAACAGATTTATGCAACGATTTAAAAGTAGATTCAAACATGCTTACAAGATTAATATTAACTTCAACCTAATCTATTTTAATACTTGAGTAATCCCTGGAGTCTAACTAGGCATGCACATAACACGAATTAAAGGGAAGGAATAAAACAGAGACTTGGCTTGAGTTTCAGTTTTGAAACTCTAAACCACCTTTTCTAAAGCTTTCATCCACGTCCAAGACTCCTGTTCTACACCTCCGGTGCTCTTGGTTCAACCCAGAAGCACTCCGTCCAGTTATCCTTGAACCTCTCTGGAAATCTCTCAAAGTTCTCTCTGTCTCATCGTAGTGAATAGGGTTTTGTGTGTAACCCTAAACCAATGTATAATACTGTATTTATAGGCTTCAGCACAACCCTAATTCTAATATAGAACTAACCCTAGGTCGGCTAAATCCCTCACATGATTAATTAAAAACTAAAACAAAACCCTACATCTAATATACATAGCAACCAAAACACGGACAACAGTTAATTTAAAAAACTATGTATTTAAATAACCACATAAGCACATAATTAAACTACTCACAAATTAAACAAAATTCAAGTTAAATAAAATAAAAAAAATAAATAAATAAAACACACAATTCAATGAAAAATAAACAATTAAACAAATAATTTAAGAAAAATGCATTTAAATAATTAAATTAAATGCCAGGACTGTCCTTTTAAAAATAGGGGTATTACACTTTGATGAGAAATACTTCCCTTATGTAGTCAAGGCAGCCATGAAGACTAAGTTTCTTAATCTACAGCAGGGGAACATGACAGTGGCGGAGTATGAGCAGCAGTTCATGCGCTTATCTCTTTTTGCACCGGAAGAGGTGGATACAGAGGAGAAGAAGCACAACAGTTTCATTAAGGGACTGATGTGGTCTATTAAGAGAGCTATTACAGGTAGTCCAGCCTATACTACGTATGCTTAAGTGGTAGACGTCGCTCTACAGTAGTATCAGTTGACCGTGGACTTCAGACAGGCCAAGGGTGAAAAGCGGGGTGATAGAGATTCTGCTAACCAGTCAGCTGAGAAAGGGAATGGGAATGGACACCGACAGAATGACAAGGGCAAATTCCAGGGACAGCAGTCTTGGAAGAAGCACAAGGGTGGTTCAGATGCTTACAGGGATGTGGTACCTATTCAGTGATAGTAGAATGGGGGACCACAGGTAGGACAGGGCCAGCCACAAGCTAATTGATAGAGGAATCCATTTGGTACTTTCCAGGGTAGTTGCTACACTTAGGGAGAGTATGGTCATACCTCCAGGCAATGTCCTAGAGTAAGGCAGGAACAGGGACAGGGACAACATGTGCAGTAGGGGTAGAGGGTGCTAGTGCCTCTACCAGCTCCACAGGTTCCACGGATTCAGGGATAGACATATCCGGCTTTATCGGCACCGCCGCAGCCTCAAGGACAGGCACTGTAGCAGTTACATTATAACAGGGTGTACAACCCTATGCCACAGGATATGCAGGCACCTCAGGCTGTTGAGGATAAGTTTCCTATTCATAGTTTACATAGACGTGTTTTATTTGATACTGGTGCTACACACTCATTTGTAGCTAGATCTTTTGTTACTTTGTCTGGGATGGTGACTCAGGTATGCAGTAAACTACAGGGTATTTCTACACCATTAGGTAATACAGTCATTCTTCATGAGAGTGATGGGCCTGTGACACTAGATATTGGTAGACTCAGATTTTTAGCCAATCTTTTAGTCCTGGACATGCACACTTATGATGTGATACTTGGGATGGATTAGTTATCGCATTACTATACCCAAGTTGATTATTGTGATAGGTCAGTTGTTTTCACCATACCTGGTCAGGACATGTACGTCGTCGCTATGCCGCGTTCTAGCGGGGTCACTAGCACCTATTTGTTTCATATAGAAGAGGAAACGAATGAGGGAACTACTGTATCATTGGATAACATACCAATTGTACAGGATTTCCTGTATGTATTTCAAGAGATTGCAGGGTTGCCACCTAGTCGCGAGATCGACTTTATGATAGACTTAGCTCCAGGCACTACGCATATTGCTAGGGCACCGTATAGGATGGCACCAGTGGAGATGCGAGAGCTGAGGGATCAGATTCAGCAATTACTCAGCGTAAGAGTACTTCTCCCTGGGGAGCACCAGTTCTATTTGTGAAGAAGAAGGATGGTTCACTTTGGCTGTGTATAGATTACAGGGAGTTGAACGAGGTTACTATTTGCAACACGTATCCGTTACCCAGGATTGATGATCTTTTTGATCAGTTGAAAGAAGTTACGTACTTCTCTAAGAATGATCTGCGGTTTGAATATCAACAACTTTGGGTTCAGGAGCAAGATGTTCATAGGACGGCGTTTCTCACTAGATATGGATCTTATGAGTTTTGGGTGATGCCGTTCGGGTTGACTAATGCACCAACGGTTTTCATAGATTTAATGAACAGAGTGTTCAGGGCTTATTTGGATCAGTTTGTCATTGTTTTTATTGATGATATCCTGATCTATTCTAGATCTGAGGACGACCATGCTAGACATCTATGGATTATGTTGCAGATGCTTCGTGATTCCCAGTTGTATACCAAATTCGAGAAGTGTGAGTTTTGGCAATGGGAGGTGAAGTTTCTGGGTCATGTGGTGTCAGAAAGAGGAATAGTGGTGGATCCAGCCAAAGTTTCAGCAGTGGTTGAGTGGGGACAACCTACTTCACCTATCGAGATTCAGAGTTTTCTTGGATTGGCCGGATATTATCGTAGGTTCATCCAAGGGTTCTCCAAGATAACTGAACCACTCACTCATCTGACCAAAAAGGGTTTACGGTTCATGTGGGATGAACATTGTCAGAAAGCTTTTGATGAGCTGAAGACTAAGTTGACTTCTGCACCGGTTTTGTCTACCCCACAGAGCAGGATAAAGTATCTTGTCTACACAGATGCTTCATTGCAGGGTTTTGGATGTGTTTTGATGCAGGAGGAGCGACCGATTTCATATGGATCTCGAAAGCTTAAGCCTCATGAGCTTAATTACCCAACACATGATTTTTAGTTGGCAGCTGTGGTCTTTACCTTACGTATCTGGAGGCATTATCTGTTGGGTGAGTACTTTAGGTTATTTAGCGATCACAAGAGCCTACAATATTTGTTCACTCAACGGGAGCTGAACATGAGACAACGCAGATGGTTGGAGTTTGTGAAAGACTATCACTTTTCTATATAGTACCATCCAGGGAAAGCGAATGTGATGGCGGATGCACTCAGTCGCCGACCTATTGGTAGTCTTTCTGCTCTATTCACTACTGAGTGGAATGCATTGAAGAAGGTGGATGAATTATTGGATGCTTTCATAGCTTGCATAGTGGTTACACCTTTTATCATTCACAAGGTTTTGAAGGCACAACTTACGGATCAACAGTGCATTGACAAAGTTCCAGAGATAGCTTCTGGAGAGGTTCCATTCAACTATGTTGGAGCTGATGGAGGTTTGCGGTACAAGGGACGGTTAGTGGTACCTTCTGCTGATGATTTGAGGAAGGATGTGATGACTGAGACTCGTCACTTTGAGTTCTCTATTCATCCAGGAGGGGACAAGATGTATCAGGATATGAAGCGAAAATTTTGGTGGGCAGGTATGAAGAGGGACATTGCTCTGTTTGTTTCGCAGTGTAGTACCTGTCAGATGGTTAAGATTGATCATCAGAGGCAGTCAGGAGCTCTACAGCCACTGCCAATACCGGAGTAGAAATGGGAAAGCATTTCGATAGATTTTGTGGAGGGATTGCCTAATTCCTTCAAGGATCACAATTCTATTTGGGTCATCGTGGACATATTGACGAAATCAACTCATTTCTTGCCTTTTCGCACTGACTTCACTTCGGAGTAGTTGGCGAAACTTTACATTACCGAGATTGTGAAGTTGCATGGTATTCCATTATCTATTATATCAGACCGGGATTCGAGCTTTGTGTCAGGATTTTGGAAGAGTTTTCAGCAGGCTTTGGGTACAGAATTACACCTTAATACTGCTTATCATCCTCAGACTGATGGATATACTAAGAGGGTTAATCAGATCATGGAAGATATGCTTCGATCATGTGTTCTTGATTTCAAGGGCCACTGGGAGGATTATTTGCCACTTGTGGAGTTTGCATATAACAATAGTTTCCAGAAGACTATTGGGATGACACTGTTTGAGGCGCTATACGGCCGACCATGTCGCTCACCTTTTTGTTGGTTGGAGGTTGGCGAGAGTAGATTCTTGGGTCCTGAATTCATCAAGGATACTTCTGAGAAAATTGCTCTTATTAGGGCTCGCAGGCGCACTACCCAGAGTAGGCAGAAGAGTTATGCGGATCGTCGCACTCGTGCTTTGGAGTTTTAGGTTGGGGATCAGGTTCTCCTCAAAGTGTCTCTTATGAAAGGTGTAATTCGCTTTGGGAAGTGAAGGAAGTTATCTTCGCGATTTGTCGGTCCATATATGATTAAGGATCGAGTTGGAGCTATCGCTTATCGGTTGGCACTTCCAGATAATTTAGATCACGTCCACAATGTGTTCCATGTTTCCATGTTGCGTAAATTTCTACGAGATGAAGATCGATATCAGCATATCAAGGTTGGGGAGATTGAGTTGCAGCCGGATGGGACTTATTTGGAGCCACCGTGTCATATTGTCGACCGTCGGGATCAAATCCTTTGTAATAAGGTTATCCCTTCGGTGCGTGTTCAGTGGAGTCATCACAATGAGGCTGAGTCTACTTGGGAACGGGAGGATGTCATTCGCTCACAGTTTCCTGAAATATTGGAAGAATGTAAGAGCGAATTCCGAGGACGAAATTCCTTGTTAGAGGGAAATAATATAATACCCCTAATTTTAAAAGAATAGTCTCGGCATTTTAATTTTAATTTTTTTGTCTTTTTATTTGTTTAATTGCTAATTTTGGTTGTTTAATTTTTTATTTGCGTTTATTAATTGATTTTTGAATTAAATTGATTTAATTGTTTTTATGTGCATTATTTGACTTATTTACATTGTTTATTTATTGTGTGTTAATTGTATTATTATTTTTACTTTATTGTAATTCATTGTTGTAATAAGGTTAAATTCATATAGGTATTATAATGTTAAAATTAGGTTATTAAAGTTAAGTTACGTTTATGCAGCCGAGTATATTTTAACATAGGTTATTCTATGGGCCGACTAGGATTTTACATTAGGGCTCTGGCTCTAATTAAACAAGGATTAGGGTTTAGTGTTTTAAGCTTATAAATACAGTTATTTTATTTTACAGTTGGGATTTTTATTAGGGGTCCCCTAGATGGATTCCAGAGTTGTTAAATAATTGGAGGTTTTGGATTAATAGATTTGAACAATTTTATTTTGAGGATTTTCAATTATAATTCTTTTCAGCCATTTTAATTTATTTCTTATTATTTCAACTTGTATTATGTGTTCATTAAATATTAATTGTTTGCTATTCCTTTGGGTTTGGGCCTGGGCTTGATCAACCCGTGTCTCGGATCCAAGGGGTATCACAATTAGTTTGATATACTCTACTCTAGGTATGGATTCGTATAATATTATGACGCCATGATAATGGTGGTTGTTAATATTTCGGTATTCATGAGATTGTGGTAAATCAAGACCACTGTAATGCCACAATGATTTGTCGAAGGTGCTAACTTTGCTGAACATCTTCTTGGGAATTCCAGAAGTTGTCACTAAGTCTGAAGGAGGATTTAATACTAGATTAGGTACCTATTGGAATGACACCAAGTAAGGATAACAGATTAAATAAATCTTCATCAGTCGATTCTTAACCAATACACTATTCACGAGTATGTCATTTGGAAGAATTGCCGGTGTTACACGTGAGGAGGAACCAATGTTTCTACACTATATAAAATATGGAATTTTTTTTTTAAAGTCATATTTCGCGACAATTAGTTGTTGCTAGGAAATTGATGGCTTGTTTAGAGGATGGAAAGGTTCTATATTTTTTTGAAGTTAGATAGGAAGTCTTACTTGTGTTAAAGAAGTAGGGTGTGCCAAAGACATGAAGGTGAGACCGAACACCCATATAAGGAAGAGGTGTACGGTGTGTGTGGAAAAGTCAAAGCTAATTAACTTTCTATGAATAAAATTACTGGTTGATTTTCTTTATCGGTAAGTTTATCACGGATCAATGGTGCATGCATTAAGTTGTAGAGTTCACTTTTGATGATGCTCCAATTTAAACAATGGGTGCAGATGAAAGCTGGTGGTACCAGATTAACGGTACTTTTCTGTAGACAGATTTGAAACGAGGATGCAAGGACTGAAGTACACAACACTTAGTTCTTTATTCATCAAGGTGGAAATATGATGCTTCACGATATAGAGCAAATGTTTGGAGGATAAGTAGGAGGAGGGACAAAGTGATTTTGTTTCCAGTTCTAATATTTATTAGATAATCAAGATGGACCGTCCAAGATCACTAGAATCTTGCAGTCATTTCCTATACTGAAGTGCCAATGATCGAGCATTTTTCCCGGATTTAGTGGAGGGATTTCTGACTTTACACCAGGGTCAAGATTCTGGTTGGAATATTGGATGACCGATAAATTAAATCAGCTTCATTTTGTCTATTTTGAACTGGTAAGATATCAGTTCATACAAATAGAACGGATCACTAGACGGCTTAGATGGATAGAAGTGGTGATTCATACTTTACATTAAGTTCCGTCTGGTGGAAGTAAATATGGAAGTGGATACTCTTAACAACCGATATGGTAATTAAACCTTCGGGTAGTTGTTAAGAAATCAGTTGAACTTATAGCTAGTATAATAATGACACTGGCTATTACCAAGGAAATTAGGGAAGTCAACTTCAAATATAGGAGCTGACCTTAGTGGAAGTGTTACCTTCCTCAAATAGAGCTTAAGGTACTGGAGGAGGATTAGTAGTTTCTGTAAATGATGTCGGAGTGAAGGAGAGGTATCATTCGTAAATTTTTCTCGATGCACTCATATGGTTATAAGGTACATCAAGACATCCAATGTTAGTTTTGGTGAGTCGGTACGGATAGGAACATGTACATAACTGTCTCTAAGAGTAACACCTGTTAGGAAGGTGGAAAATTTATAATCAGATATTATTGAAGGTTTTTGCCACTTCCTATCTCAAATTAGGAGTAGAACTAATCAGGACTGGAGGGTCGATAAGAATTATCGACATTGAATTGGAATTTTGATTCCATATAGGTTAAAGAATGGTGAGTTGAGTAGATTCTCTTATGGACAATATTTGAGTAGTGTTCATTTTGGTGCTTTAATATCAGTTCTATATCGCACTGATAGTAGTGCTATAGCATGTGGATGTCCATTATACTAGATGAATAGTGCTATTTAGCAGGAACTTTATGAGGATTTTGGAGCAGCAGTTTTGCTTTATATCTCTAGACGGGGGATTGGATCGAGAACGTAAAAATTTGATTATGGAAGATATGCTTGGGGTATATACCCTAGGTTTTCATGGATAATTTCGCTTTTTAGATTTTTGTCTGTCCTATTGTTGGCACAAGGAGGTTGGTATGACAACGTTTGAGGTTTTGTATATTATATAGTGCAGACCTCTTACCTGTTGGTTTGAAATGGAAGCAAGGGTTGTATAATAAGACCTTAACTTCATTTAAGGATACATCGGAGAGACATACTCTCCTTTGTAATGGATTGCGCGCGGTTTGGAGGCGGCAGTAGGATTTTGTACATAGTTGAACTCATACACTAGAGTTTTCTATCAGGAAATGGTTATTTGGGATGTCTTCCATATGGAAAACAATGTTTTTGGAGTAACGCCAGTTTTATATCTTAAATTGCCTTTTCACGGAATGTGTTTATAAATTTAGGTAGTAGCCTATTATTTAGCATTACCCAAATGTTAGCGTGGGGTGCATAGATGTTTTGCGAATCTATGCTATGGAAACTTTGAGGATTATGGATATATACCTTTGTATAAAAAAATTGGGTAAGGATTCGTTGTTGTTCCATAAAACCTACGTGTAGAATAATTTTTGTGTTTCCTAAATATTGGACCTAGAAATTTTTTTATAAGGATTTAGAATTCAGTGGAATCCTACACAGAGGCAGAATCCACAAAGGAACGGAACTGAATTTTAAGAACACTAATTCAGAGTTTCGTGAATTCCGAGGACGTAATTCCTTTTGTTAGGGGGGAAGAATATAATACCCCTAATTTTAAAAATGATATAATTGGAATTTAATGATTTTATTTTATTGTTTTTCGGTGCTTATATGGCTATGTGTTTATGTGGCTTCATGGTATATGTTTAATTGTTTAATTGGTTAATTGTTTAATTGAATTATTTGTTTTAATTTAATTATTTAGTTGCTTTATTTGTTTTCATTAATGTGTACTTATGTGGAAATTCATTTAATAGTTTTGTGGGATTTAATTGTTTTATTTGTTAAACGTAAGTGTTGAATTAAATGTTTTATTTAGGGTTTTGTACATATGAAATAGCCGACTTATATTTAGTTTGGAATTAGAATTAAGTTTTTACAGAAGTCTATATATATATAAGTTATGGGTCTGCAAAGGGTTTTAGAACCCTATTCAAGAACAAAGGAGGCAGAGAGAGAGAACGGAGAGGTTTGAGAGAAAACTGAGAGGGAGAATTAGGGATTTAGCCGTGGATTAAAGGTCGGAATAAAGAGGAAAGTGATTGCTTGGGGTTTGAACTAGGAGCAATAGAGATCGATGAAAACAACTAAGGTCGCCGAAATTACTAGAGAAGACGGTTTAAGGTTTCAAAACTAAAACCGAAGGCAAGTTTTATTCTAACTCCTTCCCTTAGACATGTGTTCTGTGCATGCTTATATAGTTTCCAAGACTTAATCAAACTTTAAAACGGTTATTTTATGCATGTTAATTCAGTTGTTGAACTATTTTGTGTAGTACTAAAATTGAATTATTGCATAAATTGTTTCATATTAGGTTTTAATTCTTGTTAACGATGCATAATGGATTTTTATGAGTATCTGGAACCTTTGGGACATAAATAGAACCATAGGAATCTTAGTAAAGTAATACAGAGGGTTCTGAACATCGCCGGAGGCAAAGAAGACAAACATAAATCAAGTTACGGCTCTCAGGGAGAGAGAGCCGGCTCCCTCATGGACAGAGCCGGCTCCTACATGGAGGGAGCTGGCTCCCAACACTACAGAGCTGGCTCCCACTTATGGGGAGCCGGGTCACAAGAGGGCATTACCAGCTCTCGGATTTTGGGAGCTTGCTCTCGCCTTGGAACTTGCAGAAAATTTATTTTTAGGTACTGTTTGGCCGTTTGGAGTATTCCTAAGTTGTCTAAGTTGTTTGAGATGAATTAAATAACTGTTATGGACATATAAAACTACTTGGAAGCATGATTACATTAATCTACTAAGGAATGGAACAACATGAAGTTAAACAGAAAACATGCATGTATCGGATAATTGGTTTAATTGCGTAATTTAAGTTTAGCAACTTAAATGACTGGGGCATGATTTTTAAATATGTATTGTATGCATAATAAGGTCTATTACTTATTAGATTATATTATGCTTATTCTGGATTTTAATTGATGAATCATTAAATTCTGTTCTATTAATTACATGGATATTGTTCTGGATTTTAATTGATGAACCATTAAATTCTATTTTATCAATTACATGGATATTGTTCTGGATTTTAATTGATGAACCATGAAATTCTGTTCTATCAATTACATGGATATTGTTTTGGATTTTAATTGATGAACCATTAAATTCTGTTTTATCAATTACTTGGATATTGTTCTGGATTTTAATTGATGAACTATTAAATTATGTTCTGTCAATTATATGGATGTTATTCTGGATTTTAATTGTTGAACTGTTTTATCTGTTTTATCAATTATATGAATTTTATGTGGATTATATGCACCGGTATGGGATGGTGGCATATTAGGTTTGGATTAGATCACAATGCTAACTCTCACCTATTCTTGAATAAGGGAATAAATTATAAAAATTAAATCCTACTTATATTTAAGTCAGATCAACTGAACAAAGTTGAATGACTAACTGGATTACCGATTACTTATTACTTATATTTAAGTCAAATCAACTGAACAAAGTTGAATGACTAACTGGATTACTTGCTACTTATATTTAAGTCAGATCAGCTGAACAAAGTTGAATGACTAACTGGATTGCTTGCCACTTATAGTTAAGTCAGATCAACTGACTAAGTTGAATGACTAACTGGAGTTCTTATGGATGAATAGGATAGGATTTATATATATATGATTATGGTACCTTGATATGAGCTTGAGTCTCAGGATGAATGGTTAGGGAATGTATATGCATTAGGATGCATTGCTGGCTATGATGGTTGAGGTGTACCCTGTTAGGTCTAGGTACTTATGCCCACCTCTGGTGCGTTTTGCATGTTGCCTTCTATTCAGGTTGAGACCCCCTTTGTAATCCAGTAAGAGTCCTTTAGTGTGGATATATATATATATATATATATATATATATATATATATATAGTATGGACTATATAGCTATTGCTGAGTTATTTAGGGTGTATCTACATATTGGGTCTCTGCTTGGACTGTAGTTAGAATAGAACTTGTTCATAGGCCTGACCCACTATTATTTTTCAGGTATCGGACTGTTCCAGTTTTAGAGCTTGTTTGTGCTGAGCAGAGACGGTCACTTATTCTTCCGACTATGCAGGACTGCTATTTATATTTAGTTTGGTTTTCCTTTTTAGTTCAGTTTATCTTTAGTTGGGTTTTGAATAGGGGTCCACAAGATGGATTCCCGAGTTGTATTTGTATTGGAGGTTTGGATGTACCAGAATAGTTCTTATTTATAAAATTTATTCTGAGGATTTCATTATTGGATTGTTGTTTTAGTTTTCTTTCAACCATTTTATTTATTCTTATTTATAATATTTGTATTCTGTGTTCGATTATTGCCAGTTTGTTTTGATATCCTCGGATATTCGAGTATGGGCCTGGCCAACCCGCATTCGAAAATTCAGGGGTATCACATTTTCTCTTTAAGAAATCTTCACCTTAGCCTGAAATGACTGCTCAATATTTTTCTCTAATGATCTATTAATTCTTTCTTCATAAGCTCGAAGAGAATCCATTAGTTCACTAAGAGAGTAAACTTTTAAATCTTTAGACTCCTCAATAGCAGTGACTACATGATCAGATTTTGAAGGAAAACTTCTTAAAATTTTTTCTATAATTTTCTGATCAGAAATTTCCTCACCAAATGCTTTTATTTGATTTATAATAACAGAAACTCTAGAAAAGAAATCTTGCACAGATTCACTACCTTTGATGGGAAGTGTCTCAAACTCTCTACAGAAGGTCTGGAGTTTCACAATGGATATCTTGTTGTCTCCATAAAATTCATCCTTCAAAATAGTCCAAACTTCCTTTGATTTCATGGCATTTGAGATGCAAGGAAAGATTGTATCTTTCACAGCCTGCTGCAAAACAAGTAAAGGCTTCTAATCCTTTTTACGAAGCTCATTCAACTTAGTTGACTTCAAATCGGTTGCCTTCTCAGCAGCTTTAGAGTTCTCAATATCTGCATAGCCAGATTCGACTAGATCCCAGAGATCTTGTGAAATAAAAAAGGTCCTCATTTTAATGCTCCAAAATTTTCTCCTGTAAAAATAGGGATTAAATATTGTGGGAGATTAAAAGTATTCATACCAGTTGACATGATGAATTACTCAAGACAAGAAAATACCTCTCCTTAAATTTTGCTGAAGAAAATACCTCTCCTTGAATTTTGCTGTTGCAACAATTCTTCAAAAACACCAACACGCCCAATACAAAAGAACCTGGCGGTTTGATACCAAAAATGTTGGAAATTAAAAAGAGGACAACCAACTTTGCTCTGTTTTGGAAGCCAAAAAAGACTAAAACTGATATATATTATTTCTGAAAACACAGAGATTCTAAAACACCACACTATTACACTGCATACGACATATGTTAATTTATAGATAAAACATATGTAGTGGTTATTCCCACTTTCTTAGAACATGTTGAAAGATAAACATAAAAATAGGAACCACTAAACATAAACATAAAAATAGGAACAACTATCTCCTCTTCCTATTCTGCAGTTAACAACCAAACATTAACCCCACTAAACTAGGACACTAAAAAACGTGGGTGAATTAACTACATCAAGGATGGATTTGCATTATCAATTTTCATCATGATCGAGTTGAGTATAATATTTCCCATTCAACCCTAACAATATCTGAGCAGCTGATTTGTTGAATTCCTCTGAGTTTCCAAATATTTTCTCCAAGTATTCATCACTTAATTTACCTAATCAAGCAAGGTAATATTACAGAAAGTGTAGGTCATTTAATAAAATTGATTTACCGAAAAAAATAAAAGACAAAAAGTGTAGCTCATTTAATATATATATATATTAAAAAAAAAATAGAAAGAAGAACTATACTTGAGAGTTTATAGTTAATTCAAGTATCGTTAATTTCTTTCTCATCCGGTGATGAACCATAAATAACTTTTCTTCTATGAAAGCATCCAGTCCCACCATAAAATGGTCCTTGAATCCCAAATGTTCCACTCCCAATATATTGTTTTAGACATTAAAAAAGAATTTAGATAAATTTTCTAAATCTATTAACAAAATAATGATAATAATAATATTTTTGGATAGATTTTTGTAATTAAAATGACAACTTTAATTAATTACTTACTTCATGCATAACCGTCAATTGATTTCCAAATGGATTATCCTTTGGTGCGTCATAAAAGTGTTGGGGGCACTGAACGAATGCGCAATCCCTTTCGTTTTCAACACCAATGTGTAAACACATTGCATGAAGAACGATTTGTGGATTGTTGGTATACATGTCATAGTCTACGTTCAACATGAAAGGAACATTTATCATCACTCCAGAAACTCTCGTCTGTTCATGATGTTGATCATGTCAATTTTGATCCGAAAATTAATTAGTAACATATTAAAATGAATTATTAAGAATAATATATTATAGGCTAAAATGTAAAAAATAATATTAATAATAATAAATAAATAAATAATCTTAAACTATTGGGAAATCAACAACCAACCGCTGAACTATGCATTTTTGTTGCAGTTTACCCCATCCGACAAGGCTCTGATTAGATCTAATCAGCAAAGTAACCATGTGAAAGTCACGTGACATACACTGTAATTTTAATAACAATAATGCCCTTATGAGCATGAAAAGACACTAATACCCCTTATGTGACCATTAATACCAAAAACGTCTTAAATACCCGCCTTAAGTCATTAATACACCAAAACCCAAACACATCCTTATGTCAAAACACATACGCACACTGTTTATATTCTTCACAATGCTTTTTTCTGGCAATAAACGTACCCTTAATGCCTTTTTCTGATAATAACCTTTGTAAAATACTCTTTCTTTCTCTCTCTCTCTATTTATAAATATATATAACCCACTGATCACCAAGCTTAATGGCAAGAGAGTGATCATACAAGTCAACGACCTCTCGATTCAACAAGTACATAATTCGCATCGGGGTCTTTGGTCGTAAGCCACCAATCGAAAACACACTATCGATCGAGCAAGTACCCAATTCACATCATTGTCGTCTCATGTTGCTCCATCGCCCGAGGTTAACTGCCCATGAAAGGTAGTGGTCTGAGGAAGGGTATCCCATTTGCAAATATGTCATCAATCCGAACAACCAGTCATTGTCCTCTAAATTGTGGCCATCAATCAGCTTTAGCATGGATTTGATGTTAAAATTGAACCATTTGGATAACTCCTTATATTGAAGACATATGTTGGATTCGAGATACGGAGATTAATGAAAATTGTGGTGGTTAAGGTGTCAAATGAGGATTCGAGTTTGAAAATTGACTTGATCAATCAAAGACACTGATGCAGATGGCACAACCAAGCTTGAAAATTAATAGGATTTGAATTCATAATTAGGACTTAGATATGGTGTCTCAATTGCTACTCATGGCGGTAGAACCCACCGGAAGAGTTTTGGTCGCCACTAAAATGATGTCAAGGTTAGGGTTAAACCTTACCCATAAGTTCGAATTCATCTGTAACTAGATCAAGGGAGGCAATTCGTGTTCGCGGGTGATAATTATATCGTGTCAATCTAAGGGTATTCTACTAAATAGCTCAACCTGAACACGGCCCATTTAATATTCGTGTCAGGAACCCTCAACACTAACCCAACCTATTTATTAAATGGGTTACACGTGTAACTCGTTTAATGACCTCTTTACTAAAACAAAAAATTATATTAGTTAAAATTTTAATAATACTAAATGAAACAATAAATATTAGAAAAATATAAGTTTCAATCTAACTAAATTATTAAATAGTCTATAATTTACAAAATAGTTACTTGTAAGACATAAGTTTAGATAGTTATTTTGAACTTAAATATAAATTTAAGTATGACACATATACCTAAACGAATACAAATGGGTTACGCGGGTTGAATTACCTCAACCCAAACACGACACGATTAACTAAACGGGTTAATCGTGTCGACCCGTTTATGGTAAATTCAAACCTGTTTAACTCGTGTTGGGTTCGAGTCGTGTTGGCAGGTCGTGTCAAACTTTGCCACCCCTAAACTAGATCGAATTCCTCCTTTGACCTCATCCCCTGCCACCACCGCCACTGCCAAAATAGCACCACCACCTTCTTTCTATCATACGTCTTAGAAAATCAACCACAAACCCAACCCCAATTGAAATTCTACCACACCCAAACCAAATGGAAACATATATCCAAGAAAACGCGATTATAGAGCCATCATTAGCTCAAAAAGGATTTGAACCACAACGTCGATGGTAGAGAAGGCGAGAAGTTAAAGAAGGTGTGATCGCAGAGTGTTGTTCCTTGGGGAAGGAGATTCGAACCTCTACTTTCATATCCGATTGATTGGTTTGATTGGTCGGTACTTAACTGTGCGAGAGCAGCAGTTGCGATGGAGAACTTGTGGGCAAACCTTCCCAAGCTCGTAGACTGGTTTTTGGAGAGAGATGAAAGGGTTGAAGTGGTGGAGAGGATGGAGAAACAGAGAGAGGAAGAGAAATGAATACGCCGATGTTGAGGAATAAGGTTGATTTGGGTTAGGGTTCTAAGTAATTGAGGATTTTTAGGAAAATTTGAGTGGTGAAGAGGATAGAGAAACAGAAAGAGGAAGAGAAAAGAGAATGCCGATGTTGAGGAATAAGGTTGATTTGGGTTAGGGTTTTAAGTAATTTGGGATTTTTGGGAAACTTTGTGTTTATGGGTGTGTGTATATATTAATAGAGAGAGAAGATAGAAGAAGAGTCAATGGTTAGAGAGAGAGAGTTAGATTGGCTTGTTGATGGCGATAAAGAGAGGTGGGAGAGGACGACCCCGTATTAGTAAGGGTATAATTGTCTTTTAATTTTTCTAATCAACTCACCTGCTAAATTGAGGTAAACTGCAACAAAACAATAGTTTAGGGGTTTTTTTGTAGTTTAAGTGGGTTTCTTACAATACCACGAGTTCAGATTTTTTTTTTTTTTTTTTTTCGCATTTTAGGCTATATTATATATGAAACTTTGTGTGTGTGTGTGTGTATATATATATATATATATTCGACAATGGTTGTGTCGAGTGTAATACCCCTAATTTTAAAAGGGTAGTCTCGGTATTTATTTCTTTATTTTAATTGTATTTTTAATTATTTAATTGATTATTTGACTAATTGCTTATGTGTTTAATTGAATTAGGTATTACTTGATTATTTGATTATGTGCCTATGTATTATTTGTATTTGTCTATGTGTTAATTGTTTAATTAGATTATGTGCTTAAATGGTATTTTGATTAATTGTAAATTAAATGTTTTCTTTTCTTTTATTATTTTATTTTATTTTTCTTTTATGGTTATGGTTAGTAGTAATGGGCCAACCGATTGGGTCCCATGGATTACTTGGATAGGAGGTTGGATGTGTATGGATTATTACCCATGGATAGTTGTGTATGTATATAAATAGATATATATTATATACATATATAAAAAGGAAAGTAATATATTAATTACTTTTATGGTAACTTGGGTAGTAATATTTAATCTGATGTATATGTTTTATATTTAAATAATAAAAATATACATAGATTTGATACGTATTATGTTTTAAGTTACTTTATAATATTATGATAACTTAAGTATTATTGGATAATCCATTAATAAATAATGGAATGTTTATAATTTATTTATTTAATAAATATATACATAAATTATATACGTAACATATTTTACTTACCTTTTTAATATATATAAAAGGGAAAGTAATTTATTAATTACTTTTATGGTAATTTAGGTAGTAATATTTAATCTGATATATATGTTTTATATTTAAATAATAAAAATATACATAGATTTGATACGTGTTATATTTTAAGTTACTTTATAATATTATGGTAACTTAAGTATTATTGGATAATCCATTAATAAATAATAAGATATGTATAATTTATTTATTTAATAAAGATATACATAAATTATATACGTAACATATTTTACTTACCTTTTTAATATTTTATTTATTTTTTTTTTTTTTTAAGTTGACTTGGATTGGGAAAAGGGTTAAGGTTATTTTATTTAGCCTATAAATATATAGCTATAGGTTGTAAAAAGGGGTTAGAAATATTCACGTGATATATTCTAGAGAGAGAGAGTTAGAAAAGAAAGGAGGAAAATGAAGGAATGAGGAGAAAAACCATGTAGAGAGAAGATCACGGAAGAAGAAGTTTAACTTTTGATCCGAAAATTTAAGGCAAGTTCTCCTTCTATCTCTTTCCCTTTGATTCGTGTTTCTATACTTGCCTAGGAAATTCCAGCATTTATTAAACACATAAAATTAAATAATTATGCATGTTTAATTGGATTAGAACATAGGTTTTATAATTTGGTTCATATCAGTTCTTGTGTTATGAATTGATAAAGGCATGATTTTGATTTGATTTTCGGTGTGAATTTTTACATGTTAAAATTATGTATTTTTCATATTTGTGGAATGATGGAACGTAGAAACATGCCTAGGATTCATGAACATTAAATATGAACTAGGTTTGGGTTTAAATAAATTTAAATAGACTCAATCATAATGATACTTGCTATTTGAATGTTTTAAACAAACGAATGGATTTAATCTTTTAATATGTTTTAGCAATTGAGATTAAATGTGTAGGATGAATTGGATATGGAGAATGCTTATTTGACGGTATAATAAAATATCATCATTTATATAAGATTCAGTTTATGTAGGACATATAATATAGGAAACTTAATTAAATAATAAGTCATTCCTATTTTGTGATAACCTGATATCATATTATCATAGTTATTTCTGGATTGTTTGATGTATTTACTTAATCGTTACATCAATTGTTGGATTGTGTGGTTTAATGCACCGGTATGGGACGGTGGCATTCTAGGGACGGATTAACTTATCAGTTAAGTCCTACCTATTTTATATAAGGGAATGGATTAACTAAAATGTTAAGTCCTACTTATATTCAAGTTAGGTCAGCTGAACAAGTTGAATGACTTATGGAGGATTAATTAATTATAAGGGAATGGATTAACTAAAATGTTAAGTCCTACTTATATTCAAGTCAGGTCAGTTGAACAAGTTGAATGACTTATGGAAAATTAATTTATACTGGATAGGATGGTTACTAGATTATATATATATAAGTATAGTGCCAAGATATAAGTTTGAGTCTCATGATCAGTGGTTAGAGCGCGTATATCGCCAGGGATGTGTAGCTAGTTATAGTGTAGTTGTGTACCCTGGTAGGTCTAGGTACTCATGTCCACTATATGTGCGTTTTGGGTGTTGTCTACTATTCAGGTTGAGACAACCCTATAGTCTAGTGAGGTTCCTTTAGTGTGTGTGTATATATATATATATACGGACTACTAGTTACTGTTGGATTGACTAGGATGTATACGTGTATCGGATCTCTGCTTGGACTATAGTAGAGTATAACTTGTTTGTGAGCTTGACCCACCATTATTTTCAGGTGTTCGTCGGGAGTAGAGGTTATTCGTGCTGAACATCAATTAAATTTAGACTACTGAAAATATATAACAAATTAGCACAAAAAGTAACCTAATTAGCAATTCCGTAAAGTTAAGCTCAGGAAAACATAATAATCAATCACAACAAAAATGTAAATATAAAATATATATATATATATATATAGTGCCAGGATGAGATTAAACTTACCTTACCTTAGACAGGAAACAAAAACACATGCAAATGGTAGCAAGCTTATGCTGCCGAACTATAACTTGTTGGGAGCCACCCAAACCGGCTGCGGTAAAAAAGCTGAATGTAGTTTTGTGCTCCTCAAATTGAGTGGATAATGAGGGGTGATGCTTTTATCTTTCAAGTAAAAAATGCCATTATCGTGAGCTTTATACTCCCTTTGATGCTCCATTTGATTATTGATAGTGAAGTATATGGAATTTTTGCTTAAGTCCGGATAATCACTAGTTGAGAGAGAAAATGAGTGATTACGACCCACAAACAATACCCGATGACCGATGCATTCCACAAACTCCCACTTATTTTGATCAAAATTCAACTTATAAACCTCAAATCTGGAGGACCGAAAAAAAGTTTTCTTGTACTTGTAACAATAGGGTAAGGGTCATACTCATTGTCGAAAGTGCCATCCTTAGCACAAAACCTGAGAACCAGCAAAAGATCCCCCGAGGATTCCACAAGATAACCCATGGAAGATCTATCACTATTAATTTCTTCTCCCGTCTCCGAGTCCATAGGAAAGGAAGGATTAATCCTTTCACGGGTACGACAAGAAGGGTCCCTCAGATCCCAAGCTTCAATGCACGTTGGGTTAGACATGATGTAAAAACGTTGATCTTTGCTGAAATATATAATTTCATTGTACCAACCATAGTCTGTTTCAGGGAACGTATCGTACCACCTCTCGTCCCCGAGTTTACAGAAACACGTAAGATTATCATCAAGAAGAACCAAGACGGTGCAGTCGCCGTCGGAAGATGATGAAGAACGTGGTAGTGATGGAGCTGATGACATAGCAACCTTTATTATGAAACGCTTACTCTCCTTATCGAAGGATCCATTACCCATGTAGACGGACACGAAGTCCTTGACAAGGGAAGGGGAGGGGGAGAGGAGATCTAATTTGTGGGAACGTAGACCAAGAACATAAGGGATGGTTTCGAAGGGAGGGAGAGGGATATAGGGGAGATGTGAAGACTGTATTAGTGGATTGAAGAGGTAGGTGCTGCAATTACTAGGGTTGACAAAGGCAAGCCAGCCATGGGAGGAGCCAACACAGATGGCATCGTCCGGAGTAAGAATGTGCTTCTGCCCCGGTATATACTGTTTCTTCGCAACCCTGATTTTTGTTTGGTCCGCGGGATTGAAGAAGTGAAAAGAATCGTTGTGGTCCGCCAAGGACTTTGATTCATCAACACCAACCCCCGGAGGTACGTACATCAATGGAGACAACAGTGATTGAGTAGAAGAAGAAAAACAACGTTGCATAAACTTCATTGGAGTCGAACGATTGAACCATACCTTGTTCAGCACAGTTCGGTGGCAATACAGCAGCATCCTATCGTCAAAAGGTGGGAGAGTAGATATCTCGATCTCTCTATTCACGCATTTTTTACAAATTTTCTTTTCTGCTATAGGAAAAGACTCGACTCTCATTTATTGGGTTTGGGGGCAACCTCATCAACAACACTAGGAGATCTATTTTATTAAGTGCACGTCTCTCAATATTAAGCGCCAAGAATTCGTCCCAACCCAAACCTAACAATTTATTTATCTCTCGGCATCAAGATTGCGTAGTGCGCTTTCAGGTGTCATTTACCACCCTAAACCTCCTAAGGTCACTCACAACTTCTTTTTCATCAAGAGTCTTGTGACTCAGTGGTAACTCTTCTACCTTTTGTAGGGTGCAAAATCCTCTAACCCATTCATGTTTGATTAAACTTGAATGGTGGTGTATTTTTTGTAGATTATGCAAGTGTAGGTGAATTCAAGATGATATATTTGAGATCATAAGGCCATTTTATTTCCAATGATGTGGGATTGATGAGAAATCCTAGCTAGGGAAATAATAATATCCGTTGTTTTATTTTTTATTTTTTTGGTTGGATGGAAGAGAATTGAAGAAGGTAACACCTTATTTGTTTATTAAGAAAAAAGACATGAAAGAGATTGCTGCTAATATTGAATTTCTTTAATAATTATGAAAATAAATATTTTTATAATAGTCTTACTTCTCTTCCTTTCTTTTTTCCATCAATATATGAACAGGTGAATATTTGAAAAGCAAGAATGATGACTCATTTATCATCTTCTCCTCTTTACCCAACTAAAGAAATTTGTTTCTTTCTTTCCTATCTTCTTATAAATTCCTTATTTGATTTCAAATAAGGTATTGTTCCCTTTTAAGTTAAAATCAAATAAGGAATTTGTGTTCCCCTTCATATTGAAATCAAATAAGGGATTTGTTCCTTTTTATATTGAAATCAATTCAAATTTGAATTGATTTGAATTTAACTACACTCTTTTTTAAAGGTCTGAACCTCTAAGAACACGTGTCTATTGATGGACCCATATTTGTGAAATTTAATTAATCAAAGAATATTTGACTTTTTGACCGATCCGATAGTGATTAGCCCATCACAAATTTTCGGCCTCTACACTACTCTCTCCCTCTTTTTTTCCTCCAACAACAATAAAAGTAGGAGATATTATTGGCATTTCATGAGGTGATGTGATATTTTTTTTATTTGTTTTTCACTTCAACTACAATACGTAAAAATAATTTCAGAGCTAACGGGATAGTGTTGGGAAACTATTAACAATCTGCAACAACTTCTCACTGCCGCACCAAACATCACGTTCTGCCAAACAAATTCTAATAAGCAAATATCACGTTCTGCAACAATCTTTGGATAACAATTCACTGTCTTTTAAGTGAAATTTCTCCCTATAAAGTCAGTGCAACGAGGGTTAAAGAGAAAGTTACTCATAGGATACAGGGTTCACTGCAACCGAGAACACTGTGTATTGTATGATAAAGAATACCCAATAATTGAAAAAGATGAGAAACATAAAGTACTTTGGAAGAGTATATACATCCTTTTCATTTAAAAGACCCAACGTACATGCTTATGAAAGGTTGTGACTTTTTCTAAAAAGACACATTTTAAACTTTAAAAAACTAACGTAAATAAAACGTTTAAAATATATTTTTCTATATTTCCAACATTTCCCCCTCTATTTTCAAATTAATTTTGGAAAAAGTTTATACAAAATGTTTTATCCAAAAAATACTATAGCATGGGTATTCTCTTGAAACTGTGCATAAATAAAGGTACCTTTTAATGTAAACAACCTTGCCCACAAAAGCAAGACAAGCTAAGATGGCTTCCATCCTCCTCGGGTGAGTTTTCAATTGCACAGACCATGAAGTACCTCAACAGACACCTCACTGACATGGACTCATTTGGTATGGTCAAAACCCTCAATCCCAAAGCATTCATTTACTTTATGGGTAGCCATCCACCACAGGCTGCCAACAATGAATAGGAGATGTACTGCACATCTGAATTCCACAATTTGTGTTCTTTGCAACAATGCTCCAGAATCCCATGATCATTTGCTTTTCAAAAGCCCATTTGTCAAACCCTTGTGGACATTTATACAAATGCGTTGTGGGTTTCACATATTACCACTAAATTGGGGTAGGTTAATTGCATGGATGGCTCACCACTGGAGAGGGAATTCAACCACCGACAACAATGAAGTTTCTAAAATGGCTGTATCTTCCCTCCTCTACAACATTTGGACAGAAAGGAATAGGAGGATTTTTCAGAAGAAAAGATTATCAGCAAATGCAGTTCTTCACCTAACACTTGATGCAGTCCGTTCTAAGCTCCTATCCTCATCCTTCAAGGACTCAGACAATGCAAGAAGAATCGGTAGTGAATGGGAATTGCCTTCTATCATTCGACCACCTCCGGAACCACCAAACCATTGATCAGCGACGCACCAGTGGTGGATTTTCACCATGCTGATACCGGATTTGTTGAAGCCATTATTGGTTTCCTTTTCTGTTAGCTTCTTGGGTTGGGGTCTTTGGGCTTGGCTACTTTGTTCAAACTTTATTCTCTCGGGGCCTGGCTTACTTCAAGCCTGGGCCTGCTAATGTAATATTGCTACGGGCTGTTTAGGCTCCCTTTTTATAATATTTAAATTTACTTTTCAAAAAAAAAAAAAAAGTTAGCTTGCTTTTCTTGTTTCAGTCGGCTACGGCAAACACGAGCAAAATGTCCGGGTTTTCCACCAAACCAACAACCGTCTTTGGGCTTACCATCTTTAGAATGATCAGTCTTTCGACTCTTATTCTGAAAATTTCTCTTTGAATTTCCTTTTGTATTTCCCTCAGCCACATTGGCTTGAGGACTAATACGTAATCGAGAATCCTCTTCAATTCCAAGATGAAGTTGAAGAGATTCGAGATTATATTTTTTGTCCTCATGCTTCATCTTCTTCTTATAATTGTTCCACAAAGAAGGCAACTTAGCAATGATAGCACCTACTAAAAAATCTTCAGCAAACTCAATTCCAGCAATTTTAAGATCTCCAATTATTAAAAGAAAATCATGTAATTGATCCATTACAGATTTATCATTGGACCTCTTAAAAATCATTGAAATTGCCAATAAGAAATTTTTGATTACTTGCCTCTTCAATCTTGTTTTTGTTGTTGAGAACCGCCCGAATCTTCCTATCGACGTGCATCATAGACTGAGTTGGAGAGTGCATTCAAAATATGTCCAAGACAAAGAAAATCACCCTCATTTTGCTTCTTGCGTTTCTCAAACAATTCTGCCGAATCTTCTAACGTAGGATTTGGAATAGCTTCTAAATCACCATCGAGGATGTAAGCCAATTTCAGTGTGGTAAGGAAGAACAAAATCTTTTCTTTCCAACGCATGAAATTTGTCCCATCAAAGCGATCTACACGAATTGATTCATCACTTGGAAAGAATGAAAAGCATTGGTGGTGACTGCCAAGCAACTCGTTCTGCCAAACAAATTCTGATGAACAAATATCACAGTTCTGTAACCAACTTTGGATAACATCTCGATCACTTATGAACCCCTGAATTTGATTGACTCCATACACGTAATCTGTATACAATTGTGCAACGAGGATTAAAGAGAGAGTCACTCTCAGGATACAAGGAGTCTGTTAACACTCTGTATTGTATGATAAAAGAATACCCAATAATTGAAAAAGATATGAAAGAATTAGAGGTGGGAGAAAGAATTAGAGGTGGGAGGAATCTGGAAGTTTTGTGTTGCAGAAACGTTGGCTGGCTGGCTCGCTTCATATTTATAATGAGAGAGGTGAAAGGCATCTTTTTAATACAAAAGTCCCAACCTACATGCATGCTTTTGAAAGGTTGTGACTTTTTCTATGAAGACACCTTTTAAACTTCAAAAAACTAATACATTTTATATTTCCAACAAGCATGTGTAACTAGCAGGCGCTTGTCCATTTATTTAATACCGCATGTTGCATGTTGAATAGTGTTGTATACCTGCCTATTTATACACCTTTCAATTCCCATTCAGATCCGATTCCGATGTGGGACGTTTTGAATCAGAGGCTCAAGTAGTGGTTTCGGCTGTCAATATGATTCCAATGGTTTCTATGTTCATGTTTAATGTGTGTTTGATATAAAATTGATCCTTCGGTGGTTTCGACTGTCAATTGGGTTCTAACGCGGTGTTTGATATAATAAGATTGATTCTTGATTAACTTTTTTTAATAGTCTCTATCCTATATCTCACATTATGCAAATAGGGGAGTTCAATTTCCTTGTACGCTACAATACAATGATATTATATATGTTACAAGTTCTTACAGAATATAAAGAACATGAGACTTACATTCTGCTCGTTGGCATATATTTCCAAAACTTTTCTACCATCTGCATCATAAATCATAGTAAACTATACAAAAAAGTTTATTAAATCAAGAGCAAATACATAATAATAAACATTAGCATTGCGGAATTATTTTCTCATTAACACAATGTATTACTAAAAGGGAAATACTTGAAGAGCCTCTCAGTATATTTTCCCAACAAAATGACTGAATTGATCCAACCAATAAAATTCTATCAAAACAAGAATGTCATTATGAATTAAATACGGAGTTAAAACAAGAATGCTGCCACACCATGAAGTTTTTGGTAGTTGCTCGGTAAGTATGAGACTGAGGATAACATGTGATTATTGGGTGTTTTAAGAGGCCTGACACCTCCATAGTTAAAAATAAAAAAATTAAATAAAAAAAAATATATATATTGAAACTTGGCATAGATTTGAAATGTGATAAACAAGGATTAGTGGACTTCTCTTCAAAGCTGAGGGGCAACCCAAACAGGAGAAGGTTGAGTCTCTTTCAGGTCGAACCGGTAGA
This sequence comes from Cornus florida, assembly GCF_030987335.1. Taxonomy (NCBI): domain Eukaryota; kingdom Viridiplantae; phylum Streptophyta; class Magnoliopsida; order Cornales; family Cornaceae; genus Cornus; species Cornus florida. The sequence continues at coordinate 86,389,581 of NW_026775571.1, read as the reverse complement.
GGCTCTTGTCTTCCAAGTTAAAGACTCCCAAATCATAACATCCCCAACAGTTCTCATCAAGATGTTCAGCAGTGAAGTAAATAGAATTCTTTGTCAGCCCCGGGAAATCATGGGCGGAGAGAGAAACAGATTGATTTTGGCCAACAAACAATACACGGTCGCCTAAGCTCGGCACAAGTACCCACTTGTTGTCAACAAAGTCCAGCGTATACACTTGAAATTTATGTGTCATAATCTTGTCATATGGATCATCAGGGTGTTGACGTTCGTGCCTAAGAACCATCAACAGATCCCCCGAAGATTCCACCAGATACCTTGATGTGGCATCAGAATAAGAGCGAGGCACAGTAGAAATTGCAAGACTTCTCTTTGGAGAAGAAGGGTCGGTCAGATCCCAAGATTCTACAGAACCGTGTTGGCCCAAAGCATAAAAAAGTTCGTTCTTGCTGAAATACAAGAGATCGTCGTAGGCGTCCTCTAACGGATTCGGTGCAGTCCATGAAGGGTCCCCAATTTTGCAGAAGGCAAGTCCTCGTGTGTTGTCATTGACTTCGTAGATGGCCATAGCTTTGCAGCAAGAGTCTTGATCGACATTTTCATAGCAATTGGAAGAAAATGGAGTTGGGGCTGACGACATAACGAGCTTCCTAAAGAATCTGTCACTCAGGTCTTTAGCAGAAATGGGTGACATCTGGTTCCATATCATGAACTCCGTAACAACGGAGGAGGATGAGGAGGAGGAGTCAATGTGGATGCCATTGAGACGTTGGCCTGACAGAGGAAGGGTTTCGATGGGAGGGAGGGGAAGGTAGGGCATGGAGGAGTCGAGAAAGGGATTGTAGAGATAGAGGGAGCAATTGCGGGAGTGGATATACGCAAGCCAACCATGAGAGGAACCGATGCAGATGGCCTCGTCCGGGGAGAAATGATCCGTCTGCCATGGCATCCATGGATTCTTCTTCTTCTTGAAAACCTTATTCTCCGCGGCGTTCAAGAAGTGATAGTAGTCGTTGTCCTCCGGCTTCACCTCCGAATTAGGCTTAACCTGGAATTGCGTGGGTCTCACGGATCCAAAAACAGTGGTTTTGCAGTGAGGACAGTACTTAGCATCCCGCTTATAGACGCCTTCCCAGTCGGGAATCAAAGTAGGAGGTACCATGAGCCATGGGGAGGCAGAGGACAAGGAGTAGTTGATGTTGCTGCTGCTAATGATGATGAAAAATAACGTTGCAGGGACGAAGAGATCACTGTAGTAGTATGTTTTATGGAGACTCTGCCTCCAAGGAGTAAACTCATCTTTTGGGTATAGGAAATGACAGCCATCATTTTTAATAAATTCGTGGACTGTGTTTGTAACGGGAGGAATTTACTAGAAGGATTTCAGATGTTTGGAGCGGTGAATGGGATTTGATGGAATTTCAAGGTTATTTCACAAGGTAGGAAAATCTTGGGAGAAATGGGTGGATTTGAGGGGATTTTAGTAACCGAATGTTACTCATGTTTTTAACCTACTAAATTATTCCTTGTCTTTTGACGTCTCTCCTCTCTGCATTGGCTTATTATTTTGTTTCTTTCACTCAATTTGTAGGAGGTACACAACCTATTGTGTTAAAAAAAATTATTTTATTTTATTTTATAGGGATAAAATGGTATAAAATTTGTTTTCTTTAAATGAATTTCAGTTTATTCCAAACTCGGAATTCCATTTTAATTAGAATCCAATTCTTTTTACAATTTCGAATTCAAATCTCAAAAAGAATTTGACTCCAGACGTAAGATAGAGTTTATATGTTGTAAATTACTAATCACATCCTAAAACTTCTCTACCAATTGTATTCTTACTTGACCATTAGCAAATCTATTCTTACTTGACCATAAAGAAAAGACTTCTTATTCTTTTCAATACATTATACTAATCTATATAGACCACCAACATTCTCACAATGAAAAGAAATCAAATAATTTTTTTTTTTTTTTTTTAATATCTCTATTTATATAAGGGATGTAAAGTTTGGCAGCCCTCGTTAGGAGGATAGAAAAGAAGTTATATATAGAGTCCTGATCTCTTACTCCCCATTAATTAAGAAAATTAAATTTTTTTTTTTTTTTTCCCCGAAAAGTTAAGCAATTTATATAAGGAAAAAAATGTACAGATGGAGCCCAAAAGGGAAGAAAGATACAAGACCAATAGGAGGTCCAACCCAACAGAACTATCCTAGCCCAAGAGGCTCAATAACCCCAACAAGCCCATAGGGCTCAATAACCTAGAAGTCAAACAACTGTAAGCTGTAATTGTAAGTTGTTCAACATCACCATCTCCGGTAAGCAAGCCATGATTGGCAATAGCTGCCTCACGACTACTCCGGAGGCTCGTCTGGCTGGCGAGGAGGTGGACGGATGAAGGAAGAGGATAGGTCCCAAACATTACAGGCACGCCGAGCAGCCACCCCATCCTTGAGTGACAGAGGCAAGAGTCTTTCTCTGATGGAATTAGTGATTTTCACCAAAATAGAGTTTTGAGTGCTTGATATGTCCTTGAAGATTCTTGAATTCCTTTCTGCCCAAATATGATAAATGGATGCTGAGAGTGCCAATTTGTTTATTGCATTTGCAACACTTTTTGAGGACCAATGATGTGAAGCCCAAAAAATAAAATCATTCCACTGTCTAGTGTAAAATCCACATGTATTCTGTAAGTGAGACCAAATTGGGGCAATGAAGGAGCATGAGAAGAAGATGTGATTCAGAGATTCTCCAAAGGAGAGGCACAGTGCACAGTGGTTCGGAATATGCTTGTAGGAGTGCCTATCAAGTGTGGGGAGTTTGTTGAGCACTGCTAGCCATAGGATGACTCTATGTCTTGGAATTGACAATGAATTCCATACTAACCGATACCATGGGGCAAGGGATACAGGTAGAACTAATGCTTCAATTATGTGTTTGAGAGAATACTTGCCTGTTGGTGATGGCTTCCAAGTGTATGAGTCAATACCTGAACCAGCACAAGAAAAGTGTTGCAGGCTTGGTAACAATGAGATAATGTCCCTTGGGAAATTCCATGTTTGTGCTGACATGTAACTGTTCAACCTGGCATTGAGAAGAATTCCAGAAGTACCAATTTGGGTATGAGAGAATCTGCTGCAAAGAGGACTTTCCTCAAACCAATTGTGATGCCAGAACGTAATTCTCTCCCTATTCCTAATATTTACTTTGATCAATCTGATAAAAGCAGGCCTAAGTTGCAATAGGGATCCCCAATTGTAGGAGCATTTTTGTGGAATAGTCAATTCCCAAAGGCATTTGTCTTTCAGCTGATGATCAATTATCCACTGAGCCCAAGAGCTTTCTTTGCAATCAGTGATGATTTTCCACAAGTGTCTCATCATTGAAGCCCTATTGATGAGTTCAACATTTGGGATACCAAGGCCACCCAACCCTTTAGGTCTGGACACATAGAACCAAGCTACTTTTGCTTTTTTGTTGTTAAGACCATTGCCAGGCCAAAGGTAGTTCCTACATAACCTATTAATTTCATGGATCACAGCTTTAGGCAGCATAAACATACTAGCCCAATACATTTGCATCCTAGTAATGTTGGACTGTATAAGTTGTATTCTTCCTGTATAAAAGATTGTTTTGCTTGTCCAGTGGTTCATTCTACTTGATATCTTATCCACCAATGCTTTACAGTCATTGGCTCTAAGCCTGGTGGTGATGAAGGGCACACCAAGGTACCTGATTGGAAGGGACCCAATTCCAATCCCAATTAGGCTAGAGATTGAATTTTGGGTGGCTTGATCCACACCACAAAAAAGATGGAGCTCTTAGATTTGTTGATGTTGAGGCCAGAAATAGTTGAGAAGATGAGTAGTGCACTGTGTAAAATACTCACTGACTGCAAGCTTCCATGAGAAAATAGTAGTAGATCATCTGCAAAAATAAGATGGGTAATAGCTCTCTTTTTACACCTCCAATGGAACTTGAATGATGGTAAATGTGATGTGACTGAGGAGATAATTAATGAAAGGACCTCTATGACTATTGTAAACAAGAAGAGGGACAAAGGATCCCCTTGTCTCAGCCCCCTAGCTCCCTTGAAAAAACCAGTAAATTCACCATTGACAGAGATAGTAAAAGATGGAGATGTAATGCAAGCCTTGATCTAATGAATAAGTTGTTATGGAAAGTTGAAGAGAGTAAGTGTATCAAGTAAAAACTCCCAGTTCATTGAGTCAAATGCCTTCTGAAGGTCGATCTTGATGGCACATTTGGGTGAGGTGCTGGAAAAGGCTAAGTGGTATCCATGCATTAACTCCTGGGCAAGAAGTATATTATCACTGATAGCTCTTCCTTGAACATAAGCTGATTGACTTGGATCAATTAAGAGGGATAGTACTGGCTTTAATTTGAGCACAAGGAGTCTAGATATACATTTGTAGATTGTGTTGTAACATGAGATAGGTCTGAACTCATGAAGTGAAGAAGGGTTTGGGGTCTTTGGAACTAGAGAGATGTAAGAACAATTCAACTCTTGAAGTAATTTTCCATTAATAAAGAACTCTCTGATGGCTTTAATGATATCATCACCAATGATAGCCCATGCTTTGTGAAAAAAGAAGGCATTCAAGCCGTCTGGACCTGGAGCTTTGTCTTTGTTAAGGGAGAGGAAACAGTGTTAGATTTCAGCATTTGTAGGCAAAGTAATTAGCTACTTAGTGAAGCTATCTGGAACAGATTTGGTAATATATTGAGCCAAACAATTTCTACCAGGATAAAGACGGAGATTTGTACCTAACAGGGCTGTGAAGTGATTAAGGATAGCCTCCTTAACATGGGTTTCACCTTCAATGAGTCCCCCAACTGGATTGTCCAAGGAAATAATTTTTCTCCTGTTATTTCTAGCTGCAATAGATTTGAAAAAGAAGGATGAGTTGCTATCCCCCAATTGTAACCGCCTAATCCTTGACTTTTGCCTTAAGTCTTGCTCTACAGATGTGATGAGACAAGAGTAATGATGAAGAAGGCCAGCTTCCTCCACTCTCAATGAGGAGTCCATGGGGTTTTGGTCCAGAGCAGCTTGGCAGGAGCTAAGTTGTGATTTAAGCTCAGTGATTAAGTGTGAAGAAGATGCTGAGGATGTCTTCAGGAGGTTTTTAAAGGAGCTTAAGAGCCTTCAATTTTTGGGTAACCTAGAACATGGCAGTACCTCTAATTAATTAAGAAAATTAATTCACACTTTCTATGTAGACATCTCTTACTCCCCATTGAGTAAGGAAATTAATTTACACTTTCTATGTTGACAGTTAAATTAAATCTAATGGTCATTTTTAAAACCAATATATATCATTTCCTCTAAACACAAAATCACTATCACCTACCTATTCGTAGTTTTCCCTTTTAGTTTTTATATTTAATTTTACCATTACCACCTATTGTAGAAATAAAATATAATTACCAAAATAAAAATAGAAACCTTTGAAAGAAAAATAATACCTGTATATATTATCTTTCAAAATAATACCAGTATATATTACTAAAATTTTGTTTTTTTTTAGATGTTTCTTTCAAAGAAATATAGAAATCTTTGAAAGAAAAATAATACATGTATATATTACTAAAATTTTTTGTATCTTTCAATTTAACAATAGGATGATATTAGAGCGTTTCCCTAAGAAACAATAGTATTTACTAACAAATATACTGTAAAGTTGTCTTCTCTAGTATAATAGCATGTGGTCTTTTTGTATGTACACATATATACTAAAATTCAAATAAATACCCAGTCGCCTAGCGATACCAAACTCCTACTTCCCAAAGGGAGGTTAGCGGTTCGAGCCTCGATAGAAACATATATATGTGAGTACCAATTAGGAAAAAAAAAAAATTCAAGTAAAAATTTTCCTTATTAGCATAAGTAAATTTACCAACAAATATACTCTAATGTTGCATTTTGGAATATTAAATTGATACACTGAAATTGGAGAAATTTTCATTTAAAGTTTAAACAAAATTTCTTTCAATTTCAATTTCAATTTTAAGACATTCCCAAACCGGCTTAACTAGATTATGAGGAGTAGAGTTTGGCACAAATTCTCATGTTGAATTTTTGGACACTTGTGTTCAAAGATATAAAACAAATGATCTCTCTTTATCCTTCCCCAAGTGAACCATTTAAGACCTGGTATAATTCTTCTTTGCTAGATAGAAACGTGAAAAACAAAGGTGAAGTGAACTGCAAAGATATTTCTTTCAAAGAAACATCTAAAGAAAAACAAAATTTTAGTAATATATACTGGTATTATTATTATTTCAAAGATTTCTATATTTATTTCAAAGAAACATCTAAAGAAAAATAAAATTTTAGTTATATATACTGGTATTATTTTTCTTTCAAAAGTTTCTATTTTTATTTTGTTATTACCATTGCTATAGTAAGAGGTAATGGTAGAATTATATATAGAAACTAAAAATAGGGTGACAGTGATTTTGTGTTAAAAGGAAATAATATAGGTGGGTTTGAAAAATGACCGTTAAATCTAATCTAACGGTTCATGTAGAAAGTCTGGATTAATTTTCTTACTCCACGGGGAGTAAGAGATCAAGACTCGTTATATATATATATATATATATATATATATATATATATATATATATGTTGTTATGTATATAATTTTCATCTTCTACAATTGCAGTCTATTTATTTATTTATTTGTAAAACAAATAACAAGAAAGTCTCTTAATTCATTAACATTTCATCCCATATGTTATAATACCATATTTACCATTTTTACTATAAACTATAAATTTTCTTATCTTATTTACAATTTTTTTTTTTTTTTTTTTTTGGCAGAGAAGAGAATTTATATTCCTTCTCATTTTCTATTTATAGAAGTCTATCCTTACCCTAAAAATCCCTTGGTTGTTTTTAAACATCGAGATAATATGGGCTTTATCCCTCCTAAACGAGCTTCTTGGGCCTCACTCTCAGCTAGTCAGCACAGGCCTCGAATGAAAGTAAGTGAGTTGGGGGCCGCTAGGCCTTAACTGGCGACTGTGTAAAAAATCCGATCTAATTCGATATTTGACATTTATATATATATATATATATATATATATATTATATATATATATATATATTATAATATTATATACGAATATAGTAAATTACTATGTTATTCTCTTCTCTTTTATCCAACTAAAAAAAAAATGCATAATCTCTTCCACAGATGTTTCATTCATTCCTTCTTCTCTCCCTTCCATCCAATTTTTTTTTTTCCTAACAAACAGAGCAAAAATGTCCTTGGATTGAAATGACCATCTAAAAGGAATTTTGTCGAAATGAATTCATAATTCATAATTACCAACATTACCCATTATCTCTATGTGTACACAACCAAAATTATTCCATTAAGAGGTAATCACAATTCACTGTTAAGCAATATTGAAAGTGAGATAATAGATGAATAAAAATTAATATGTTCACTTACATATTATATATATACATATCATTCTTTACTTTATTAGATATCACAAGCAGCATTTCACCCTTTCAAAAGCATATGCCACCAAATTTTCATGTTGCTTTTTATGATTATAGACCAAGATTGACAAAAAATAAAAAATAAATAAAATAAAAAATAAAAAAGAGTTTCATAAAAACCCCTCCGATCTGGTGCACCGCCTTTCCCTAAAGTATTGAGACCATCACCGCCATACTTTAGCACACCCCTCCGCCATTACCACCACCACCACCACCACCGGATTAAACACATCATTCAAAAAATGGCCATCTTTAAATCTTTGCCCACAGAAATAATAATCGTATTCACATACTGTACTTTGTGATGCCACAGAAGAAATATGAGTAAAGGCTCAGAGAAATGATTATGACAATGGTATATCATCCTGAACAAAATAAGGTTAATATTGATAAATGAACAAAATATGCAGGGATAATATAGGAAGTTTAGTATTTGTTACTTAAAATGGGTCTTGCCCCCGAAGAAGTCATTGAAAAAGCAAGTTTTACTAACTTTCCCTAAATGGGGTTTTAAACCGCTGGAATTTTTTGTACGCCCGTTTCACTATCTTTGCCAAACAGGTGCATTTTTTGAGAAAGGACTTTTTGAGCCCAAAAGCCAGTTTTGAGCTCCCAGTAAGCTCAGCCAAACACTACTTAAGCGCTTTCTTCAATTGCATGCATGCATTTGTTACTTTCATCTTAATCATCAAATAGATAACGTATTAACAATTAATCACTGATCAACTATTTGTAGCAAAATATTATGTATGACATACGCATCATCATTAGTTGTCAATACATATAGTTTTAGGAAATTCACAAACCCCCCTCGGGCCCCTCTAGATTACACAACTATCCAATGTTCTAATATCGAAATGAAAATGAATTCAACCTCACTCTTCTTCATGAAGTCTCAAATCACCTACAAATAACACCAAAAAAGAATGACAAATTAGAGAATTCAAATGAACCATAAACATTTATGTCACTCAAAGCTGGTTATTGTTACTTGCTCACAAATTGGTTGCATTTAGTTTTCAAACCATATCGTTCTGTACATAATCAATGTTCTTTGGAAAATGAACTTGTAAGAGTAGAATTGCAGAAAATGTGATCTACACTCTTTATTAATAATGCTTCTTCTGCTCTAGGTTAATTTTTTTTTTTTTTAATGTCTTGCAACTTGATTCAAGTGAGAAACATCTACCTGTGTTTCACTCCGAAAGCAAGAACCCAATACATATTCTCTCACGTTTGCGAACTCATCTTCTCTCCACTAAATGTTTGCGAATTAATTTGAGAACATATTGCGGAGAGGAGGATGGATTCGCAAATATGGGACGACATCAAGAACAAGGTCAATGAGCTCCAAGCGAGAAATCACAGAGAACCCTAACACATCTGGTTTTCAAACCCCCCCCCCCCCCCCCCCCCCCCCCCCCTCCCCCCATCTCTCTCGGCACAACTTCTAAACTTCCTTTCTCTCTCTCTCTCTTGCTAAATTCTTAACCGGAGCAAGCACATATATTTATACTCGAAATCCATAACTAACAAACAAAATCTCCAACTATGAAATTGTGGTGATGGACCACATATTTTGTTTCAACTAATAGAGTTTTGTGGTACAGATTTGAAGTAAAGACACAAAATTTAATGTGACAGTGACCAAGGCTTCAACTACCGCTCTTCACGGTACATTTATTAAAGATTCAGCAACGGGGAGGGAGAGAGAGAGAGGGGGGGGGGGGGGTGTGGGGTGGGGGGTTGTTACGGTCATAGGAGTGGAGAAATTTTTATTTCGTCGTCAATTCTCATGATGCACTTTGGGAGGAGAAATATTTTTTTTAGAAATTTTACTTACTTCTCCTGAAGCTTGTCAATAATTTTTATAGGCTCTTTTACATTTCATAATTTTATTTACCTTGCCTAAGGTTCTGGTTTATATAGCAGATTATTCTTGCCTGACCATTTTGGCCTTCTAATTCCCAAAATGATAGCAAACATTTCACGGTCAAAACAGTAAAAATATCGTTGACATGGGAGGTAAGTAAAATAATGAAATCTAGAGGGGTCTATGTGAGATATTGACAGATTTTAGGGGAGGTAAGTAAAATTTACCCAAACTTTATATGATCCATAATTGATCATACTAATCACAACTCAACATGTAAGCAAATTTGTCAGGTTTATTCAAATTTTTGCTTAAATGTCGAATTGAAATTGGTTGAGACCATTGAGCCGACAAGCCTTCATGGTAGGTATTGAGAAGATGAAATAGAAGAGTAGAGGGTGACACTGTGAGATCGGACTGTCAAATGTTGTTTCCATCTTTTCTGTTTTAACAATTACACCGATGGAATGATTTGAGAGTGTGGATGTTGGTCTGATTCAATGTACTTATCAAAAAAAATTGCTCTTTGTTCTTCAAAATTTTGTTCTTAAATAGTGACCTCATATATCAATCATAAATTATTGGTTGACAATAAATCATAAATTCATTTATGTTTGATTTTCAATCAATTATCACAACTTAAAGTCACGCAATCCTTTTCAATAGGTGTCGTTCTTATGCTCCAAGCATGCCTTCGCTCTCACACTCCGCCCGCTCACTCAATTCCCCACTATTTTTAATTTGATTTTACCGTTTTCACGCTCCCATTTCGAATTCACTCTAGCTATTCCACACTGTGACTTAGATCACAATTGTTATATTTTTATTTTATTTTATTTCGTTGATATTTTGACTGGTTGAAACTTGGGTAGGATCATAGGAGTGGAGATTTTTTTTTTTCTCTTTTCCGTCAATTCTCATGATGCACTTTGGGAGAAGAAATTTTTTTGGATAAATTTTACTTACTTCTCCTGAAGCTTGTCAATATTTTTTATAAGCTCTTTTACGTTTCATAATTTTATTTACCTTGCCTAAGGTTCTGGTTTATATAGCAGATTATTCTTGCCTGACCATTTTGGCCTTCTAATTCCCAAAATGATAGCAAACATTTCACGGTCAAAACAGTAAAAAAATCGTTGACATGGGAGGTAAGTGAAATAATGAAATCTAGAAGGGTCTATGTGGGATATTGACAGATTTTAGGAGAGGTAAGTAAAATTTATCCAAACTTTTATATGATCCATGACTGATCCGACCAATCACAACTTGACATGTAAGCAAATTTGTCAGGTTTATTCACATTTTTGCTTAAATGTCAAATTGAAATTGGTTGAGACCATTGGGCCGACAAGCCTTCATGGAAGGTATTGAGAAGACGAAATAGAAGAGTAGAGGGTGACACAGTGAGATCAGACTGTCAAATGTTGTTTCCATCTTTTATGTTTTAACAATTACACTGATGGAATGATTTGAGATTGTGGATGTTGGTCTGATTCGACGTACTTATCAAAAAAAAAATTGCTCTTTGTTCTTCAAAATTTTGTTCTTAAATAGTGACCTCATATATCAATCATAAATTATTGGTTGAAAATAAATCATAAATTCATTTATGATTGATTTTCAATCAATTATGACAACTTAAAGTCATGCAATCCTTTTTAATAGATGTCGTCCTCATACTTCAAGCATGTCTTTACTCTCACACTCCACGCGCTCACTCAATTTCCCACTATTTTTAATTTGATTTTATCGTTTTCACACTTCCATTTCGAATTCGCTCTAGCTATTCCTCCCTGTGACTTAGATCACAATTGTTATATTTTTATTTTATTTTATTTCGTTGATATTTTGACTGGTTGAAACTTGGGGAATGCTTCTGAGTCATGTCCGTTTACATTTACATTAGTATAAGATATAACTCCACATATTCAGAGTTCTTCTTGACCGTTCAGTGTGCATCACCCACAACTTCAATGAGTACTCCTAATAAAGGGATCATAAATAACGTACAGAAGCAATTTAGCAGACTTCAACTTTAAACTATGAATCTGTGTAATATAAAAAAATGAGTGTAGTACACAGATTCTTAGATTCATCCTATATATATATATATTTGTAACAGTTGTGCATAAATAAAAGTATAAAAATTGATGACAGTAAATACAAAGATTTGAGCGATTATTTTCTATCAAAGTAGAGTCTTTCCATTACTCAAACAACAGTAAAGAAATAAATAAAAAGAGATTGAAATCTTTTAAATTTATTTCATATCAGATAGAGTAGTTACATTTGTTATTCATCTCAGTACTAGTCAAACAAAAAAAATACTGTAAATGACAATAAATCGAGAGAGATTTGAACATTTTTTAATTTATTTTGGGCGTTGAGTCTTATTCATGAGAAATTATTGAATGGAATCAGATTATTATTAATTCAATTTTAAGTTATGGGATTGAGAAAATAATTTCACTAAAGTGTATTAATATATCACAAAAAAAAAAAAAAATTACCATTAATTTTTATTGAATTAATTTATAAAATGCCAAATGAGGTGGTGGTCCTAAACCAATTAATAATTTTTTAAAAAAAAGACAGTCTCTGGGAAATTTATTTTGATAATTTTGTATAATTTTTAATTAAAATTATAAAATAATTTTTTATTGTGTGCATTGCACATTTCTTTTACTCCTATTATTAAAGGTCGGAATAATTTATCTGTATATAAAGATACTGTGTAAATAAAAATTAAGAAATGAAAATGCATACAGCAAAGAGCATATGGCTTTTCACGTAAAAGGACCATCAAAAGTCTTTTTAAGACAAAGACCAATATTTAAATTTCACGGCTCTTTGACATTTTCAAAAGTCTTCACAAAAAAGTAAGGTTCTAAACAAGCCAAGCTTTCCACGAACAATTGGTGTTTGGCTCGCTAAGAGTACAGTTTGTGTTTGTTTGTTTAATAGACGAACTGAACGTAAACAAGATTTATGTGTTTGATTAAAAAATGAATTAATCTCAAACATATCGAAAGCTTAAACTTAATAGTATCTCTTTTACCTTCTAAAGGTATGATGAAGATTCGACTAGGACAAATATGAGTGTGTGAATTTCTTGCCAATTGAGAAAATAATAATAAATAATCTCAAACATCCTTCTACTTCATTAATTGTTAACAAAGTCATGAACATGGATTTGAGGTCACAATTATGAGAGATATATATATATATTAGGGGTGGACATTTGATATGTTGAATTTGATCGATCCGATCTGTGCGAATCAAATCAGGTTGTTAGACTCACAGATCGGTGACGGATTCAAAAAAATTGAATTTACAGTTCACAGATCGGATCACTGATTAGAGTGTAAAAAATCCTATCTAATCCGACATTTGACATATATATATATATATAAATATAGATATATTATAATATCATATACAATTGTACATTTTAGTCTTTTATTATTTTAACTTTTATTTACTACTGTGGACCACCAACCTACTTTACTTTACTATTTCATTGAATCAAATCCAAACCTAGCCACTTTGCAATTCACATAGCCCAGATGTTACAAGGGGAATCTTATCTCACATCAGATCTAGATGGGAAATAAATGGGTATATATGGGTTAGGTGTTAGCCACACTTAACAGCTTAAACTTTTAGGTCGGATCACAAAGTACTCACCCGTTACAGTTTGTATCAGAGCCAGATCTAGTCCTTTATTCGGTGTCACGCCAAGCACCCAACACGGAGGCGTTCGGGTGTGCCATTCGGGCAGGCAAGGTGACCCAATCCTAACGAGGGCATTGCGCGTTCGAGTAGAAAAAAATGTTACAATAAGAATCTTGTCTCATATCAAATTCGAATGGCTGGAAAAGTAAATGGTTATAAACTTTTTAGGTCATCGAATTGGATTTATAATTTTTCAATTCGTTTGGAATAGATCGGATTGATGTCTCATTAAATCCTCGACCAGCCCTAATATATATATGTGAGTAGTGATTTAAAGATAATTACAAATCGAATTCAATTTATGTGAGAGAGGTGGTGAGTTCTATCACATGACGTCATTGTGACATCGTATGGTGGGACCCACCAATCTACTCACATAAATTGAATTCAGTAACTGTGAAATTGAGAAGAAAAAAAATGTCATATTCAACCCTTAAATCGTTGTTATTATTATTATTATTATTATTATTATTGTTATTATAATGTATGTACTATTGTGTATAACTTGGCCAATAGTTTGTCTTTTTACTAACTTAGAAATGCATCCAAACCCAACCGAATCCATATAAACATTATACCAGGCATAGACCAAGCCCAAGCCCACATTATGAAGCGCGTCTATATAAACACGTTTAACCACTCCTTTCCTCACTCAGCCACTCCCCTCTGCGAAAAATCCGGCCTCTCTATCGATCGAATAGAAGGGTTGGTGAGATACCCCTCGGATCCGAGACACGGGTTGATCAGGCCCAGGCCCAAACCCGAGGGAATATCAAACAATTAATATTTTATAATGAATACGGAATACAAAATAAATTAAGAAATGAAATTAAAGCTGGAAGGAACTAAAAATAGAATCCGCAAAATATTATAATTATTAAAATTCATCAAACCCAAACTCCAAAACTCCATCAGTTTACAACTTAGGAATCCATCTCTAGTGGACCCCTATTAAACATCCAAACGGAAGATAGAACAACTGCAATAAACGTCCAAAAATAAAACTATAGAGAGAGCCCTACATCATCGGAAGAGTGAATAGAGACCTCTGCTCAGCACGAACACGTCTAAGCCTGGAACTGTCGTGTACCTGAAAAATAGAAGTGGGTCAGGCCCACGCGCAAGTTCTATACTACTACAATCCAAACAGATGCCCGATACGCATGTACATCCTAAACAATTCAACAATAGCTAATAGTCCGTAAATATATATATATATAGTCACACTAAAGGACTCTCACTGGACTATAGGCTGGTCTCAACTTGAATAGAGGTAACATGCTAAAACGCACACGAAGTGGGCATATGTACCTATACCTAAACAGGGTACACCTCCAACCATCGTAGCCAGCTACACATCCCGATGTATATACGCTCCCTAACCATCGGTCCTGAGGCTCAAGCTCATACCGAGGCACTATAACAGTACATATATAAAATCCATCCAAAATCCCTGCTATTGCCGCTCAACAAGTAGTTGCCATGACGATACAAATCCACGGGACTTAACTTTTAGTTAATCCCATCCTTATTCCAAGTAGGTGGGTAATGGTATTGTTTTAAAAACCAAACACATCCTTAGTATGCCACCGTCCCATACCGGTGCCTACTTTCCAATCCTCCAATAGTCAATAATTCCAATAAATCAAGTATATATCAACTAAATTCCAACATCCAACATTCAATGTTAGCAGTGATAAAATAAGCATTGATAAACAGGGTCACAACAACAACATAACATGCCCAATTTAAGTTGTTCCCTTTAGTCTGATATAAAGACAGAATTAATTAAAACTTTCATTTAACACCTTACAAATGACATATAGATATGTAGGGTATGTATCACAAAATCCTAACCTCCACAGTTGATACTAACTGTGATAATGTAAGCATCAAAACAATATTCACAGTATGTATGTAGACATGCTCAAGTTATAGTGTTCCACAAAACCGATCTAGTGTTAAACTCAAATCCTCCTAGTATTTAAGTTCCAACAGTTGCTATTACAGAAGTTAAGATAGCTATCATCTAGACCCATCCTTCCAATAATTTATACTAGCAGTGGTAAGGAAAAACGTGAACCACAGAACCACGATGCATCCACAAACATGCTTAGTCTAGGTTGAACAAGCATACAACATTACTGTAACTATCAGTTTCATAGCAAAACAGATATCATTTTAGTTTGGTTTAATCTTCATTAATCCTGGAATCATTTAAGAGTGCAAAGAGTATGAAGCCTAAGGGAAAGAGTAAGGATAGAATCTTGCCTCAGAAACTTTTGTTCAAAGTTTCAACGTCGTCTTCTTAAAAAAAATCCCGGCGAGTCCCAAAACCCGGTTACTGTTCATGGGTACGAAATACTATTCCCGAACTCAAAATCTGATCTCCACCGTTCAGATTGTGCGACACTGAGTCATGAACCTATCCTCCAAATTTCAGCTCGATCGGACCACGGACGAAGCGGAATCGGTTGTTTGATGAAATCTAGGCAGAATGGAAAAACCTGTGCGACCCAGTTACTGTTCACGAGTACGAATCACTGTTCCCGAGGTCAAACTCTGATCTCCACCGTTCAGATTGTGCATCACTGAGTCGTGAACCTCTCCTCCAAAATCCAGCTCGATCGGACCACGGACGAAGCAGGATCGGATATTTGATGAAATCTGGGCAGAATGGAAAAAAACCTATGTGACCCAGTTACTGTTCATGAGTACGAATCACTGTTTCCGAGGTCAAACTCTGATCTTCACCGTTCAGATTGTGCGTCACTGAGTCGTGAACCTCTCTTCCAAAATTCAGCTCGATCGGACCACGGATAAAGCGGGATCGGATGTTTGATGAAATCTGGGCAGAATGTGAAAAACTGCGTTTTTCCTTCTCCACTTCCACAAAACGTGTGCTTTATTTAAAAAAAAACCCTACACAGATGTCTACCTTATACTTATAGAGTTTTCCTAAACCCTAGGTTCATTTAAGTCCAACTCACAATCCTAACCGGCCCATCCAATTAACGTAGAAACCTACGACGGCTATAATATAAAACCCTAATTTATACTATAATTAAAACCCTAGTTAGATGTATTTACCCAATTACCCTATTCACCATTAAATACTTAACAAATAATCTAATTGAACAATATAATAATTAGTAAACCCAGTTAAACCAAATAAGCCACACATAAAATAAGACATAAATAGAATAATTAAACCAATTACACTTAAACCATTAATGCCAATTAAATAATTAAAACACTAACAAGTAATTCCAATCAAATAACTAAAAAATAAATATCATTTAAATAAATTAAATCAGCACAAAAGAAAACAATTAAGCACCTAATAAAAAAATAATAACACATAATAAAATAAAATTTACTTAAATAATAAATTAAATATCACTAAATACCAGGAATATCCTCTTTAAAATTAGGGGTATTACATTTGGCGTCTACAGTGGCAAATCATAATGGCGGCCATGGCGGCTACGAAATCCCATCTCCAAATTACACTGGAATGCGGGTGATTATTCCAGGTATCTATATACTCATGTGTCCTTTAATTTTAATGAAGCAGGTTCACATTTTGAAAAAGAAACATAAAGATAAAATGGAATGAGTAGCGTCGGAAAAGGTATATTCTTGCAACTTATTGTTCTACTAGAAATATATGCGTATGGAATGAGCTTTGGGGTTAAGTATGTGTGTTGTATGTATATGTATGTGGACCAGAAATGTGTAGGTGTTTTACATATTTTGGGGTTAGGTCTATTTTTAAAGGCTGAACTTTAAAAATAAAAATATTTATTTTATAATTAAAGCTTAAAATTTTAGCGCTATAAATTCAACTTATAAAATTTTTAATAATTAATTTTCAGCTAAAATCAAATAAACTTATTTCAAGACTAATCACGGGTGATTACCAAGATTAACATCAAGAATTAATTGATTGTTGAAGAGCTAGCTTTGAGAGAGATTTCTTATGATTTAGCTACTACTGGAATGGTGTGTGGAAACTGGGACATCAAAATTCAAATGGGTTTGAAATGGAATAATCTGTATTGCATTGAAAATGTGGATTTGTCATTTGTATCATCATATGCAAAAGCAAAAATATATGATCTCTCTTTATATATCTACTAATATATTCCTTCATGCGCCTCCTATTCCACCATATAATACCAAATTGGCCTGATCAAACAAAAGCAATACAATACTAAACATGTTATTTTGCGTCTAACGGTGTCTCTTCAAATCCTGGATGTTAAATAGGATGGCAACATACCACAAAAAAATAAATAAATAAATAGTTACTTAAAAATAACTGATCAATATTCCGATTAAATTTACTCATATTTTTTAATCAAAGTGTTAATTATCCAAAAAAACAAAAACAGATTTTTATTATTTTTATTTTATGAAAATATAGATATGGTAAAAAGATGCAAAACTTGGGTAGAAGAAAATATAAATAAATAAAAATAAAAAACAACGGATGATAAATTTGCTTTTTTATTTTTATAAAACAAATTATAAATATTAGGTAAGGAAAAAAAAAATAAAAAATAAAAAATTGTCTTGCAATCCAATGCCCTCTAAATTTTATGTAAAATCCAAGGTTCCTCAAAGTTTTTTATTTTTTATTTTTCTGAAAAGAAGTTTCTCAAAGTTTTTGATTCGAATGTGGTATACTATTTTGAAAAGTTTAAGGAAAATAATTGGGTAAGTTGAAGATAAAAGATATATGGATAGAAGGACCATTTTAAAAATGAATCGTATTAAGAAATTTCAATGAAATACTAATTTATTTCCAACAGTCTACTAATTTCTTTCTTTCTTTTTTTTTTCTTTTTTTTTGTAATACTTCTTTTATAAAAAATGACAAATACTGTCAAAATCATTTATACTCTACCTTTATTCTACTAAATAAAAATAAACAATCAAGTAGTTTTAATTGTTTGCTTATATTTTATTTTTTTAAAGGGCAAAGTTAAATGTGTAAATAATAAAAGATTATGTACATGATGAATTTTTTCGAGATGATATAAATCCAATAGAAGTTTTTTCGATAAGATAAAAATCCAATAGAATTTTTTTCGACTAGTAAACGGTTGAAATTAAGAAAAAAATCAAAGAATTCAAAAAATGATTAAAAACAAAAATGTGCACGTCATATCATTATAGAGTAAATCAATCTTAATTCTCATAAATGAAAAGCATGAAACAATAATTTAATTCTCATTGATAACAATACAATATTTTATAAAAAATTGAATGGGTCGTCAAAATTTTCTAAAATCGAAATATTAATTTATACTTGGATTTTTTTGGTAATTATATCAATTTAGTAAACTTTAATTAGGGAGAAAATTGGTTTAGGAAACTCTAAATGGGTAGCAAAATGGTTTGTTGGATTAGGAAGGTAGAAAGGTAAATTTGTAATATCACCGTCGGATTTAATCTAATGGTAGATGTGTAGAAAATTTCTTCCTTCACGATGAACAATAGATCACTATTTTATAGTTACTCAAAACCACTTGCATTTTATTTGATGAATATGAAACTGGATATTAGATGTACTCAAAATTTTCGAAGGTAACACTCTTACTCAACATGACTGGATATTAGATTCGGGTTCTGCGAATCATATTTGCTCATTAAAGGAATGTGTTGATTCGTTTAAAGAACTTGAGAATAGTTGTTTTACTATGCTCAATGGTGATCCGTGTAGTGTTAATTAATGTTGAGGGAAATGTAAAAATCAAGATGTTTGATGGGGTGGAACGCACTTTGGAGAACATTGCTTACGTACCAAAGTTGCGGTGTAATTTGATCCTTGAGCCGGTTGGATTCCATGAACAGCAGGTGTTCCATTGCAAAGGAGTCATGAAGATTACAAAGGGCTGCATGGTATTGATGCGAGGAGAAAAAAGAGGTCGTTTATATAATTTGGTGAGGGGTACCAATGGTACTCGGACTTCGATTGCTGATCGAAAACGGGAACGTGTAACGTGTTTCCAGACAAATGATGACGAGTTGAAAAGTCCTGCTTGTGAAGGGGTTTCTTCAAAGTTCCCTTTCAGAGTCACTTGATCATGTTGACTTGGTTCAGCTGCACGTATGCATTGGCCATGGAATCAAGGTGGAATTTGAACTTGGTTCGATTATGTTTAGCTAGTATACGGAACGCCAATAGACTGCTTGTGAATTTGAAAGTATGAGTCCTGTGCATTGAGATTTTTTAACTCTTGTGAAGGGGGAGAGCCAAGACTTGGAAAAAGTTTGCACTTTGAGGGTGTGCTTGGTGATTTCTCTTTCTCATGGATGGAGGGGGAGATTTTTAGGGTCCACCCACGATGGGGCTATAACTAATGGGCCTAATGTGGTGGATAACTTTCATTGTTTGTTTGAAAAAGGTTATTCCTAAACGAGACGACTACTTTTATTGTCTATAAAAGGACACGCGTTGTGTGGAGAATGAAGAGGTTGAGAGATTTTAAATTTTCCTTTTGAGTGATTGGGGTACAAGAGATCAATGTGTAATATTCCGAATCCTCATTACTAATGGGCTCTAACCTCTGAGCTAAGCGGGCTTACATAAAAGAAATTGTACATGGATGAGAATTCAATAAGCTATTGGAGTCTTAGCAATTAACTATGTGTTGAGGTGATGAGTGATATCTCTGTGTAATCCTCAATTATTTTGTACGGTTTTACAATCGAGTGCAAATCTTGTTCTTCGTGGACATAACTCTGATTTTAGTGAACCACGTATATCTCTTATGTTTTTACCTGTGATTTGTTTTTCTTGAGCGGTGGGTTTTGGGTAATTGTGTTTTATTTCCCAACAATGATTTGACTTTTTACATATCTCAAAAAATTATTCCATCTAATGGTTAAAAAAGGAAAGCTCGTGCCTCTTCCTACGAGAGAGATTGCTTAGGGGCATTACTCATCCGTAATAGTCCATTACATCTTACTATTCAAAATTATCCATAGTTTAATTAAAATTTTGTTTTTTTCTTTTGTGTTTTTTTTAGTAATGCTACTATGAGAATTCTCTCATGAACAACTTTTTAAAATAGTTAAAAAAGCCAAATAAGCCATTTAATAAATCTTATTCATTCATTCAACAAGGAGCTGCCATAATAGTATTACTCAAACTTTTTCATGTGTGTGAATGCATGTCACACAACTTTTGATGGTTAATGGTTTTGTGACCATTAAACAAATCATAAACTCTTATGATAAAGTTTATTACTCAAACCTCTTACTCATAAAGATTCTTTTTTTTTTTTTTCGCTTGCTGTAAATAATATTTTTCTGATAAAGTTTTAGACTTTTAGTCCCTTTTACACTTATTATGCATTTATTAGTAATGACACCAAAAGCTGTAAAAGGTTCTTTTAGCTCAGTAGTAAATAATTTCTTGCAGTCTTTTACGCAAGAGTTTAGGTGGACCATCCTACTATTGCTCCACCGTCGTATTTCTTCCTTTTATCTCTTAATATTTTTTTCATTGTTATTCCAAGTTTTTATTTTGATGACTTGTTCCCTCATTTATGTTTTGCAGACATTGCTTTTTTAATAATACTACTTTATCATTACTTTTTTTTTAATTTATATTATCATTATTAAACATAAAAAAGGTTCATATGATAGAGAAATATTTTCTTTCATTTTTCTAATAGGAAAATGTTTCTACATTTACAAATAATTGAAATAACTGCTCTTTGTTTCCGTCTTTTTTGTTTTGCCGGTGTGGAAGCTGATCTGATTTAAAACATTTAAAATAGAGAGCTGGTGGTGAGAGAATTATATATATATACATAAAAATATGTATATAGTTGGATGTGTGTTATTTTCTTGTATTATATATACTCGGTAGAATATTCATAATTAATAAAGTTAAAGTAGTTGAAATGCATGTCATTTATGATCATTTATTAGGAGTAGTGTCGACCTGAAGAGAGATCAGACGCACACGGTTAGAGGGTACTGTGAAGAGAAGATGAGTTCAATGCGGGGAGAGAGGGACGGAGTGAGTTGTACATAAACATATATATATATATACACACACACACAAATTAGAGACTTTCCATTCGTTACTCATCCCATCACTAATCAAACAGTAGTACAGATAGAGTAGGTACATTTGTTATTCATCTCATCACTAGTCGAACAAAAAAAATAAATTACAATAAATCAAGAGAGATTTGAAACATTTTTTTATTTATTTCGGGGGTTGAGTCTTATTCATGATAAATTATTGAATGAAATCAGATCATTAATACTTAGTAGATCAATTCATTTTAAATTATAGGATTGACAAAATAATCTCATAAGAGTGTATTAATATATTATAAAAAAATCTCAATATTAATTTTTATTTGATTGGTCCACTAAGTGTCAAATGAGGTGGTTGTCTGATTAATAATTTCTTAAAAAAGCCGGACTGTTGGAGAAATTTATTTTGATAATTTTGTATAATTTTTAATTAAAATTATAAAATAATTTTTGATTGCGTGCATTGCACGTGTCTTTTACTCCTATTATTAAAGAAGGTCAGAATAATTTATCCACACATATATATATATATATTTGGCACAGTTGTACATAAATAGAAATATAAAAATTGATGACAGTAAATACAGAGATTTGAATAATCTATTTTATATCAAAGTAAAGCCTTTCCATTCGTTACTCATCGCATCACTAGTCAAACGGAAGTATAGAAATAAATGAAGAGAGATTGAAATCTTTTAAATTTATTTCATGATAGAGTAGTTACATTTGTTATTCATCTCACCACAAGTCAAACAAAAAAAATAAATGACAATAAATCGAGAGAGATTTGAAACATTTTTTAATTTATTTTGGGGGTTGAGTCTTATTCATGAGAAATTATTGAATAGAATCAGATCATTAATACTTGGTGGATCAATTCATTTTAAATTATATGATTGAGAAAATAATCTCATAAAAGTGTATTAATATATTACAAAAAAATCTCAATATTAATTTTTATTGGATTAGTCCACTTAGTGTCAAATGTAGTGGTTGTCTTAAACCGATTAATATTTTTTTTTAAAAGCCGGCCTCTTGGAGAAATTTATTTTGATAAATTTGTATAATTTTTAATTAAAATTATAAAATATTTTTTGATTGCGTGCATTGCACGTGTCTTTTACTCATATTATTAAAGAAGGTCGGAATAATTTATCTATATATAAAGAACTCTGTAAATGAAAATTAAGAAATGAAAATGCATACACCAGAGAGCATTTCACTTTTCACATAAAAGGTTTATCAAAAGTCTTTTTAAGACAAAGACCAACATTTAAATTTCAAGACTCTTTGACACACACAGCTAGAGGATAGTGTAAAAAAAAAAAAGATGGGTTCAATGCAGGGAGAGGGAGGGAGTGAGTTTTACATAAACATATATATATATATATATATATATGGCACAGTTGTACATAAATAGAAATATAGAAATTGATGACAGTAAATACAGAGATTTGAATAATCTATTTTATATCAAAGTAGAGCCTTTCCATTCGTTACTCATCTCATCACTAGTCAAACGGCAATAAAAAAATAAATGAAGAAAGATTGAAATCTTAAATTTATTCCATGTCACATAGAGTAGTTACATTTGTTATTCATCTCACCACTAGTCAAACAAAAAAAATAAAAAAAATAAATTACAATAAATCGAGAGAGATTTGAAACATTTTTTAATATATTTCGAGGGTTGAGTCTTATTCATGATAAATTATTGAATGGAATCAGATCATTAATACTTAGTGGATCAATTCATTTTAAATTATAGGATTGAGAAAATAATCTAATAAGAGTATATTAATATATTACAAAAAAAAAAATCAATATTAATTTTTATTGGATTAGTCCACTAAGTGTCAAATGAGGTGGTTGTCCTGAACCGATTAATAATTTTTTAACAAAAGCCGGGCTCTTTTTTTTTTTGTTTTTTTTTTTTTTTGGTAAATCAATTCATTAAAGGAAGAAACAAGAGACTATACAGAGAGAGGCCAAAGACCAAAGGCCACAGGCCACAAACCTAGCTGAGCCACACCAGGCCAGCCAAGACACAAAAACAAAAAATTGCAATAGCAACAACAGACAGCAGCGACCAGTTGCAGCCGCAACAAAACCAACCTCTACAAAGCACTCTCAATCACCGAACTAGGAAGACTCCACGTAGCTGCAATGGTTCTCGCAGCTCTTGAGTCACGAAACTTGCAAGACATAAGACGATTCTGAACAGAGTCGTAGATCAGCTTTGTAACTGAAGCGGTGGAGGCCATTTAATTCATGGCATTTCTTCTATTCCTCTCACTCCAGATGAAGTACACAGAAGCTGTGAGGCAAAGCTTGTACACAAAAGCTTTCGGCGCCTTCGTTCCATCCTTCCACATAGACACACTCCAGTTGGTGATGTCATATAAATTAAAGTCCCCAACATAGATCCCACACAAGTGTTGGAAGAACATCTAAATTTCAGAGGCATATTAGCACTTAAAAAAAAGATGTTGATGACTCTCGGCAGCAGCAAGGCAAAGAGAGCAATAATTGGGAACAATTTTCTTTGCTAGAGCTAGGGTGTCCCTAGTTTTGAGCCTATGACTAAAAGCAACCCAAGCAATAAAACAGTACCTCAGAATGTGATTAGGAAACCAGATGACAGAGTGCTAAAGAATAGAAGGGGAAGGTGAAATAAGTGCACGGTAAGCAGTAGCAAGGTGGAAACTACCAGTAGATGAGAGGGTCCAAATAACTGAATCTTCAGACCCATTTCTCAGTAAAGGTAGATGCTCTGTTGTCCCAATAGAAGGGAACCAATTCTTTGAACAAGCGCAGAATTCTCCACTGATCATGTCTAATGAGGCATTATTGGACCTTAGCCCAATCATCCCACTGTGAGCGAGCAATGAGGTTGTGGTCAATTCTGGTATCGAGAGGCCCTGATGGAAACCAGTAGTCATGCCAAAGAGAAACATCCTTACCATCACCTACAATGTGCTTGATAAAAGGTCTAACAAGCCCTCTAAAATGGAGAAGCATCCTCCAATTCCAAGAGCACACCTGAGGAGGCTTCAACGTCCAGAAACTGCACTCTTTTATGAGGTTCTCACGAGCCCATTCAAACCAAATGGATTGGCCTCTATCCTTGAACAGGTTCCAAATGTGCTTGAGCATGGAAATACGATTCAAAGCAGATAATTGAGGTATGCCTACACCCCCAAAATCTTTTGGCTTGCACACATTCCACCAAGCAACTTGAGCTCCAGTAGCTTTCAAATTAACCCCTATCCAAAGAAAATTTCTTAAAACAGTGTTGAGTTGGTTAATGACCATCTTAGGAATTATAGATATGTTACACCAAAAACCAATCATGTTGAGCAAGATGGACTTAATGAGCTGTAATCTCCCTGCATATGAGAGGAATCTAGCTGTCCAACAAGTGACTCTAGCTGTAACTCTTTCAACAAGAGTTCTACAATCAGCTGCACTGAGTCTCTTAGAACATAAAGGCATCCCAAGATACCTGATAGGAAGACTTCCCAACTCAAAGCCACACATATTAATCATGAGTTGTTGAGTGTCCTCAGGAACATTAGTAGTAAACAAAAGACTCTTAGAGAGGTTGGGGAAAAGACCAGCAAGCTCTGAAAATGTGGTAATAGACTTAGTAAAAACAGAGAAAGAATGGACATCACCATGGCAGTAAAACATAAGGTCATCAGCAAACATAAGGTGGGATAACTTAGTTTTCTTGCACTTCTAATGGTAAATGAAGTTATGATCATTGCAAATAGCCCGTTGAGTAATAGAGGAAAGGACATCCATCACAATAACAAAGAAGACAGGGGATAAAGGTCCCATTGCCTCAAACCTCTTGTGCCTTTGAAGAACCTATGGAGTTCACCATTAATTGAGACTGAAAACCCTGGACTGGTAATATAAGCCTTGATCCAATTAACAAAAATAGATGGGAAATTAAGGATCTGGAGAGTATCCAACAAGAAACACCAGTTAACAGTATCATAAGCTTTCTATAAGTCAACTTTAAGAGCATATCTAGGACTATTAGAGCTAGAGTGGTATCCCTTCATCAATTCTTAAGCCAAAAACACACTGTCCCCAAGTCTTCTGTCCTTGATGAAAGCAGTTTGGCTTTTGCCCACAAAATAAGGAAAAATAGGTTTGAGCTTGTTAGCCAATAACTTAGAAATAACCTTATAGATAGTATTACAACAAGCAATGGGCTGAAGTCGTTCATACAATTAGGATTTTGCACCTTGGGAATAAGAGCCAAATAGGTTGCATTTATCTCCTTGAGTAAGAGACCAGTAGAGAAGAAATCCTTCACAGCCTTGGTTACATCATTACCAATAACAGACCAAGCTTTTTTGTAGAAACAGGCATTATATCCATCTGCCCTGGTGATTTGTTATTCTTGAGGGAGAAAAAACACTTCGTAATATCCTCAGTAGAAGGGATGGAGCAGAGAAAAACAAGAAAACTTTCAAGAATAGTTTTTTGGTAAACTGATCTAAGTGCATCAATGCCTGAGTAGTTACTAGTTTCCCCACCAAAAATGGTTCTGTAGTAGCTGAGAGCTTCCTCCTTAATCACATGGTTGTTGCTTGTGGTAGTACCATTAGCAAGTTGGAGAGTAAGAATCTTTTTCCTATTACATCTGTTGTTGAAAATTTTCATAAAGAAACTTGTGTTGCCATCCCCTTCCTTAAGCCAATTAATTCTGGACTTCTGAATAAAGAATATTTCCTCCGCAGCTACAACATCATTGTACACCTGGAGAAGCTCTCTCTCCTTAGTCCTCAGCTGTTCATCAGTGGGTCTAGAGTCAAGAGATTTCTGATAAAGGTTCAGTTCATCTTTTGCTGCAATAACTCTTAAGGAGATCTCACTAAACTCTCTAGTGTATAAAAGCTTAAGATGTTGCTTCAGAATCTTGAGCTTCCTGGTCACTTGGAACATAAAGTTCCCATCCACCCTAACATCCCACACATTAGTAACAGTGAACAAAAAATCCCTATGGTTCCCAAGGAAATTAAAAAACCTAAAGGGAACATTTCTTCTAGGGTTAGGATTACCAATTTTAACAACCATTGGAGAGTGATCTAAGACTCCATGGGGTAAAAATTCACACTCAGAAAGAGGGAAAGTGGTAAGCTATTTGTCATTTGCCAATACTCTATCAAGCTTTTTTGAGATATTGGCTACACTTGGGCTTTTGTTAGTCCATGTAAAAAAGGTTCCACAGTACCTCAAATCACAAAGTTCATAGGTGTGGATACACTCGTTAAATTCATCCATAGCTGGAGTCCATCTATGAGAACCACCAAAACACTCTGAGGGATGCCTGATGACATTAAAATCTCCCAAAAAAAGCCATGGGGTTTGTGGGGTAGCTGCAGCAAGTTGACAAATATCATTCCACAATCCTTTCCTGTAATCTGCATTATTGTGTGCATAAATGATAGAAAGATTAAAGTTGGTATGATCATTGTCAATAGTGATAGAGCAGTGGATAGCTTGAGCACTATCACTTAATTTCTGGACATTGATGAACCGTGGATCAAACAAAATCGATATCCTCTTAAGAAAGGCATGGCAATAGTTGTGTAATAACTGCCAAGAAGGGGCAATGTTCCTCAGTACAGAAGTTGCATTTCCTTCTTGGACTTTATTTTCCACAATAGCAACTAGTTGGAGTCTAGATTCATAAATAAGCTTCTTTATTTCTCTTTTTTTTTCAGGGGAATTGAGACCCCTGATGTTCCAAGCTACTGTATTGATTATTGAGAGGATTGGAGCACCAGGCCTGGAAAGCCTAGAATAGGCATCTCTTGGGTTATATCACCCTTCTTTTTCTTCTTCTTTTTCCCTTTTCAACCTCCTTGCATTTTTCATCATCTGTAACAACCTTGTAGTCCTGACTTATAGAGGATAGTGCAGTATCACCAGATGTGTGAGATGATTCAGCCTCTTCAGTGTTGGAAGTAACATCATCACCATGAAAAAAAGGCACTTGGTCTTGATTATGGCAACCAGGTTCACCCTCAGGTACCATTGGGATAGTGCAGCCTGTTGGGGGAAGCTCAATATTAGAGGTCAATGAGGAGAATTGGTTAGTAGCCAACAAGGAAGGGGAAAGATTAACACAATCGTTGAAAGGTGGTATATTCTTTGAGCAAATTTATGTGCTGGTGCTGGGGTCATGGAGCTCTTCATTGGTGGATGGGGTAACCTTCTTGTTCTTTTGGACCATCTTCCATTCAGAGGTAGCACCACCAGGAGCACTCACAGGAGGGGAAACATTAGTAGGTAGAGGATTAGAGTCCCTGAAAGCAACATTGGACTTGCAGTTTGAAGTATAGTGCCCAAAACATTTACAAACATCACAAACATGAAGTATCCACTAGTATTCTGTATCAATGGTGATAAGTTTACCATCATCAAGTCTGATTTGAAAGTCTTCCACAATAGGCTTAGCAATATTGACTTCTATACAAACCCTTGCATAGCTTATTCTTGTCATAGATTCAGTCTGTTCATCCGCAAATAAGGGCTTCCCCACAGCACTAGTGATATAACTTAGGCCCTTTGCAGTCCAGTACTCATATGGGATATTGAAAAACTTGACCCATAAAGGTATGGTACTACAGGTTTCTTTATTGAATTCCATGTTTTTCTTCCATTTTTTGAGAATGATTGGTCTGCCCATAATCATCCATGGCCCATTAACAAGAACATTTTTACATTCATCCTCATTTGAGAATTTGAAAATGACAAAACCTCTATCATCTCCACGCAACTCCTCAAAACCCATTGAACCCTAAAGTTTCTGGGCTTATTTTAGGACTAAAGAGTATGGGAGTTTTTTCTGCAAGAAATAGCCTACTAAACTGGCTTTCCATTCCTATACTCCCTGTTTAGCTAGATTAGCAGGAAGATCAATAACAATGGGTGATCCTACACTGATATTAGAAGGGATAAATTCAAATTTCATTTTGCAGTTGTCAGCAACAGTACCATTACCTACCACTTTTGACCAGCTGGTTTGAGTGTCTCGAGGACCAACAGGTCCAGAAATAGGTTGCTGAGCAGTGTGCAGACCATATGGATAGCCTGTAGGAGAACCAAAATTTCCATTTTGATGAAATGGGGGAAAGTCACTCTGTGAAGGGATAGCTTGGACAAGTGTGTCAAGTCCAATGTTTTACTCTGGAGCTGCAGCATTACTCACATTCAGAGGTGGCGCGTGGGCACTCCTTTGGTGCTGGTGTTGAGAGACAATGGTGTTAGATCTCTTTCCTCCACCTCTGCCTCTTCTATTTGAACCTCTACCCTTACCCCTGCTTGAGGATACCATGTTTGAGGCTTACTACCACTGTCATCTGGGAGATATGAAGCAGGTAGAGGGTCTGAGGCCACTATATTCACAGTGATAAGTGGTTGTTTCCCTTTTTGGGAATCAGCCCTATGGTTAAGGGCTCTCTCCAGCTCAGCAATCTTCTCCCTGGCAAGAGTAAGTTCAGTTCTTGCATTAGCAAGTGATCTAGCAGGAGCTTGTTCTAACATTAGCTTTACATCACCCACTGCTTTAGCATCCTCAGCTGCAGCATTCCATTCACCTTCCTCAGCTCCTTTATGGAAGGACCTCAGAATGTTCGCAGGTCATTACTTATCAGATGGGGAAAGGAAAATATTAGGACCAGTCAAGTGACAAGAAGACTGTGATGGAGGGGGTATGCTATCCATAGAGCCAGTTAAAACAATTGATTAGGAACGGTGGCGGTGGTGAAGGTGGTTAAAATAATTTTAATTATTTTTTAATTAAAATTATAAAATAATTTTTGATTGTGTGCATTTCACGTGTCTTTTACTCCTATTATTAAAGAAGGTCAGAATAATTTATCTGTATATAAAGATACTGCATAAATGAAAATGCATACACTATAGAGCATTTCGTTTTTTTTTTACATAAAAGGACCATCAGAATTCTTTTTAAGACAAATAGCAACATTTAAATTTTACGGCTCTTTGACACGTACACTAGAGGATAGTGTAAAAAGAAGATGAGTTCAATGCGGGGAGAGGGAGGGAGTGAGTTGTACATAAACATATATATATATATATATATGTATTTGGCATAGTTGTAAATAAATAGAAATATAGAAATTGATGATAGTAAATACAGAGATTTGAATAATCTATTTTATATCAAAGTAGAGCCTTTCCATTCAGTAAAGAAATAAATGAAAAGAGATTGAAATCTTTTAAATTTATTTCATGTTAGATAGAGTAATTACATTTGTTATTCATCTCACCACTAGTCAAATAAAAAAAAATTACAATAAATTGAGAGAGATTTGAAACATTTTTTAATTTATTTCGGGAGTTGAGTCTTATTCATGAGAAATTTTTGAATGGAATCAGATCATTAATAGTTGTTGGATCAATTCATTTTAAATTATAGGATTGAGAAAATAATCTCATAAGAGTGTATTAATATTACAAAAAAATCTCAATATTAATTTTATTGGATTAGTCCATTATGTCAAATAAGGTGGTTGTCTTGAACCGATTAATAATTTCTTAAAAAAACCAGCCTCTTGGAGAAATTTATTTTGATAATTTTGTATAATTTTTAATTAAAATTATAAAATAATTTTTGGTTGCGTGCATTGCACATGTCTTTTACTTCTATTATTAAAGAAGGTCGGAATAATTTATATTATATAAAGATACTGCGTAAATGAAAATTAAGAAATGAAAATGCATACACCAGAGATCATTTCATTTTTCACATAAAAGGACCATCAGAAGTCTTTTTAAGACAAAGAACAACATTTAAATTTCACTGCTCTTTGACACACACAGCTAGAGCATAGTGTAAGGGGAAGATGAGTTCAATGCGGGGAGAAGGAGGGAGTGAGTTGTACATAAATAGAAATATAGAAATTGATGACAATAAATACAGAGATTTGAATAATCTATTTTATATCAAAGTAGAGTCTTTCCATCTGTTACTCATCTCATCGCTAGTCAAACGGCAGTAAAGAAATAAATGAAGAGAGATTGAAATCTCTTAAATTTGTTTCATTTGTTATTCATCTCACCGCTAGTCAAACAAAAAAAACAAATTACAATAAATCAAGAGAGATTTGAAACATTTTTTAATTTATTTCAGAGGGTTAAGTCTTAATCATGAGAAATTATTGAATGCAATCATATCATTAAAAATTGGTCCATCAATTCATTTTAAATTATAAGATTGAGAAAATAATCTTATAAGAGTGTATTAATATATTACAAAAAAAATCTCAATATTAATTTTTATTGGATTAGTCAACTAAGTGTCAAATGAGGTGGTTGTCTTGAATCGATTAATAATTTCTTAAAACAGCCGGCCTCTTGGAGAAATTTATTTTGATAATTTTGTATAATTTTTAATTAAAACTATAAAATAATTTTTGATTGCGTGCATTACACGTGTCTTTTACTCTTATTATTAAAGAAGGTCGGAATAATTTAACTGTATATAAAGATATTGTGTAAATGAAAATTAAGAAATGAAAATGCATATAGCAGAGTGCATTTCGCTTTTCACATAGAAGGACCATCAGAAGTCTTTTTAAGACAAAGACCAACATTTAAATTTCACGGCTCTTTGTCATTTTAAAAAGTCTTCACCAAAAAGTAATGTTCTAAACACACCAAGCTTTCCACGAACAATTGGTGTTAGGCTCATTAAGAGCACAGTTTGTGTTTGTTTGTTTAAAAGACGAACTGAACGCAAACAAGATCTATATGTTTAATTAAAAAATGAATCCGATCTGATTCGATCCGTACGAATCGAATCGGGTTATTAGACCCACAAATCAGTGGCAGATTCAAAAAAAAAATTGAATCCTTAGTTCACGGATTGGATCACTGATTGGAGTGTAAAAATTGATCTAATCCGATATTTGACAGATATATATGTGTATATATATATATATATATATATATATTACAATATGATACACAATTGTACATTTTAGTCTTTTATTATTTTAACTTTTATTTACTACTTGAGACCACTGACCTACTTAACTTTACTATTTCATATAATCAAATCCAAAACTAGCCATTTTGCAATTCACATAGCCCAGATGTTACAAGAGGAATCTTCTCGCACATCAGACCTGGATGGAAAAGTTAATGGGTATATATGGGCTGGGTGTTAACCACACTTAATAGCCTAAACTTTTAGGTCGGATTGCGAAGCACTCGCCCGTTATAATTGGTATCAGAGCCTGACCAAATCCTTTATTCGCTGTCATACCAAGCGTGGCAAGCGCCCAACCCGGAGGTGTTCGGGTAGGCAGGGTGGCCCAACCCCAACGAGGTTGTTGCAAGTTCGGATAGAGGAGAATGTTACAATGGGAATCTTGTCTCACATCAAATCTGAATGGAAAAATAAATGGGTATAAACTTTTTAAGTCGTTCTCTCAAAGAAGAGAAAAACGTTGAAATTGGTTATATTAGCCTTTTTTAGTAAAATAGCTCCAATCTAATCCGATATTCTAAGGGTCAGATTGGTCCTTGCCACGAATATTCATTTGGACCAGGTCGGATTAGGGTTGATGTTTCATTGAATCTGTGACTAGCCCTAATATATATATGAGTAGTGATTTAGAGATAATTACCTAATTCAATTTATGTGAGAGGGGGGTTGTGACTTGTGAGTTCTATCACATGAAGTTATGGTGACATCATGTGGTGAGACCCACGAATCCACTCACATAAATTGAATTTGGGGTAAAGTACAGTAACGCTCCCTGAGGTTTGTCAAAAGGACACTCAGATGAAAGTTTGCCTATTTTGGGAAAATGACACCCCTTGAAGTTTAATACATCTCCCAAAGACATCCCAATGGTAATAAATTGACATTTTTACCCTTTGATTTTTATATTAACTAATTTAAATGTTGAAATGACCTTTATAACCTCATACCCATAACAATTTCTTTCTTTCTCTCCTCTCTATTTTCTCTTCCTCATCCCCCAACACCAACACACACTGTCACACATACATACACATATTGTCACATAAATGATTCATTCATACTTATTTAATAAATAATACATCAATTACTTGATATTTTTTTCAATTAATAAATCTAATTACTTTGATGTGTTCCTTAAACATAACTAAGTTTTAACTTTTAGCCATTTTATGGTTATTAAATTCTCCAAATAACTTGGTGGGTTGATTTGATGATGCAAGTTGTTTTGAAATTTCCATTGTTTTTATAGATGTAATTTTTCTGGCTTTGGTTTTAAATTTACCAATGTTTATGTCCAATCCCTCCTATCTGCAGTGTTTGTCGAATTCTGTGAGACTAGAAAAATTATATCTACAAAATATGGATTTTGGTTGTTGGATGCATTAGGACATTTGTTATGATTTAGCCCTAGCAATATTTAAATACTCCACTTTCATTTTTTTATGTGTGTGTGTATATGTGTGACAGTATGTGTGTGACAATGTGTGTTGGTGTCGGGGGTTGAGGAAGAGAAAATAGAAAGGAGAGAAGGAAATAAATTGTTATGGGTATGAGGTTAGAAAGGTCATTTCAGCAATTAAATTAGTCAATATAAAAGTCAAAGGGTAAAAATGTCAATTTATTACTATTGGGGTGTCTTTGGTAAATGTATCAAACTTCATAAGGTGTCATTGCCCCAAAATAGACCAATTTGACAAAATTCAAAGGTGTTGCTGTACTTTACCTTGAATTTGGTAATGGTCAAATTAAGAAAAAAAAAATAAACTGTCAAATTCAGTCCTTAAACTCATTATTCTATATATATAATAATAATAATAATAATATTTATGTATAACTTGGCCAATAGTTTTTCTTTTTACTAACTTAGAAATTCGTCCAAACCCAACCTAATCCATGTAAACATAATACCAGGCATAGACCAAGCCCAAGAAGAATAAGCCCAAGCCCACGTTATGAAGCCCGTCTATATAAACACCTTTAACCACTCAACTTAACCTAGCCTCACCTCCTCCTTTCCTCACTCAGCCACTCCCCTCTGCAAAAAATCCAGCCTCTCTCGATCAGATGGAAGGGTTGGCGTCTACAATGGCGTATCATAATGGTGGCCATGGCGGCTACGAAATCCCATCTCCAAACTACAGTGGAATGGTGGTGATTATTCCAGGTATCTATATAATCATGATAGTTTTTTTTTTTCTTCATGTATGTCTATCTTTTTAGATTTTGCATATATATATACATATACACACATTTGTAAGAGAGTTTGAAGCCGAGCCGAAGTAAGTCGCGATCGTTATCGAATCGAGTTCGAACACCGGTTTGGAAGCTCCTCGATTCGAGCTCGAAAAGGGCTTTCTACTCTTTATCTCGTACCCTCCTTGCGGTTGCCAGTTTTAGGTTGATTGTTGAGTTTTTTTTTTTTTTCGAAACTTGTTTATTTAACTGTATATGAATGTTCTTATTTTATTCTAGCATAACTTATCAAATAAAATAGTAATGAGTCTTAACATATAATTTCTAAATATGTTATGTCCTTCAATTTTAATGATGCAGGTTCACGTTTTGAAAAAGAAACATAAAGACAAAATGGCGGAAAAAAGGTATATTCGTCCAACTTATTGTTCTACTATACATATATGAATATGGAATCGGCTTTGGTGTTAAGTACGTGTGTTGTATGTATACGTATGTGGAGCTAGCAGAAATTGTATTTATGTATGTGGACCAGAAATATGTATGTTTGTTTTACATATTTTGGGGGTTAGGTTTGTTTAACATTTTTGGGTTTGGTCTATTTGTTTTATGTATGCTCATTGAAGATATTCTAGCTTTGTCAATTACAAAAAAAAAAGTTTTATAACATAATATAGATAAATATTTGAATTCAAAGATTACAAAATAGCTATCTAAGTTGTGATCGACGAGTCTTTAAAGACTCGAATTCATCGATAATAGGCTCCAAGTCAATTTTCTAAACAAGTTCCCGTTCAAGGTTGATGGTCATGCAGTCAGCAAGAAATCCATCTCCAATCCTACTACACATCGCTGTTTTAACACGTCTCATACCTGAAAATCACAAGACGAATCAATCTGTCAACCAAAGGGTAGTACTCAATCTTCTTGCTTACAACTAGTTCCCGACTTAAATCAGGAAGAGAAGAAATATTGATAGAGCACGACCCGTGCTGTCCTGAATAGAGCGGCAATAAAGGGGAAGGCGGATATATAGATAGCTATATCTGCACGTGTTTAATAAATACAACCTTGAACAAAATTTGCATATATTTTCCACGTTAAAAGATTTTAGAAGAATCACTAGGATCCAAAGCCGAGCTAAGAGTAAGAAGTTCCACTATGAATCTATGTTCTAACTGCATCAACTATAAATCTATTGCAGAGTTGAAAATGTCAAAATGATAATGGTGTTCAACTGTAACACGATCTTGTTGCTGACAATGATGACTCGTACCCTCTACATAACGAGAACTCAAATCAGGTATATCAATGTTATGTCGATTGCAAAATGACACCACATTGGCAAGGAAAATGTCACAATCATCTTGTTTGAATTTTTGAAGGAGAGTTTTAGTTGTTGAGACTAATTTAAAAGCATTTAGAATGTCTTGAGATTTGCGTTGCAAGGCCTGGCAAAGTGTGTGGTTGAATCCCATAATGTTATCCATTAGGTGTAAGATAAATATGAATTCAAAGTTTCCCATTACCTTGTAAACACCTAAAGCTTGCTAACGTATCTGTTGACTTTGTTCACCCTTTCTAAGACTTCTAACAACTTTGCAGGATGAAGTATACATATCAATCAAATCCTTTACTGAATCATAATGTGAGCTCCGCTCCAACTCAATGCAAGATGCCAATCTGATTAGCCCCTTCACCAAATTCACGTTCACCCGTGCTCAACATATGGGCAATCTTATCCCTTTGAAAATATTTTAATTCAGCAAGACGCTTGGGAGAGAGAGCAACAAGATTGACAATACAAGCCAGGTGAGAGAAGAATTGCCAAATATTCGGCTC
Source organism: Cornus florida (assembly GCF_030987335.1). Lineage (NCBI taxonomy): Eukaryota > Viridiplantae > Streptophyta > Magnoliopsida > Cornales > Cornaceae > Cornus > Cornus florida. The sequence continues at coordinate 86,354,289 of NW_026775571.1, read as the reverse complement.
ATCTTTTGATGCTGCAACTAGTGCTAGTTGTAATCGATGAGAAAAATAATGGACATAATAAACAAATGGGCAATATTTAAGAAATAATGCTTGTAGTCCATTCCATTCACCGTGCATATTAGATATTGCATCATCGTACCCTTAACTTCTCAAATTTTGAATTGAAAGATCAAACTGAACAAGAATATAAGATATTTCATCCTTAAACGTAACTGCAGATGTGTTTTCAACTTCTACAAAGAGCCATTTGCTCTGTTTTAGACTCATCTTGTGCTTCATCAGCAAGAATACAATATTTGTCTCCCGCAGCTTCATCACAAATCATTTTTCTCACTCTGTTTGCAAGAATATGAAGAATCTTTTTTTGAATTGATGGAGCAATGTATTGGGCATTTTGTGAAGCATTGTCTAAGATAACACTTGAAAGTTCATCATTTCTTTATGCTTTGCACTTTAACACTTCAATAAAATTCCCTGAACTTGAACTTTCATCATGGCCTCTAAAACCAATTCCTTGCAATGCTAGCTAGCAAGCGAACGGTTTCAATCGTTGCCTTAAGCTGCATTCGATTCTTCAAAACCTCTTCTCTTGATTGGGCATTCAACACTTTATCAATATGTTGTGTCGATTTCTTTAAATTCCCATAAAGCATGGCACATTTTGTATGTGGTGAGGATTGAAGTCCCATGTGTTTCAAGAATACACAATTATCTCCATCATTAACTCTCTTCAACTGCTAAATCCACCATCAATAAGTGAAGAATGACTCGCCGCCGTATTATTTCTCTTTTCAAAGAGAAAGCATGGAAAACAATATACTTTATCTTTTGAAGGAGAATACTCTAGCTAAGGAAATTGCTTGAACCATTCATACCTAAATTGTCGATTCTGCTTTCCATCCCAAGAGTTAGGATAATTGGAAAGTTTAGTTGATAAGGCCCCAAATTGATATAAGCTCGTCTAACGTCATCCATTTGATTTACTGGGTATTCATAAAGGATCTCTTATATCAATTGGATGATGTTAGATGAGCTTATATCAATTTGGGGCCTTATCAACCGAAACTTTCCAATTATCCCTACTCTTAGGATGGAAAGCAGAATCGACGATTTAGGTATTAATGGTTCAAGCAATTTCCTTGGCTAAAGTATTCTCCTTCAAAAGATAAAGTTTATTGTTTTCCATGCTTTCTCTTTGAAAAGAGAAATAATACGGCGGCGAGTCATTCTTCACTTATTGATGGTGGATTTAGCAGTTGATGATGGAGACAATTGTGTATTCTTGAAACACATGGGACTTCAATCCTCACCACATACAAAATGTGCCATGCTTTAGGAATTTAAAGAAATCGGCACAACATATTGATAAAGTGTTGAACGCCCAATCAAGAGAAGAGGTTTTGAAGAATCAAATGCGGCTTAAGGTAACTATTGAAACCGTTCGCTTGCTAGCATTGCAAGGAATTGGTTTTAGAGGCCATGATGAAAGTTCAGGTTCATTAAATCAAGGGAATGAGACGTGTTAAAACAACGATTCATAGCAGGATTGGAGATGAATTTCTTGATGACTGCATGACCATCAACCTTGAACGAGAACTTGTTTGAAAAATTGACTTGGAGTCTATTATCGACGAATTCGTGTCTTTAAAGACTTGTTGAGCACAACTTAAATAGATATTTTGTAATCTTAGAATTCAAATATTTATCTATATTATGTTATAAAACTCTTCTTTTTTTTTTCTTTTTTTTTCTGTTTTTTCTTTTTTTTTTTTTAAGAAATTTTGTTATTAAATTTATATTCAATATTAGCCCACCCCATTGAAAAATCTTGGATCCACCCTTGCCTTCGGGACTAAATGGGATGCAGGGAAGTTGCCTGTCTCATCTTTTGATGTTTTTTTGTGCATCTTTAATAAAATTTTAATAACATTCTAACCTTAATTCGAAATTTTTTAAGGTTGGCACAAGGTTAAATTAGTAGTGGGGTCTTTGTTATTTTATGAAACTATAAGGGTAATGGGGTCTTTTTTACTTATGTGACTTCCTTCTTCCGGGAACTGGAAAACAACTCAAGCATAAATGTACTTTGGCTTGGCTACTTTTGTTTGCAAGTAGACTCACATGAAATGAGACACAAGCTTGGATTTGATCTACTTTTACACGTGGGAGTATCTTTAAACGTCAATCTGAATGAAGTGGGAGTTATTAGGGATCACATAGAGACATTTCTACGTCGAGATGCAAACATAACTTTGCCAACTGCGTGTTGTGATTCCATAGTCGTTTGGGATCTTGCTTCAACTGTTCTTGGTGTTGCCAGGCCTACATTGTGATTCCATAATTGTCTAGGTCGAGGTCCGTAATCAACAGGGTGATCAATGAACAAGATCGGAATCAATGTCCTTCCATCATTGCCGAGATCAAGTTCCGGTGGGGTGCTTCTATAGTCCGATGCTTCCAGAGGAAGATGTGTTTCATAAGGTTGTTACACTGTAGTGGGGTAGTACATATAAAATATTTGTCATCGGTCATTGTATCATCATATGCAAAAGCAAAATGATCTGGCGTTATATATCTGATAATATATTCCTTCATGCACCTCCTATTCCATGTTTTTTAGAACTTACCAGTACCAAACATGTTATTTTGCGTCTGATGGTGTCTCTTCAAATCCTGGATGTTAAATTAGGGTGGCAGCATACCGCAAAAAAATAATTACCTAAAAAGAACTATCAATATTCTCATTTTGTAATCTAATTAAAATTGTCTAAGACTCATTTTCTAATCAAAATGTTAATTAAAGGTTCTCAAAGTTTTTTCTTTTTTTTTTTTTTGGGAAAATAAGGGTCTCAAAGTTTTGGATTCGAATGTGGTATGCTAGTTTAAGAAAAATAATTGGTAAGTTGAATATAAAAGAAAGAATAAATACTTAGGTCTTCGCTATTGAGGATTTACAATATACTCACTGCTGCACCAATAATAAATGGACACATCTTATTTTAATTATCAAATATGGTAATCAAACCATCCTCACTACTGAGAATTTATAATATATTTAACGCTGATGTGGATTAATAATAAATAGGCCCATCTTATTTTAATGGCCCCCTGAGGTTTTTCAAAACGACACTCATAGGAAAGTTTGCTTATTTTGGGACAATGACACTCCTTGAAGTTTGATACATCTACCATATCAGCATTTAAATTAGTCAATATAAATTATTATAGGTATGAGGTTAGAAAGATCATTTCAGCATTTAAATTAGTCAATATAAAAGTCAAATGGTAAAAATGTCAATTTATTATTATTGGGGTGTATTTAGTAGATATATCAAATTTCAAGGAATGTCATTATTCCAAAATAAACAAACTTTCCTCTAAGTGTCATTTTGGCAAATTTTAGGGGGTGTTAATGTATTTTACCCTATTTTGAATATCAAATGTGGTAATCAAATCATCATATTTGATTTGGTAATTAAAGATCACATGTCCATTTACTATTGGTCCACACTACTTGTATATTATACTAGTTAAGTATTGTCCTAAAAAAAACACTCCTACTATTGAAATTAGAATTGACATTATAATATTTCTAAAAAAAAATTGAGAAATAACATATTTGTTCAAATCATTATATTTGATTTAGTAATTAAAGATCATATGTCCATTTACTATTGGTCCACACTACTTGTATATTGTACTAGTTAAGTATTGTCCTAAAAAAACACTCCTGCTATTGAAATTGGAATTGACATTATAATATTTCTAAAAAAAATGGAGAAATAACATATTTGTTCACTCTTTCTTTTTTTGTTTTTTTTTTTTAAGCGAAACAACGCAAATAATTTTGTTTTAAGCAAACACATGCACCCAGATCTCACATGTTCAGAATCCTTGATCCTAATTTGGGAATGGGAGGGTATACCATTTGAGCTAAAATCTTTTTAGCGTGTAGGGATTGAGAGAGGAATGGAGGGTGTATTAAAAAATCATGCTGAGAATTTATTAAAATTATTAAAATCACTTCGTGATGTTTATTATTTTTTTAATATTATATATTTCTTTCTTGAATTAAATTTATTTTTATTGTGTAAAAAGTAGTGCTTACAGTTCGACCCAGACCATTTGTAAAAAAGTCAAAGTATTTAGAATTGTTTGTTGTACCGCACCAGAGAGAGAAGGTAATGACACTTACTTGGAAAAACAAATAGATATAGAAAGTGCAAAAACAAGTGTCTTTGCGAGTGGCGGAGGAATGAAGTCCAAGTTGTTTAATTTTTTAATATTATATATTTCATTCTCTAATTAAATTTATTTAAATTTTAAATATAATTTATTATCTAATTAGTTTTCTTTAAAAAATAACAGTATTAACAGACTTGGTAACGAGCCTGATTTACAAAGTGTACGTAGAATTACAAAGATTAAGACTGATTTTTGTCGTGCCCGAATACGATCTCTTTGTTCAGTTAAAAACAAAAAAACAAAAGGGTTTGATGGATGAAAGTGATTGATTTTCTTTTGAATAGCCCTGTAGAAGAAATATAAAATCTGTCATCTAATATTGTTTTTAAGTTAACTGGGCTATTATTTGAAAATTACTTTTTTAGACATAACATCTTATGAAAAATATTTTGGAAAGATTGATTTAAAAATATTAAATCTCTGTATTTAGTGGTAATTTCATGGCAGGACAAGGGTTCAAATCTTCACTTAGACTTAAGGTGTTGTTTGAAAATTCAATTCAGCAATTCAATTCAGCACTTAATTCAACAGATTTAGCATTTGTTTAAATAAGTGCGTTAGATAACTCAATTTGAATATAACCGAAAATCGTAAATTCCATTTAAAATGGTATAAAATTTTAAGTGATAGAGATATCACTTATCACTAAATGTAGAACGCCGAAAATTCAAAAAGATTTCAAAACATATTTATTTTTTAGAGTTAATTACAACGACACCCCCTGAGGTTTGCCATATTTACAGCCATATACAACTTAGTCATTTTTTAAACAAAGACACCCCCTGAGAGAATTTCTGATCCAAACAAGTCCTTAAAACATTTGAAAAGACGAAATTGCCCTTCAATGTTTAATTATTTTTATGGTAAAATATCATAACTCATGAAAAGTCAAATTCACCCTTATATATATTCACTATTACATTAGTACCATATAACCAATTTCAAAGCCTCCTTAATCCAGATCCGCCACCGTCACTATCTTAATCTGTCGTCTCCTCTGCGTCTTGATCCGCCGTCGTCGCCGCTGCCTCTTGATCCGCCGCCATCTTGACCCACCGTCGTCGTCGCCTCTGCGTCTTGATCCACCACCGTCGCTGCTTCATGATCAACAATAGCCGTCGCCGCCGCCGCCGTTCTCAACCACAGCCGTCTCTCCAATGCCAATAACAGCCGCCGCCACCACTTCTCATCTACAGCCACCACCATCGCACCGACGCCACAACAGCCGCCGCTGCCTCTCCCCAACAACCACAGCCGCTGCCATCACATCAACGCTAACCCACCACTAAACAAAAGCTTGTGATCCAACTATGATTCCTGACGACGGCAACGACCAGTGGAAGCTTCGACGAAGACGACCATCATGCCAAACAACGTTGACGACTAGAGAAATTCCCGACAACGACCTGATGCCGAGGCTCCACTTCTCCGACGAGAAGAACGATGACGGCGGTGGTGGTTCGATTAATCACAATATATATATATATATATATATATATATATGTAGGAAGAAGATAGATTACAGGAATTTGGGGGAAGTGGATTTGGGAAAGAAGATGGATTACGGGTTATAAATACACATATATGTTTGTATATTATACAGAGAGATTAAGAGTTGATCTTCTTTTTCTTTTTTTTTTTTTTTTTTTTTTTTTTTTTTTTTTTTTTTTTAAGTTTTAAGCAACTGTGTATAGCTGTGTCAAATGTGCATATGCATATCTCAGTGAACTCTTCCCCTTTCTCTTTTCCTTTTTTAATTTTTTCCTTCCAAATCGTTCAAATTTATTTCCTTTTCCTTTCATTCTAATTCGTTAAATCAAATCTCTCTAATTCAAGGGTTTCTAGGTTTCTAACATATGCACTTTCCTGCCAGATTTCCTGTGAATTTGATTCTTTCGAACTATGGTAAATTGGATGGATCCTTTCAAACTGGTTTTTTATATTTTATTCCAAGCGTAATTCGCAATTGACGATTCACTTCTCAGTAATATCAGAGCTTTTTTTTCTATTCAATTTTTTGATAGTGGTCACATTTTTAAGCTTTTTGAGTTAATCTAGGTTTAGATGCTCTGAGTTCTAGTACGAATGAAGCGGATTGATTGCAATGTTTTCTTCATCTGAAGATTATCTTCAGATGCTCTGGTGGCGGCGGCGGCTATGGTAGGGCTGTGAAATGGTGGTGGTGGGTGTGAACTAGTATGAGTATAGTTTCTAGGGTATTTTGGTCAATAAAAAATAGTTGTATTAGGTAAATTGGTAATTGAATGTGTTAAAGGACAATAATGTCAATTCACGACCATTGGAGTGTCTTTGCTAACTTTATCAATTTTAGGGGGTGTCTTCGTTAAAAAAAGAGCTAAGTTATATATGACTGTCAATATGATAAATCTCAGGGGATGTCGTTGTAATTAACCCTATTTTTTAATTACTACTTACAATCTTCGGCTTGAATTTTATCAAACACCACCAAAATGAGTTTGTAAGGTTCTTGTTGAGATTAAAAAGGTCAAAAATAAAAAACAAATAAATAAATAAGTCACTCCACAAAAGTTTACTTTGATTTTGGATTGGCCCAAATCAATTTCTGGCCAGAATAAAAATAAATAAATTTCTGAACTAGCAAATCATATATTTTCTTTTAACTAAATCGTAAAGAGATGCGATAATAAATAAATAAAAATATTAGTTATCAAAAAAATAAAATAAAAAATACAATGAAGCACACCTCATGGTACAACTATTTTTTATAGCATTACGGGGTGTCAGATTTTTTGCAGGGCTCCGCCTGTTAGGCTGACAATTTTCCATTAGTATAAATTGTAGGGAAAATTACATATAAATGGAGTGAAAGTTCCATATTTACTTAGAGACTGAGTCAAAATTTCATATTTCTCTAAAATGGATTGCTGAGGTGGCACATGGTTTTTTACTGTTTAGAAAATTGTGGTGCCTAAAATGCCCTTCCCTAATAAAAAAGTAGTACCTTCAGTTCAAAAAAGTAATGCCTTCAGTTAAAAAAAGTAGTACCTTCGGAGAAAAAGTAGTACTTTCGCGGGTGTTTAAAAAACATGGTACCTGGACGCCAAAAAGTAGTACCTTCAGTTCAAAAAAGTAGTACCTTCGAAGAAAAAGTAGTACCTTCGCGGAAGGGTATTTTAGGCACCACAATTTCTAAACAGTAAAAAACCATGTGCCACCTCAGCAATCCATTTTAGAGAAATATGGAACTTTGACTCAGCCTCTAAGTAAATATGAAACTTTGACTCCATTTATATGTAATTTTCCCTAAATTGTAAGTTGTCATCAACCCTTTCTTGTGAGAGATTTAACGACGCTTATATGTGTAAAAATTTCCTATGACATATGGTATCAAAGCCATTCTTCAATCGAAAATGGGAGAATGTGCACCACCAGGGACATTATAAAAATGTCTGCCTTTAAAGTTCAAAACGATTTATTATAACATTACCAAAAAAAAAACAAAAAAAGTTGCCCGTATATGAAATATAATCATAATACAATAATACACACTTAAAGGTATGTATCTGTCTTTTTAATGAAAGAGAACTGATCGTCCAGAGTCCCTTGCCATCTTTTCAATTTCCATGTTTTTATAGTTTGGAAGCATAAAAAAGAAAATTATGTATAAAATAAAAGGGGAAAAAATAGAAAAACAACTAACTATGAGTAGTATGCGAGAACCAAGCTATGAATACATCAAGAGTGTGTTCGGCTGAATAAAATTGATGAAATTTGAGAAAAATAACTAAAAAAAATTGATGAAATTTGAGAAAAATAACTAAAAAAAACTGCAAGTAATATGTATAAATCTCTCACAAGGGAGATATACTATCAATATTTCTCAACATATAGTTTTTAGGTAATTCACAAACAACCCTGTAGTATATAGTTAACCTAAAATAAACCTCTTGTATATAGCCAACAACTATCCAATGTTCTAAAGTCACAACTATGAAGTTTACGGTCTCCTCCACCCAAATGGAAATGAATTCAACCTCACACTCCATTGTGAAATCTCGAATCACCTGCAAATAATACCCAAAATAAATATGTTAATCAAACACAATAATCAAACATGTAAATATGGGACATTCGTCCACACTTATAGTTGGAAATTGTAATACCCCTAATTTTAAAAGGATATTTCTGGTATTTAATTTTTGATTTAATTGTTTTTATTTGATTAATTGTTTAATTATTTTATTGTGTTGATTAAATATTATTTGTTTAATTGGTTTTAATTAATTATTTAAATTAAATTACGTGCTGAATTTATGTAACGTGTATTAATTACCTGTTTAATTTTTGATACTGATTTAATTGTTTTATTTAATTAATGTACTGTATTTTCTTTATGGGAACTTAGGGTTACAGTTATAAGGGCCGCCGTAGGTTAGAACTGATAGTTTCTATGGGCCGAGTTATGCACCTGTTCAGCGATAGCAGAATGGGGGAACACAGGCAGGACAGGGTCAGCCACAGACTAACTGACAAAGGAGGCCATTTGGTACTTTCCAGGGTAGTTGTTATACTTGTAGAGAGTATGGTCACACTTCCAGGCAGTGTCCTAAAGCCAGACAGGGACAAGGACAACATGTGCAGCAGGGGCAGAGGACGCCAGTGCCTTTACCATCTCCACAGGTTCCACGGATTCAAGGACAGACTTATCCGGCTTTACCAGCGCCGCCGCAGCCTCAGGGACAGGCACCGCAGCAGCAACATTATAGCAGGGTATACAACCCTATGCCACAGGATATGCAGACACCTTAGGCTGTTGAGGGTAAGTTTCTTATACATGATTTTCATGGACGTGTTTTATTTGATACGAGTGCTACACACTCATTTGCAGCTAGAACATTTGTTGCTTTGTCTGGGATGATGACTCAGGTATGTAGTAGACCACAGGGTATTTCTACACCGTTAGGCGATACAGCCATTCTTCATGAAAGTGATGGGCCTGTGGCACTAGATATTGGCAGACTCAGATTTCTAGCCAATCTATTGGTCCTGGACATGCACACTTATGATGTGATACTTGGGATGGATTGGTTATCGCACTACTATGCCCAAGTTAATTACTTTGATAGATCTATTGTGTTTACCATACCTGGTCAGGACATGTATGTCGTCGTTATGCCACGTTTTAGCGGGGTCATTAGCACCTATTTGTTCCATATGGAGGAAGAAACGGAGGAGGGGACTACTGTATCATTGGATAACATACCGATTGTACAGGATTTCCCGGATGTATTTCAGGAGATTCCAGGGTTGCCATCTAGTCGTAAGATCAATTTTGTGATAGACTTAGCTCCAGGCACTGCGCCTATTGATAGGGCGCCCTATAGGATGGCACCAGTGGAGATGCGCGAGCTGAGGGATCAGATTCAGTAGCTACTTAGCCAGAGTTTCATTCGCCGGAGTACTTCACCCTGGGGAGTGCCAGTGTTATTTGTGAAGAAGAAGGATGGTTCGCTTCACCTGTGTATAAATTACAGGGAGTTGAACAAGGTTACAATTCGTAACAAGTATCCTTTGCCTAGGATTGATGACTTGTTTGATCAGTTGAAGGGAGCTACCTATTTCTCTAAGATTGATCTGCGGTCTGGGTATCATCAACTTCGGGTTCGGGAGCAGGATGTTCCAAGGACAGCGTTTCTCACTAGATATGGATCTTATGAATTTCATGTGATGCCATTCTGGTTAACTAATGCACCAGCGGTTTTCATGGATTTGATGAACAGAGTCTTTAGGGCTTACTTGGATCAATTTGTCATTGTCTTTATAGATGACATTTTGATTTACTCGAGGTCAGAGGACGACCAAGCTAGACATCTACGGATTGTGTTGCAGACACTTCGTGAGCACCAGTTGTATGCCAAGTTCGAGAAGTGTGAATTTTGGCAGTGAGAAGTGAAGTTTCTGAGTCACGTGGTGTTAGAAAAAGGAATAGCGGTGGATCTAGCCAAGGTTTCCGCAGTGGTTGAGTGGGGACAGCCTACTTCACCTACCGAGATTCGGAGTTTCCTCGGTCTGGTAGGATATTACAGGAGGTTTATCCAGGGGTTCTCAAAGATAGCAGGACCACTCACTCATCTGACTAAGAAGGGTGTACGGTTAGTATGGGATGAACATTGTTAGAAAGCTTTTGATGAGCTGAAGACTAAGTTGACTTCTGCACTAGTTTTGTCTACCCCACAGAGCAGGATAGAGTATCTGGTCTACACGGATGCCTCGTTGCAGGGTCTTGGATGTGTTTTGATGCAGGAGGAGCGACCGATTTCGTATAGATCTCGGAAGCTTAAGCCTCACGAGCTTAATTATCCAACACATGATTTGGAGTTGGCAGCTGTGGTCTTTGCTTTACGTATTTGGAGGCATTATCTATTGGGTGAGTCCTTCAGGTTATTTAGCTACCACAAGAGTCTGCAGTATTTATTCACTCAGCAGGAACTGAATATGAGATAGCGCAGGTGGTTGGAATTCGTAAAAGATTATCACTTCTCTATGCAGTATCATCCAAGTAAAGCAAATGTGGTGCCAGATGCACTCAGTCGCCAACTTGTTAGTAGTCTTTCCGCTTTATTCACTATTGAGTGGAATACATTGAGGACAATGGATGAGTTGTCGGATGCTTTCATGGCTTGTATGGTAGTTACATCTTCTATCATTCACAAGGCTTTGAAGGCACAACTCACGGATCAGCAGTACATTGACAAGGTTACAGAGATAGCTTCCGGAGAGGTTCCATTCTACTATGTTAAGGCTGATGGGGGTTTGAGGTACAAGGGACGGTTAGTGGTATCTTCTGGTGATGATTTGAGGAAGGATGTGATGACTGAGACTCACCACTCTTAGTTTTCTGTTCATCAAGGAGGCGACAAGATGTATCAGGATATGAAGTGGCAGTTTTGGTGGGCAAGTATGAAGAGGGATATTGCTCTTTTTGTCTCACGATGTAGTACTTGTCAGATGGTCAAGATTGATCATCAGAGGCCTCCAGGAGCTCTACAACCATTGCCGATACAGGATTGGAAATGGGAGAGCATTTCTATGGATTTTGTAGAGGGATTGCCAAACTCTTTCAAGGATCACAACTCTATTTGGGTTATCGTGGACAGACTGACGAAATCAGCTTACTTCTTACCTATTCGCACTGACTTCACTTCGGAGCAGTTGGCGAGACTTTACATTTCAAAGATTGTAAAGTTACATGGCATTCCATTGTCTATTATATCAGACAGGGATTCGAGCTTTGTGTCTGAATTCTGGAAAAGTTTTCAGCAGGCCTTGGGCACAGAGTTGCACCTTAGTACTGCTTATCATCCTCAGACTGATGGACAGACTGAGCGGGTGAATCAGATTATGGAGGATATGCTTCGGTCGTGTGTTCTTGATTTCAAGGGCCACTGGGAGGATTACTTACCGCTTGTGGAGTTTGCTTATAACAAAAGTTTCCAGAAGACTATTGGGATGGCACCATTTGAGGCGTTATACGGTCGACCGTGTCGATCGCCTGTTTGTTGGATGGAGGTTGGCGAGAGCCGATTCTTAGGTCCTGAGTTCATAAAAGATACTTCTGAGAAGATAGCTCTTATTAAGGATTGCATGCGCACTACGCAGAGTAGGTAGAAGAGTTATGCTGATCGGCGTACTCGTGCTTTGGAGTTTAAGGTTAGAGATCAGGTTCTACTCAAAGTGTCACCTATGAAAGGTGTCATGCGCTTTGGGAAGAAAGGGAAGTTGTCACCGCAGTTTGTCGGTCCATTCATGATTACGGATCGTGTTGGAGCTGTTATTTATCGGTTGGCACTTCCGGATAACTTGGATCACGTCCATAATGTGTTCCATGTTTCCATGTTACGGAAATTTCTGCGAGATGAGGATCGGTATCAGCATATCGACGTTGGGGAGATTGAGTTGCAGCCGGATGCAACTTATTTGGAGCCGCTGCGTTGTATTATAGACCGACAGGATCAGATTCTTCGTAACAAGGTTATTCCTTTGGTACGTGTTTAGTGGAGTCATCACAATGAGGCTGAGTCCACTTGAGAACGAGAGGATGTCATTCGCTCGCAGTTTCCTGAAATATTAGAAGAAGGTAAAAGCGAATTCCGAGGACGGAATTCCTTTTGTTAGGGGGGAAGAATGTAATACCCCTAATTTTAAAAAGATATTTCTGGTATTTAATTTTAGATTTAATTGTTTTTATTTGATTAATTGTTTAATTGTTTTATTATGTTGATTAAATATTATTTGTTTAATTGGTTTTAATTAATTATTTAAATGAAATTACGTGCTGAATTTATGTAACGTGTATTAATTACCTGTTTAATTTTTGATACTGATTTAATTGTTTTATTTAATTAATGTACTGTATTTTTTTTATGGGAACTTAGGGTTACAGTTATAAGGGCTGCCGTAGGTTAGAACTGATAGTTTCTATGGGCCGAGTTATGCATGGATTAGGGTTAATGTCTAAGCCTATAAAAACATACGCTTACTAGGTTTAGGGTTTTAGAAATACATAAGTTTATGTCTGTAACATAAGGGACTGCTAAGAAATAGAGAGTGAGCAAGGGGGCATAGCAAAGCAGAGCAAGGGAAAACTCAAAGACGTGGAAATTATGTTTCAACTTTGAAAAGGCAAGTCTCTGTTCTTCTCTTTCCCTTTACTTCGTGTTCTGTGCATGCCTAGTTAGACTCCAGGGATTAAATAAAAGCTAAAACGGATTCAAACAAATATTATAACAAGTCTTTTATGTATATATGAATTTTTATTTTGATCTCGTTGAATTAACTGGTTTGCATAAATCTGTGATGTACTGTTTTTTAGTTGCTCTCGTTGTTTACGTATAAGCTTTGTTTAATAGAGATTAATAATGGATTGGATGCCTTGAACCTAATCTAAAACTGAGTTTGAACCCTAGAACAAGTTCTTAGATCAGTTTTTGGTTTCATTATATTAATCTGTATAAATTTGTTGTAAGTTGCTTAAACTTTCTAACGGAGGTTCTGTAATCATGGCTTTAAAACTTGTGTTCCTTTACATCTTAGGATTGGATTTCAGTGGTTTAAATTTATCTAAGACTAAGATTAAACCTAGAATAAGAATTAAAACACATTACAGAAGTTCTGGAAATCACTGGGAATGGAGAAGACGATGCAGGAATAAACTACGGCATCTAAGGAGAGAGGAGCAGGCTTCAAAGGAGGAGGAGGTGCCTCTTCCTACCCTTAGAGCTGGCTCCCTAAGGTGTGGGAGCCGGCTCTACCTTGCTAGGAGCCGGCTCCTAAGGTATTGGAGCCGGCTCTTGTTGAAGATGAGCAGGCTCTTCATTTTGGAAGAGCTTGCTCTCACCCGGAAGCCAACAGTTGGGTTGTTTAGGGGCTGTTTGGGCTGTACAGTGTTTACTAAAGCTGTTTAAAGGCTACTACATGGTGTAATTAAATGTTAGGGACTTATATAAATATTGGAAACACTTATTACAATAATGGATTAAGGAAAGGAGGAGCGAATAGCTCAAGGAATAACCATACGTTGCACTGTTTTGCTAAGAAATTTAAATACCGGAAGATAGCAAACTGTTGATATATGAATTAATTATGTTTAATCATATTTTTCACCATGTTATAACCATAATGGATTATTTGTATATACAACTGTGATTGGTTTGGAATGAATTAATGCCTTATGGATGACAATTGTGTCAGTTTATGGACTATATGGAGAATTCAAATGCCACGTCTTATTCTAGCTATTTAAATTGTTGGAGCATGATATTTAGGTTCTGTAGTGAATACCTAATATTGATATATATGTATGAATTTATACTGATGCATATCCTGGAGGATGGTTGTTGCTTTTATAGTATTGTTTTAGTAACTATGCTATATGGAGGATTGTATGCACCGGTATGGGACGGTGACATACTAAGTATAGACTAATTCAAACACTAAGTCCTACCTAATTTGGTTTAAGGTACGGATTAACCATATAGGTGAAGTCCATTACCTACTTGTGTTATGTCAACAAAATAGTTGAATGACTTAATATGATTTCAGGACAGATGATTATACATATATCAGACCACTACACAGATGGGTGGTATTTTGTATTAGGAAGAGTACGGACTTTATATATTTATTATATGGTGCCATGGTATGAGCTTGAGTCTCAGGACCATGGTTAGGGTGCGTATATCGCCTAAGATGGATAACTGGACATAGGTGTTGTTCCCTGGTAGGTCTAGGTACACATGACCACGTAATGTACTATTTGCATGGTATCTCTACTCAGGCTGAGACAGACCTATTGAACTAGTGAGTGTCCTATAGTGTGTAATATATACATATATGGACTACTCTAGATATTGTTGAGTCTATCTAGGATGTATCTGCATATCGGATTCCTGTTTGGATCGTAGTAGATCAGGACTTGCACGTGGGCCTGACGCACTCTTTTATTTTTCAGGTGCTCGTCAGTTTTAGGGTTTGAGCTTGGTCGTGTAGATCAGATACAGACTTCTATCCCATCGACTACGTAGGACTGCTTACTTTTTAGCTTTGTATCTTATTTCAGTATTTTCCTTTACAGTTGGGATTTTTATTAGGGCTCCACTAGATGGATTCCCGAGTTGTTAAACTTATGAAGTTTTGGATTATCAGATTTGAATAATTTTATTTTAAGGATTTTCAATTAGCATTCCTTCGGTTTATTATTTTATTTCTTATTTTATCTTGTATTCTATGTTTATTAAAGTATTAATTGTTTGATATTTCTCTCGGGTTTGGGCCTGAGCCTGATCAACCCGCGTCTTGGATCTGAGGGGTATCACAGAAATGCACTAAACAAGTATATAAATAACTAAAGTACAAAGTAATAACTAAAGTGCAAAGTATAATGTACATAAAACTAATTATCGAAAAATACACACATATATATATATATGCATAAAACTCCCCCATTATGTTCCCCTTTCTTTCTACAACATTCTCTCGAAAAACTGAAAATGTTAAAAATGTTATTTTACTCTAAAGATCGAAGATAGTTCAATGTATAAAGAAAATGGTTGGAAGAATTGATATATCCTACAGTTAGTCACATACCACATTCGAGATACATGTACCCTATCGCAAAATTGTTACACAAAACTTAATTAGTTGATTAACCATTGATATGATCGTTAATTACTTTGTCAAGTTGGCAATCTAAATCCAGAATATTTGTATTTGGTTACAAGTGTGTACTTAAAATTCCATTTTAAAGGATTCCTCCGAGAAGGTGCACAAAAAACACCAAAGGTATGAATTTTATGAAAGAGTAACAAAAAAAAATACACGAGAAAAACTAGAAATAACATAAGGTGAAAGAATTATTAAGTAAACATAAAATTGTCCAGTACAGCAACACTTCAATGGACTAAATTGGTGGCATACATCAAATTTCAAACATACAATATTATCTAAAAGAACTACAAATTCAACATAATGATTAAAATTAAAGAGACCAATCAAAAGTCACAATTGTCACTGAAGCGGCATAAATGTGTAAAGCATTGCTACCTTCCTCATCCTCAAGCATTCATCACTTCACATGATTATTCCACTTGAAAAATAACATACTCCATATCAAACATTGATTTTTCTTTCTAGAGAGAGTAAAACAGGCACACAGGTTATTAAAAAAAGAAAAAAGAAAAAAGAAAAAAAAGGACCATTAATAAACCAAGAGAATACAAAGATAAAAGATCAAATATCAAACCCACCTACTGTTACGCAGAATAGAAAAAAGTGATGACACAAAACAAATTAGTGAAAGTAAAATTAAGGCAAAAACTAATTATGAAAAAAAAAAAAATTAAGGCTAACACTTTTTTTTTGGGTGGGGGCGCAAAAATTTAACATACATAAATAAATACTCACTTGATCCTAAAAAGAGTATCTCTTTTAGAAAACTGTGACTCTTCACACAAGAGTCACGATTCCCCAAAAAAGTCTCTTTTTGAAACGGAGGAAGTAGTATAGCCTTAGTATCGGTTCTCAAATTCTTCAAATAGAAAAAAAGTAGATACAGGCCAAAGCCCCAAACTTTACTCTAGGCGAATGAAAAGATCACATAATCAAAATGGAGCCCAAGAAGAAGCAAAAGAGAAAAAGGTGCAATTGTGAAGATGCAGACCACACCACAAGACCAAAATGGAGTCCAATAAGAAGCAAAAGAGAAAAAGGTGCAACTGCAAAGATGCAAAACACCACACGACCATTGCCCGATCCATCTGTATGTAATTTGCGGAGGTTTGTGTTCGGCTGTATAGAATTGGAGTTAGTGAAATTGGAGAAATTTTTAGTTCAATTTTTTGAGTTGTTTTTCTCCAATTCCACTAATTTCAATTCTAAAGCTCCAATTCTATGCAACCCAACATAGGTCTGCTCGAGTTTAAGCACAAGTTGAAATACAAAGCGCGAGCTAGATCAAAGTAAGTCACGTGTCTTATAATAATGCTTATTAATTTTAAGTATGCTATAAGAACTTGTCGGTATCAAAATAAGGAATTTTTTAAGCATATCCATTCAAGGATTAGATAAATCAACATACATATGTCTTTTCTATTTCAATTTGAATTCAATAAAGGTACAATTAGAACACTTCAAGACGCACGATACAAATAATATAAAATTCTCTAAAAATTGTATTTTTTATATTTCCTCAAAATTCCTTTCATATGCAAATTAACAAAATTAAATGTGATCGAAGAATTTAAAGCCAAAAAAAAAACGATATAATTATGTAAATTTCCAATATATATTATCATATATATTAAGAATCAAGCTATGAAATAAAACATTTTAATTTGGTAGTAGTTAAATAGAAAAGAAAATGATAGAAATAAATGATTAAAAAATAGAAGTTGCAATTTTTTTAGCCTGGAATCTACAAAAAAGCGCAAGCCTGAGGGCTTTATGTGAGCCTGATTGAAGGGGTTGGCCTGTACTAGGTTGAGACGCTTTAGTTGAGCGTTGATGAGCCTGAGACTTTTTTAGAGCCTAGAAGCACCTTTAACAGCTATAGTCTAATAATTAGCTGACATACCCATGGAGCTATGAACTATATGCCATGAATTTTCCACATGACTACATTAGTCTATTCTATTATTCAAGTGTAATTGCAAAATTTTGAGAAATTCCAAGTTACTTGTCAAAAAATAATTAAAGGTGATTATTTGCAAACTAACTAATGGTTCAGGGAGGTTCTACATTTTTCTCTATCTACTAATACTAATATCCCATTGAAACAATAACTTAATGGAAATTAAGCTAAGAGTTATGTTACACAGACATAAGAATGAAAATCAAGCTAAGAGTTATGTTACACAGACATAAGCTTTCAACCATTTAGACAAGATATTTTTAACAATATTTATCTTAATTCTTCTTTCGAAAAATGTTTCGAGTGTTTTTTTTTTTTTTTTTTTTTTTTTTTTTTTTTTTTTTTTTTTTTCTAAATATTAAATTAGGACATACTAGTTGTTTCAAACCACCTGCGTGAGACATGTTCAAGTGTTTGGAACCTTTTTTTTTTTTTTTACCTGATTAAGTACATTTGAGATCACAAGACTTGACCGCGTCTACTTCTGATCCGATTGGCCGGAACACCCTAGCTTGAAAACTTTTAGACTGAGCATCATCACCATCCTCATCCTTGGCCTCCAAAGTAAGGTAGAAGATTAAACCAGCAAAAAACGCAACGTTTGCCTTCACAACGTTCACAGAGCCATAATTTGTCCCCTGCCCAAAAAAAATTCCAATATGAAAACAAGGGTAATCTGAATTTAACAGACATTCAATAAATAAATAAATAAAAAGTTTTTGCATACATTCTGGTCATTGTAGTACTGAATTGCTGAATGTGAGTAGCCAATGACCCTCTCTAACATCTGGGGGTTGTCATTGAGTGCTGTAATTGGCATAATTCGACCATAATTACTTGATGGGGCGAAGTCTGGAACATCAAACCCCTATAAAATGCACCATATCAATTAGCCCTACATAATATATATATATATATATATATATAGAGAGAGAGAGAGAGAGAGAGAGAGACCTACTTGGCTTTGGTGAACCAATTGACGGTACACGGCTAACTGTTCCTTGTTCAACAAGCGATCACCACCATTGATTTCCAGTCCAAGAGACGCCATGGAATCAGATAGACTGAGAATCGTAATGGGATTGGTTGAAATGGAATGGAAGAGCTCAGACAGGTACTCTCTAGGAAAATCTTCCCCATCATTGAAACCTCTAGCTGCTCTGATGCAATCTTCCTCTGTCATCTTACTCTGGACTAGTGGATTGTGTTGGTAAGTGTTGAGAATAATGACGAAGACGCCAAGAAACAAAACTGCATCTTTACTTTGAAAAATTCCGTCCGAGAAGTGTTGATCGTAATATTTCTCTGAGAATGGTTCAAGGAACGTATGAATCTGCCCGGCTTCATCTGGCAACAAGAAAGCCTCTAGATAAGTTCGCAGCGCAGTGTGGAGAACGATTCCAGTGAATTCAAATTTGTCTGTGAATTCTTTGAGAACTTGGGTGTGAAATTCATTAGGGTCGCTTAGATAATCACCGCTACTAATGGTTTTTGTCTTCTAGCCTTGGATGGAGTGTAACAGATTTGCAGAACAATTAAAAAAAACCCTAACCCTAACTGACAAGATTATAAGATGCGAATGAGATTGGTGTTGGATGGACTCCTCCTATATGAAATATGTAATGAGAAACGAGATGGGGTTTTCCAACAACAGGGTTGGACTCGTACAGGGGTTTATGCACTCCAACATGCCTTAGACGTTTCCTCCATTTCCTATAATTAGACCAAATAAGTCGTGAATAATATTTTAATGGACAAGACCTGCCTATAAACTCACTGTTATACAATTATAAATGAACACATACTATGCAATTATAAAATCATTAAATTGTTAAATAAGGTAATTTGGCTGAATTTATCACTTTCTTAATTTTGTAGGTGTAAACTATTTGTGCATTTGTAATTGGACCACATAGCGGTGAGTAGGAATTGTCCTATTTTAATTGCACATTATTAAATATGACAACTGTTCGCGTTCGCCCATTTATCCAAAAGATTAAGTTATTCTATATAGCTGCATACTTGCCTATTTATACTTATTTCACTTTACATCCGAATTCAATGGGAGACAAATACCCCAGTAACACTAAGCCATATAACCAATTGGAATGGATAGTCCAATTAGTAGAGGCACTTTGAATTGTGTAAGAATCCAAGTTCAAGTCACACAATTATTCTAAATGGGTCGTTCTGTGCACCTACTCTCGCACACGTTTTGTGTGACATAGGTCTTGCAACAACACGGTATCCTACTCCCTGATTCTGCCCTTCTAGAGGTCTTAGGCAAGGGATCCTCTATCCCCTTACCTCTTTCTTCTATGCACCAAATGCCTCATTTTTTTCTTAATAATGTTTGTAGTAATCTGATCAGTGGTTTGTCTTTGGGTAGGGATGCTGACCCATCTCTCACTTAGTATTTGTGGGTGATGGAATTCTCTTTTGTCAATCTAATAATTTAGAAGTTTCAATTTTGAAAAACTCTTGCATCATTATGAACTTCTCTGGATGAATTTTAATTGAGTCAGGAGTTACGTGGCAATGAGAGGGAGGGAGAGGGAAAGGATGGGGTGAGTCGAACCTGAACTCAAAGAATACCTCTACCAACTAGGCTACCTAGCTCACCCCAAGTCGGGCTGGTAGAGAAGTGTTATTGAGGCCTACATTGGCTGCTCTTCCTCAGTACCATATAGCATGTTTTAAAATTCCACCTAATTATTTGTGGTTCTTTGCAAAAGAAAATGACACATTTTTGGTGGATTGGCAAAGAAACTAGCTCTTATCTCAAATGGATTAGTTGGTTTAAAAAAAATGGGTGGAATTGCCACAACATGAAGCTTCCTGCTTTCACCATCATGAGTTCAAGCCTCATTGGAAAATTTGAATTTTTCTCGTGCCGGTGACAAGCTCCCAGTTCTCCATTGTTTAAAAGCTAATACAATTGTCAATGAATCACTCTGTAAAATCTGTAGGTCAGACGAAGAATCTGTCTTCCATATGCAAATTCAGTGTCTCTCTGCTCGAATTGTATGGAAGATCAGCCCTTTCAGATTAGATTTTTCATCTTCAAGGCCAATTTTCATGGAATTAGCAGTGGCAGTTCATATCTCATGTATGGAACTCCTGGCCTAATGCAGATAATCTCGGTCTCACCTCCTTCATATGTTAGGCAAATATGGAAGAGACAGAAATGCTTGGTGCTTTATTACTCATATTTGGGATCCTAAATTAACTAAGGTTACGTTTGGTTGCATGGAATCGGAGCTTTAGAATTAGAATTTGTGGAATTGGAGAAAAGCAACTCACAAAATTAAATCAGAATTTTTTCCAATTTTATAAATTCTAATTCCAATGTTTCAATTCCGTGCAGCCAAATACAGCCTATGGATAATTTTCATGAATTTTTGGGAGCATGATAATCTTCTTTAACTTGTCCCTCTCTAGTTTTCAAATCTTATACTCGGTCTCCTCATCTGCCAGGCAACTTTAAACTGAACATTGATGGTGCATTTTGTTCTTCTTCTAAACATGCTGGGGAGGTCTGATTTTTCGGGATGCTTTGTTTAGATCTGGTATGACGTCTCACATCGCCTAAGAAGAAATATATTCTTGGCAATTACAGTGTAGATACTCTTATGTAAACGCATTTTGAGCAAAATTTTAATGTTACGAAGCTGAATCCTTCACATAATATGGTTTTCGTGCTTCTTGAAGATATCAAAGTATCATCTTTTCAAAAAAAAAAAAAAAGTTATCAAAGTATCTACTATCCAGTCACTCATAGTTTTGTTTGTCACGGATGGACTTCTAGATTTTGTAACTCTGTTGCCCACCTTTCAAGTAGATGGGCTTTAAGAGAGAAATGTGGAGATTCCCTTTGTTTCTGCTTTTTGTAGTTCTGTTTTGATTGGCTTCTGATGGATTAATATATATATGTATATATATAGATATATAGAGTCCATTTTCTTCTTCTTTTTCTCCATCTACCTTGATTATTTTTATTTTTTTTTCAAACATTCGAATATAACCTAAAAGTACAACTATTATTATATAGGCAAACAGCTAAAAGTGCAACTAATATTTAGGCAAACAAATAATGCTTATGATCTATGTAAAATATATATATACATATATATATATATATATATATATATATATAGATATATATTTGAAAAAAAATTGCAAATGAGTGACCATAAATTTTTAATATCTAAATTACCCTTCCTTCAATCCTGAGATCTTCTTTCGACTATTAAATATGGAGGGTGAGGATTTCAGTTTTGGGAATGTTTTTTTGCGTGCAATGTACATAATATATATAAACTAGTTTGTGGCTTAGAATTTCATTTCATTTTGAAGCCATTCAACCAAAATACTAGTTTTCGATTGGAAGAGACTTTGTAAAAAACCCTCTATAGTTTTTGTCAACACCACTCAATGGACTGTTAATGAATTTTTTTTTTTATATTAACACTCCCTGAGTTTTCAAAAATGTGCATTGACACCCCCTCCAAACCTTTGAAACCATATGAAATTACCTTTTAACCCTTTAACTTGTCAACAACTCCATTTAAATAATGAAATTATAAATTTAACCTCCTAACTAAATTTAATAGATCAAACTAACATCTTCATCGATTATATATATATATATATAATAATAATAATACTTATACTACCGTAACCACACCACAGCATAAAAATTAAAAATTAAAAAAAAGTCAAAAATTAATTTTTTAAAAAAATTGCTCGATAAACTGTAAACCACCATAACCACCACCACACCCAAACACCGAAAAAAAAAAAAAAACAATGGTCAACTCATACACCCCAAACGCCACCAGAATCATCACCACACCAAGACAATATCACTACCAACATACTAAGACAACACCACCAACACACCCAGACGCTGCCAGAACCACTACCACCACAATAGAAAAAATAAAAATAATAATTTTGAAACACCCTTATAACCTAGACACCACCATAACCATCACAATCACACCTAACCACGCCACAACAACCACCACCAGATTAGGAAAAAAAAATTAAAACAGCCATGGCCGGCCCATACCCACCATAACTGAAATAAATAAATAAATAAAATAAAGAAGCAACCATGTTCGAGATCACGAAGAGAGAGATGGAGTGTTGGTTGATAGGTACTAAAATGAACTTAAAAAAATTAAAATTAAATATTAGGGTAGAGAAAGAAATTTAATGATGAAAGTAGTTTTGTCAATTAACAGGGATGATATTTTGTGAATTAATTGAATTAAATAATCAGGACAAATATGATATTTGAAACCACAAAAGGGTGTGATTGTTAAAAAAAATCGTTAACCTGCATCTAAGTAATATTGATCAAAGCTTTAGAAGGTGTCAATGCAAATTACTCAAAAATATATATATATATATATATATATATATATATATATATTATGTAAAATCTTGAAAAGTTATATATTTATATATAAATATTAATATATATACACACGCGTATATAATTTGAATAGAACACTATCACATAGTGTTAGATGCAATATATTTTTAAAGTCTGCTGTATTGTAGTTTGGACATCAAAATTAAATGGTCACTTAGTGACAATTATTTTTCAAGCTTGGTCACTATTTTCCTTTTATTGAGTTTTGGAGAAGACTATAAAAGTAGAAAGAAAGATCGTTTGGACATTAAAATAAAATGGTCACTCATTGACTTTCACATTTACTATTGATCCTTTATTAAGTTTATGGTCACTTTTCAACCACATTAAGAGCTTTAGCAGAGGCCAAACAATTAATTTTGTTATTTTTGTTAATGTAAAGCCTTTAAAGGGACCATCAAAGCTTTGGTTTGACTAGTATGTTTCCTACCTCTCCAAACACCAAACAAGACTAGGGAATCATTAGTAGAAGAAAAATGATACTTTGATCGGTTGAAGTAGACGATAGTTCATTAATAATCTTAATTATTTTACTTTGAAAAATAATTTGAGTCAAGTAAGAAAAACAATTATTATTATTTTTTTTCTCAAAGTAAGAAAAACTTTGCTTAGCACGATATGGTGTGCCTCCTTGATATTTGTATCTTTAATGGCCAAGGTCTAAAAAAAATAATAACGAAAAAAGAAAGAAAGGAAAGAACACTTATTTATTTATATATATTTTTATTTTTTAAGAAATTTACTCACATACCCATTTACTTCTACTTTAAAAGGTGAACAAATATTATGGCAGTGATTTTAGTTGTAAAAAATAAAAAGGGAGTATAATAATTATTTACATCCAATGTAACACATTGGTTGCTTTAAAGGCTATTTGCAAGTTTCTCACAAAATTGTTAGTTTAGTAAGACAATTTGTAATAACATGCAAGGTTCTAACATTATTATTATTATTATTTAACTATTTACTCTTGAAAATATTTTCCCAAACATTCCAAACAATTTAAAAGTACAATTAATATTTAATCAAACAAACTATCCTCATGATACACATACAAATATTTTAACAAAAATTGATGATGCAAGTTAGCTTCCTGTCACGTCCTGTTATGAAAAGAGTACTGATAGACCAGAAAATTATTGAAGGAGTACAAACTTATATAATATAGTTTTTTTGTAATTTCAGTTGAAGAAATTTTTAAATTTTATAGGTATATAATATAAGTCCGCGCGTGGCAGCTGGTACTCATAATGAAAGATGATATGTGGAAAGACATTCTATAACCCTTTACTCTTCAAAGAATTGTATATATTTGCATATAACTATTTACAATAATAGCATTCTATGATATTCTAGGTATTTTTTTTTTGGGAGTATTTTATAACTCCATTAGAGGATTCTCGTGACCATTAGATGGGTGACATATGTATGGATCTTAGTCACTCAATATATACGCTTAACATATAAATAGATTGGAAGCTTATTTGTCCGGTACCAAACAAGCAAGATTTGTAAAGCATTCAAAAAGTAATATCCACAATATTTACTCAAACTCTCTCTAAGCTCACTGATGCTCATTTGACATGTGATGTCGTGACATGTGCAACTTAATAATCTCAAATTACATATTCTCTTCCTCTTATAAAAAATATCATTTTTAAAAAATATCATTTTTACGAAACTGTACCTCTCATAAATTAAACTGTTACAATTTTCGAAATACGACATTTAGAACTATGGTAGTAATTAACTTTAATAATATCCATACATGTCATATGTAATTTAATAATTTTAAATTAAATAACTAACTATCTTCTTCGATTTGACATTTTCTTATATAGTGGTGAGTAATTCTTGTTTTTTGTTTGCAAAAATATTTTTATGTGGTACTAACAAATAAGTACAACTGATATAATAGGACAAAACTATTGGAAAGGGACCATCGATCCTGTCGGAGTGCTTTTAGACTTAAAATATATTTGGTGTGATGTTTAGGTAGTAAAAATAAATAACTATTAAATGTAATTACATTTTAGGGATTATTACATATAAATAGAATTAGGGCACTATATTTACTTAGAGGCTGAGTCAAAGTTCTAAAGTTTCTTTAAAATGTGTTTGACCCAAAAGCTGTGATGGCACATGGAAAAATACTGTTTCATATATCTGTTGCCTAATATACCCTTCTTCCTATTTTATGTATTGCCTAAAATACCCTTTTGTACACTTGCCTGTTTTCAAGCCCTAATTCCTCGTCACATTCCATTCATGCCGGCCTATCTCTCCCCC
Source organism: Cornus florida (assembly GCF_030987335.1). NCBI lineage: Eukaryota > Viridiplantae > Streptophyta > Magnoliopsida > Cornales > Cornaceae > Cornus > Cornus florida. The sequence continues at coordinate 86,329,144 of NW_026775571.1, read as the reverse complement.
CTTCTCTGTAAATAGCAGCGATCAACAAACCCCTCTATCTATTTTCAAGCCCTAACGCCTCTTTTTACATTCCATTCGTGCCGACCTCGTGAAGCTCAAGTGTTCTCTCTCTCTCTGCCCTAACCCTCATTTCATGAAGCTCAAGTGCTCTCTCTCTCTCTCCCCCTCTCTATAACAGGTCAAGGCAGGCCATACATCTCGGCACACAACATCAGCGAACATGGAGGTCTTCTCCACTTTGTTTCTATCTGATGACCGATTCTATTTGGTGTGAAATGAAGCCAAACCTAGGTTACATCTCTCTCTCCTTCACAATTTAATTCAAGGATGAATTTAGGGTTTGAGGTAATTTCTCTCTCTCTCTCTCTCTCTCTCACACACACACACACATACACACCCGTTTTGGGTGGATCTCCCCCGATAATTTGTGCAATTGAATTTGGCCACTGTTAATGTTTTATGTATGCTATTTAAGTTTGTATTTAACATTATTGAGTTATGTTTTGGTTCTTTTGTGGTTGTGTTTTTTATTTATTTTTATTGTTAATTTCAATTAAAATTTGAAATATTGATGCAAGATTAAATTTATACGGTAATCTCAAAATTTTTTTTTTTTTTTTTCATGATATTTGGTTAGAAAAATAACTATTCTATGTTTTGTGCTATTTTGTAAGTTAATTATTTTATTTTTTTGGGATCAATTTTGTTACTAGTTTAACATATTTATTTTTGTAGACCAGATATATATTATAGTTGACATGAACACAAGGTGCTAAACACATAGCACCATACACATAGAAGGTGAATCTTGTTATATCTGAATATCCTATCCTTGTTGTAGAGACTTAAGTAGTGAAGAAAGTATAAAATAATAATAAAAAAAAGTGTCACTCACTTCTTATTTTGCATTATATAGTATGGGTGAAATCCAGTATAGATTCAGCAAGTGTTTGACACAGTGATTCTCAGTTGGAGAGAGAGAGAGAGAGAGAGAGAGAGAGAGAGAAAGAGAGGAGAGAACCAACTAAAAGTGGGAGGAGAAAAAAATTGATTTCAAATTGTGGGCTACTTTTGGTACTCTGACCTGCATTTTGAAAATTTCCACTCAAAGGGTATTAACTGAATTTGGTGGCTCTCTATTACAACCCTCCTGGCTTTTAGCTCATCAGCCAAACTGACATTTACTGTGTGCAATGTTTCATGCTCCCAGAGAAACCTTCTTTAAAACAGACCTTTAGAGAGAGAGAAACAGCAGCAGATCAGGAGCACGGTAGAGAGAGAAACAAGATAGTATTCTAGAGAGAGAGGAAATGAAATCAGCATTTGAAGGAAGTGAAAAAAGGAAGAGTAATTAACTTCCAAAAAATAAATAAAAATATAGAGTAATGACAAAGGTACTGCATTTATACCCACGCCTACATCAAAACTAGAGCGCTTGATGATTAACCACCGCCTCTGCTACTGTAAAATATAGAGTACTTGCTTGTATATACTTGTGTGTATATGTATAATTATATATATCTACACGAATATATACTTTACACAAGCTTTTTTTACTTTTTGATTGTGTTTAGTTTATGTTTATTTACTTCTTATGTTTACCTTTGTTTGTTAACTAATATTTCAATCTAGGTGGTACTTTACTAATAATTTAACACCTTGAGCTAGCAACTGACATTGCCAACTCTCATTAGATATATTATAGTATTAATTATCATATTGTTTATTAAATTATCAAACATTGGGAGGAGAGTTTCGAACTATGATTAGAGTTGTTGGTCACGTGATTCTTTACAGCTTATTTCACTTTTTATTTTAGGTGGTGTTTTTCAGTCATGGATGTAGGACACACAATAAAAATCTTTTTTTTCAATTATACAAGGGTATACCGTACCCGGACTTACAATTATAGAAATTTTGTGCACTTCTTTCTTTAGAAAATAGTGCAGGGAAAGCAAATAACTACAAGCTAGATCAAACCCAGAAGTATAAAGCAACAATGAATCTGGATGCCATTACAGTTCTTAAATCCACATAATGATAAGATGATGGCCTACATAATGTCTGGAAGTGACTAACAAATTTTTTTTTTGGGGGGAAAAAATTAGATTTCTGTGACCAAACTTGAACAAAATTGGTCTAAATTGCGTACACAAATATTTTTAAACTACTACTTTGATAGCATCGAGACAGCATCCAAGTGACCTTACAATTAGAGGCTGGAGTCTCCAGATATACATTCACAAAACAAGTATAATCAAGCATCTGTTTATAATATATAGACACAGGCACTTGCAAGAGTGGCAGCAAAGGGCATCTTAGGGACCTCACCTTTAAGAGATTGGAAAAATTAAAACTTAACAAGTGCAATATTTATAACATTACACAAAATTTGTAAAGGATATATCTGGAATTTAAAAATCAATATAGAAGTAGACTCAAGTTATATTTGAGGTTAGATGATTGCTCTTAAATATTTAAACTTGAGCAAGAATGCAATTGATATCTAGTTTCTTAGACCCATCTAAAGATTTGTAATCGGAATACCCCATGTTCTTACACCATAGATTATTTTGTAGATTTCTATTTGGGCTTGGCAATGATTTGATCTTTTCTCAAAATTTATAGAGCTTTTGTCATGATAGGCATTATCACCCACATGTTTGTTTGGAGTGTATCACACAACAATTACTAGGGGAATTTCAAGTCTAACCACCAATCTATAACTTGTTGAGCGTTTTAATACATTGTCCCCTATAAGGAAGGTCAGGCACAGAGTCCATAACTGGTCACCCTAAGGTGTGACTTGAGTCCTGGCCTCTTCCTTAAAGGGCTATCACTCCCATAACCATTGATCACTTTTTTTGCTTTTCGTCCAACTTAATTAGAATCCTTTCGATTACAGTGCATTCCTCCACATTAATATTTCACATTCTCTCCCTAAATTTCATCCATCAACAGTACTTTACACATAAGCACATGTCAATTAACATATGGTATACAATATTTTTCTTGAACATGTAGGATATTGACACAAAGCTTAATCAGAAACACTTTTGCTGAACAATCACATGTTATGGTACTTTCCAATAATTTAATGATCTTCCAAAATGCCACAACCGAATATGAACTGTCATATCTTTAAGTATATATAAAACGTGCAAGGATTTCCTCCCTCCCATTAAATTTAAAGATAGTTTCAAGTAAAAAAAGAAAAAGAAAAAAAAAACGAGTAAGCATTGCTATTATAGTTCCAAGCCATCCTTTTCAACTTCCTGTTTCTTAAGATTTACTCCATCATTCTCTCATATATTTTCTTCAAAATTCATAAGTGTAATCCAACTTTAATTGGTAACGAATTTCTGAACAATATACTAATTATAAATGACTTAAGTACTTGAAGTGGCAACCCAATTAAATATGAGAAAAGTGTGATGCAAGCTTTCTAATATAAGAGATAAAAGGCTCGAGGTCATAAGCTAAATCTAACCCAAAATTTAAAAATTCCTACAAAATATATATTTTCTAATAATCAACGTTACGATAGTTAAAACCCTTCTTTCAACATGTTCAAATAGTATTAGGTTTTATTATATGAAAGGAAACCTAAATAGCCATTTTGAAACAATGTATTTTCTATGAAGCTCATCAAAACTCATCAAGTTCACAGAAAGTATTGGAAGACATGAACTTGTTAAAATTCATAAAAGACACCACTAACATCCTTTTGATAGACTTCAAATGTTGCCAAGAGAATCTCTCTCCTAATTGATCTGATTGTTTGAGAAATTCATAGAATATAATTCAATACTTAACATTTAAACATCACAAAATTGTTATAAATTTTTGTTTGTTAAAAATACAAATTGTTATCCATATAATCCACCACAGAACCAAGTTGGTTTATCCCCTCTGATTTCACTGCATTGAAAGAAAGAATTTACAATCAATTAGTCACATTATGACATAACTTCTTAAGTATTCAATCCAAAATCCATTACACCAAGATTCAAAAAATTGCCAAGGCAGATTAGAAAATTACACATAAAATAGAGATATGGCATACCTGGCAAACCGCTTTGTGCCTATAGTATCAATTTCATCTATAAAAATAATACAAGGAGATTTCTCCTTCGCAAGCTGAAAAGTATCACGAACAAGTTTTGCTCAAATCCCAATGAACATCTATGAGCAGTACAAGTATAATTTACTATTTCAATTGTAAAACATAAATCGTAATAAACACTTGAATAAATCAACCAAGAGATATTCTTTGTTATGGATGTCAAAAAAGTATAGGAAATTTATTTTTATAATTCTGAATAATGTTCTTGTCAATTTTACCAACTGGAAAAGTGAGTTCCATATAACTACTCAAGTCATTTACACAAATGTCATCTCCTTAGTTTAAGACCAGATACACTTTAGCAGATTTTTTTTGTTTACGAGTCCAAACGTCTCTTAAAAACCAAACCAAAAGAGTAATTTCCATTATACAAGCAACAAACAGAAACAAGAAACAATATATATCCATTTCCTGATATACCAAAAAAGATAAAAAGGGAAAGATCAAGTACAAGAATACTTGATGCAAATTCATCAAAAGCAATCAAAATCCTAAACTAAAAAAAAAACATATGTTTCGAAAACTGAATTGACAGGCTTTTTAGGAAGGGAAAACAAAAGTCTTTGGAATCTCCAAAGTAAAATATGATATGGATTATTACATATAAATGGGGTTAGGGCACCATATTTACTAAGAGGCTGAGTCAAAGTCCCATAGTTTGCCTAAAATGAGTTTGACCCAAAAGCTGAGGTGGCACATGGATTTCAGCAAACTCAACAAGAATATTGAGGCTCTTCCACCCTCTTCCAGCAGCACAGGCTAATTGACCGAATCGTTCCAACATCGACTCTTACTCTTCAGGTACAACAATTTTTTTATTTTTTCAAAATTTTAGGGATTATGCCTCTTTCTTCGATTTTCAGAGAACCCCCATCTTCGATTTGACATTCATATAACCCACTTCGGTTTAATGATCCTCACCCTAGTTTTTTTTATGCAAATATATGTTGTAGGGTTTTGAAATTGCAAAAAGGAAGGGGCAAATTACAAATCTGGAGTCGGCTTATGGTCAGGGGATGATGACTTTGTAATTCCACCTCCCCGTTATTGCTCAAAAAAACTTTAAAAAACTAAGTAGTTGAGTTTCATTTTATGCAGTATTTTTATGAAATGTATGAACCTTTACTAATTTTATGCAGTAATTTTATGTAATATTTAGTGGCCCATATTTACAGATCCATTGAGTCAAAGCACCATAGTTTCAAAAAAATGTGTTTGACTAAATTGCTAAGGTGGCACATGAATTTTTACTATCTAAAGTTTCTGTTGACTAAAATGCCCTTCTCCCTATTTTCTGTATTCCCTAAAATACCCTTTCTCCATATTTTAATACTTTGACCTAATTAGAGCCCTAATGCTCTTTCATATTTCTATTTGTGCAGACCCGTCTCTCTCCCATTCTCAAATGAGACCTAGCCCCCACTCTATTGAATCCATCAATGAAACCCTAACCCTTTCTAAGCACAAACATAACTTTGCCTCAATCACAAAGGATGATTGTTTGAAGCTTTGTCTTTCGCAAGTTTCACCTTCAAAGGAAAATCGCCCAGGTACCGGCCTTGTTCTCCTTTCTTCCTTTTCTAAACTTTCATTGATCTTTATTATTCTGCTTTCTTCCTTCTCTGAACTCTCATCAATTTTCTAATTTTTTCTTCAATCGCAAAAGTTATTTCTTCAAGCATAGGGATAAGCCCTAACCCTCTCTAACCCGGGTACTATTTTCCAATTTCCTCTTTCATCTCTGCCTTCCCCTAGAAAGTTGTAGAGTCTCTCTGTAAATGTTACTATGTGGTGATAATTTCAATCAATTAAGTTGTTGTTACTTTCTGGTGACATGATTTCAATTCATGTGTTGTTTACATATTCATTAGATTTAAGGACTCATATGCTGTATGCTGTGTTTTTCTGTCTTATGAAGTTGCTGGTTTTTTTTAATTTTCTTTTATTTATTTTTATTTTTTTATAGAAGAATGATTCAGTTTTATCCTTTTTGGTTTTGGTTGTGCTACTGCTCTAATTGGGTGCATACTAATTTGCAATAAAAAGTGGAACTAAACTTTCTTGTTTCTCCAAAGATAAGATTAGAGGATTTCTTTTACTTAAAAAAAAAAAAAAAAAAAAAAAAAAAAAAAAAAAAAAGATTAGAGGATTTTTCAAAATAACTGCATACCAGTAATACTAGTAATTTCTTTGTAGTCTCATTGTAAATATGACTATGATTACTATTGATAACTCCTCTATTCATGGTAGGTCTGTTCATGGTAGGTATGATGGTAGTACAATTATTGGTTATATATTATGCAAGGAAGTAAATAAGTCAAATCCAAAAGTTAAGGGAAAAAGAACTGTGATGGTAATGAGTTCTCATTGGGAAACACTTGCAACTAATCTTGCAGAATTTCATAAAGTTGTGGTAAATCTCAAATTTCTGTTGTTTCGAGACAGGAAACCTTCACTGACTTCAATTTTCTGTAGATAATGACAGGATAAGTTCTCAGCTAGTGAAGATAAAGTGGAAGTTGTTATTAAGATTTTTTAAACTGATGTCATTCCTGTTCTTGTGAACTTTAGAAGGTTAGTTTCTATAATCCTCTTAAGAATATAATCGAAATTACTATAAATTATATTAACCCAAAAAGACAATCAGAGCTACTTCACCAAAAACCCATAAGCCTGAACTCTCTCCAAGAACTACACAACTGTTACTAGTACCATGTGATGAGAGGTTATATACAAATTTATAAACTCAATCTACCATAGAGCACAAATCCATGTATAATGGGTAAGGCAGTCAAGTAGTTCCTAATATACTAGTAGTTATGTAAGGAAGAAGCTCTTCAATATTGGTATGTATAGGAGAGATGTAACGACCCACTCCACCACATGGTATGATATTATCCGCTTTAAGCCTGAGCCCGCACGGTTTTGCTCTTGGGCTTCACCCCAAAAGGCCTCATACCAATTGGAGATGATGCATTTACATATAAGCACTTCACCTTTCCTCTACCCAGGCGATATGGGACTTGTGCACCCATAACTCGCCAGTGTGGTAGCCTGACAGTGTCTCTTGCACCCGCCCACGGCACACCCGCCCACAAGGTCGTCACAGTGCTCTTGGGCTTATATGTAAGTGCATCATCTCCAATTGGTATGAGGCCTTTTGGGGTGAAACCCAAGAGCAAAACCATGCGGGCTCTGGCCCAAAGTGGACAATATCATACCATGTGGTGGAGCGGGTCGTTACAAATGGTATCAGAGCCTGACCCAGCCGGAAGTGTGCCGACGGGGACGTCGGGTCTCCAAGGGGGGTGGATTGTGATGACCTTGTGGGCGAGTGTACCGTGGGCGGGTGCAAGAGACACTGTCAGGCTACCACACTGGCGAGCTACGGGTGCACAAGTCCCACATCGCCTGGGTAAAGGAAAGGTGAAGTGCTTATATGTAAGTGCATCATCTTCAATTGGTATGAGGCCTTTTGGGGTGAAGCCCAAGAACAAAAATCGTGCGGGCTCAGGCCCAAAGCGGATAATATCATACCATGTGGTAGAGTGGGTCGTTACAAATGGTATCAGAGCCTGACCCAGCCGGAAGTGTGCCGACGGGGACGTCGGGTCTCCAAGGGGGGTGGATTGTGATGACCTTGTGGGTGGGTGTGCCGTGGGCGGGTGCAAGAGACACTGTCAGGCTACCACACTGGCGAGCTACGGGTGCACAAGTCCCACATCGCCTGGGTAGAGGAAAGGTGAAGTGCTTATATGTAAGTGCATCATCTCCAATTGATATGAGGCCTTTTGGGGTGAAACCCAAGAGCAAAACCATGCGGGCTCAGGCCCAAAGCGGACAATATCATACAATGTGGTGGAGCGGGTCGTTACAAGAGACTACGTACCTATGCTATGTCTGACTGTGTAGTTAAAAGTGCTATTTTATAGCCAGAAGTTAGACACATACGTGATAACTAAGTGGTTGCCATAGGGAATATCAGAAAAAAAGTAGTACCTTAATCTGCTACAAAATAAGGAACTATGGCTACAAAATAAGGACTACAAGATATAGAGTATATATGTATTGGCTACTAACTACCTCCTGGGACATAGTATGCACTACCTCCAATAATGATACTAACATTATATTTCTTCAATTATTTGGTACAATTTCAAGAATCTTGTTTAGTCACTTTTGTTTTTTAGATAATTACTCAAAAAATATTATTTTTAAGTTTTCTAGTTAAGTTTAATGGTGGTTAATAGCATGTTTTTTACATACGTGCTTTAATTTTGGTGAGAAGGTGAAGATAATGATTTTGGAAGTATCAACTAGGTATAATCTCTTATATAGGAATAAGTAGTTGATATATTCTACCAACAACTGCAGTTATCTTATACAATAAATGTGTTAATTATTTCATCTTTGTCTTAGTTTTACATCTTTGATCTTATGACTTTACTTCTCAATTATTAGGGATTAGATTCCTATTATGCCTATTTGATTACTCAAATGTCACAATTTTCTCCCCTTACCAGAAACATATGCATACTAAAGATTTCTTTCTAGTAAAATGTTGAATTCCAAGCGAATAATGTACTTCTTTTGTAGATTTTATACCTCAAGTTGCTAAAATTTTGTTCCAGACATTCCATCAAGCTAAAGTACAATTATTTCTAATAACGTAACAGTAAAAGTGCATGTTATTCCCAGCCATGAAAATGGTATTTTCTCTCTTTTTTTTTTTCCTTGGCAAACTAGAAGGAGAAAGGACTCGAACACAGGAAGCTGGCCATTCTATCAATTAGGCCACTGGGTGATACTCTTTTCTCTATAGAATGAACAAGTTGACTGAAAAAATAATTTAGAATAAGTAGATTATTGTTCATTAATTAATCTCATTTTGTTGGATTTGTCTTACTAATAATGATATATATGCAAAATTTCATTTTGTAGCATATGTGGATGATGTTTCTTTGTGTATGTTGAGAATTAACAATGTAGGACAAAGGGCTAGCTATGTCATTAAATTTGTTTGCTAGAAGGCATGGACTTTGGTATTGATCATCCCAATCTTTTATAAAAGTTTAAGTCATTGCAGAGACTTTTTAAGTTAAGATGTAGCTTAAATTAGGCTAGAACACAACAATTTTGACCTGTCCATTATTTGGTAGCAAAGAAAATAAGGAAAGAAGAAAAACTTTAAGGTTTTTGTTTCGATGAAGGAGTAGAATTGTTACAAGATTCCATGTTTCCTAATTTCTTCTTGTTTTCCCAATTTCTTGGCAACCAAACATAGGATAAAGTATAAGGACTTAGGAAAAGATTGGTTGAATAGACTTGTATCCAAATTTTCAGATTTTCCAACAGCTATTAGGAAGCCTTTTTATGCATAATGTACAGTTTATTGCAAATTTCAATCACTTGTGAAAGTAGTACAGCAATTATTGAACCTTTTTTACTATTTCATTGTTATTATTGTATATATGTTTGAATATTGTTGATGTAGCAAGTCTCATGATTGTTTTTTCCTTCATACCTTATGTGGATACATAATTTGAAACTTTGAACTAGCATTTAGAGACATCGTAGAGCATTCCTTGGCAGATTATCCTATTAATTTAAGTTTTTCATGCGTTTCACCTATCTTTTAGATTTGATATTCATTTGTTTACAGAAAAAGAAATCAATGGTCCAAATTTAATCAACAATTAAAATGAATCTACAATCACACAGACACACTTTCTCTATCTTTTGCTCCAACAGTGAGAAGTTGCAAAGCATGACGCGTGTATTTTATTTTGACCAACAATTATGATAACAAGGCTCGAAATTTCCCATCCTCCAGAACTTCTTAAGAACTCAATTGATTTATGCGAACCGAGCTGAGTAATTGGTTTATTTGAGTGAGTCAAATTTGATCACAACTGTTCAAAAATTAACCAAGCTCAAACTAAGCTCAGACACTGCTTCTAACCAGCCAAGCTGAGCATAAGCTCTATAAAGTTGGCTTGACTTAGCTTGTTTACAGCCTATGAAATGGCTAATCTCATACTTAAAAATGTCTCCTTATAGTGGCCAGTTTAAGCTTTCACCATGTCACCTGACCCCTTTTTTTCATCAAATTATATATATATATATAAAGTAGCATTTTGAATACTAAAGAGTTGAACTATCACAAAAATATACCAGGCCATGTAGAAATTCCCACGTGTTGAAGAACCGGCTGGCTGGTGATTGTCCCTTCCACTTCCAGAACCTTTTCTCCTTTTGCTGATCGAAATGCAGAAAGGAGAGATGACCCTGATTGGGTCTTCAATTTTCTTATTGCCCTTTAAGAAAGACAAAAAAATTAATATTTAGAAGTTGGATTTGATGTGACCTTATTTATAAATTCATGATAGGATAAATTATTTAAGCTTGAAACTTGAACGGAGACTCAAGAAAATGTCATCGGAATATCTCCCATCAGTTAACTGGACTCATGTACACTTATTTTTGTGAAAGTAACATGTATGTGTGAGATTTGTCAAACCACCAAATTACAAATTCTAAGTTTCAACAAGAGTATATCCAAAGAAAATAAGGGTTGAAGTAGTTTTTAGTTTAGCATACAGTTGCCAATTTGAAGAGAGCCTTGCATTCCTAAGCATGCTAACTCTATTTTCTTTCTTTAATTCTTTCTTTATTTCTTTGTTTCTGATGCACACTTCCTTATTTCTTTACGCTTAGAATAGCCTTCCTTAATTTATAATTATAGTAACATAAAAGCTAAAGCATATAGTTCCTATTTTGTAGCATAACTACTGCATAAGACTCAGGTTAAATGAATACTGGACATATAAATTTGAAAATCTGTGTCATGTTCGATTTTCTATTAATAGTTAATAAGTTGGTGTATATGTCTTAAGACGACTGCTCGTATTCATTCTAGCTCTCGTGTTTATGGTTATCTTGTTCTGGGATTTGTACCTGTAATTCTTGTTTTGCAAACTAAATCCTATTTGGTGAAAATTTTTATGATCTTTTTTATATACTTATTATTATTTTTTTTTATGAACTTTAGTTATAAATATTTGTGAAGATAATGACTGAAACAGGATCTCTCTTTGCAGGATTTGAAAGACTAATTGGTAAATTTGGGTTGAACTTTAGTCTTGAACAAGCTGAAGGCCCTTATTGTGGATTATAATTTTTACAATTACAGCACCCTACGGTCTTACCATATTTTAGAGTGCTTTCATCACTTCATACTGGTAAGTCAGATCTTCAATTATTTAAATATATATATATATATATTTTATTCCAATTTTTTTCATGCTAAAAATAAATTGGATGTTAACCGCATGAAACATAAATCTGTCAATTAAGACAGGTACCCAATTGTATATGAAACAAAGTACAATATAAAGTAACAAAATTTATTAATATATAAACAACAAAATTTTCATTTTTTTATTTTTTTATTTTCTTTTGTGTGTGTGTTTTTGTGTTTGAAGGTTGGAAGATTTGTGTAGTTATTTAGTTGTAGAAGCAACAAAAACACTTCTAGTGCTTCCCAAAAATAAAAATCATCATTATCATGGTGTTGTCATAAAACTTTATTTGAAAAAGGATAATTCTTAACTTATTTATTTGACTCGAGAAACTGATGTTATTAATATTTGTGGGCCAATTTGGGCGCTTAATTGGTAATTGATTGTGTGTTTGAATTTTGAATGTCCTAGATTCAAAGGTGGAAGCCAAATAAACTTGCACTGAGAATGGCATAGACTTTATAAGTTGTAACCTTCCAGCACAAAATGAGTAGTTGGTAGTCCAAAACTCCTCAATTAAAGGATCACAGTACTGCTTATTCAGTCTATTAGACAATAATGAAACTCCCAAATAACTAATTGGGAGGGTCCTAATAGAGAAATTAAGCATTCTGAGAATTAGGTTTTGAGTAGCAGTCTCTATACCAGATCAGAATATGACACCTCTTTGCATTATTTGGAATCAAACTAGAAATAGAATTAAAACTAAATTGAGCTATTGATTCTGTCAGTATTTTAACAGATTCAACATCCCAGCTGCGATTAACATAAGATCATTAACAAAAAGGTCCATTACTTATCCTCTAAGCTGAGTATTTCCAATGGTAATCGAAACCCCCTAGAGTTATTCCCTAATTCAAAATATGAGGTAGAACCTTCATTCCCATAACAAATGGTATGATGACATTGGATCCTTCCTCCTTCCCTTATTAGGTAAACCCTACGACCATTAACATCCAAGGAAAAGAACTTTAGAACAATTTCAATAAAAGAAGTAAAAATAAAAACTGAAGTGTTTTTTTTTTTTTTCCTTTTATCTGTTCGATTGGGTTAAGTGATGCTTTATATATGCTTCTTATAGTGTGTTTTACCTATCATTAACGTGTTTAGTTGGATTAATTCCGAATAATGTGTATTAAATTAATGAATTAGGAATATATGAGTACTCCCAAGTGCCTTTGTAAGCTAGCAGATTTGAGATTGAATCTTTTCAACATGTAATGTGTAGAAGTGCAAATTGGTAAATTTAAGTTGGACTGTTATGTGATGGATTAACTTAATTGATTTTGAAGACTCTCTGTTTGACTCCTTTTTTCTTAATGTTGAATTCACCAGAAGGAGTCACCCTACGCTCGTGATATTTGAACTTGTTTCATCACTAGCAATATAAAAGGCAATGTAACCTTGTTCTATTTACTTGAATTATGTCCATATATGTGCTCTATCCTTCCTTTTTGTATCTAATATGCCTGTGTTGGTAATTTATTTGTAGATGTTGAATACCTGGTGTTCTCCAAATAAATTCAAGGAAACGGTTTGCAATTTAAGTGAAGACAAAAAGGTTGCCATACAAGAGATTGGGTTTGGGTCCCTTTTAGACATTGAGTGTACCATTTTGAAGCGCAACCTGTGCTTATGGTTGGTAGAACACTTTGACCCTAGAACATCCCATCTCACCCTTGAATCTGGCGCTTGGATCCATGTTACGCCAAGTGACGTTGAAGAGGTACTTGGCCTACCCTCGGGAAGAGGAGAAGATGTGCCAAATTATATTGTACAAAATGTGCATTGGTTAGAAAATGGCATTTTTTTAAAGGACGGTGCAATAGAAGTGCCAAACTTAGTGCATCAATTAGACGTTCTTCCTATTGGGGATGACTTCAAGAGAGCTTTTGTCCTATTCACTTGCGGATCACTTCTAGCACCCATATCGAAAAATGAGACAAGCAAAAGGTTATTGGCAGCGGTTGACAATGTGGATGCTATTAAATCGTACAATTGGGGGAAGTTTGTTTTAGATTGGTTGAAAAAAGGAATTGCGTCCTATAAAGGAAAGGAAGGAAGAAAAGGTTGTACATACATACATGGATGCTTGTTCTTTCTCATGGTATGTTCTAAGATATAATATTTGTGATGTGTCTATCATTTTATTTTAAATAGCTATAATGTCATTATCATAATGGCTTATATGTTGTACCTTTTCTACCTACACCGTGTGGATGACAATGGACCAAAACCGAAGCCTGAGATGTCATGCCTACGTGGATGGACCAACAAATTAATAGGTGAGAGGTTGAATTTGGAAAAACGTAAATATAATGGTTTCGGCTTCGGTGAGGTAAAGTTTACAACTGATACATCTGAAGATGCCGATAAGGTAATCACGTCAATTATAGCTTTTTATAATTGGTTCTAAATATACGGTTATATTTGTATATTCATAATTACTTGGAACTCTGAGGTTACATTTATATATTAACTGATATATATATTTATTAAACTTGTTTAAAATTGTTAGGAGTTGGCATATGAAATTATTACAGTTGTTAAGAAATGGAAGCAACGGCACAATGTAAGCCAAGGCAGCGGGTCGAGATCCTCAGAACCCAGTTCATCCACACGACAACCTAACCCACCTTCGCAATTGTTTGCACAACACCATCCGATGGAGGAGGAAGATGAATCCCACATACCAGTGGAGGAGGAATTCGAAACCTCCACAAGACAAGTAAACTCACCTTGGCAATCTTTTACAAAACACGATCCCATGGAGGAGGAAGGAGAAATACCCGCACCAATGGAGGAGGAAGTGGGAACCTCCACAACAATGGAAGAGGAGGGTGATGTGCAGGAAGCAGTGATCCCCTTATTACGTGTTATAAAGCCTGGGCACCATAAGGGATCACCATGGGTTGAAATAAAGGTCAACCGATTACGTGTCCTTCGTCCAGACGCAAAGGCAGTCATTTCATATGCCATGGATGAGAGCAGAGACGATGAGTGAGAAATTATATAAATTATTTTTTATTTGCTCTATATTTACTTACTTTCTATGCTCAAACACTTAATATGTTATTGTTTAATTATAGTGAAATGCTGGTGAACATAAATGATATTTTCCTTACAAGAAAAGAGATGAGAACAATCTCTTACAATCATTGGATATCAAATATGGTATGTTCACTTAAAGTTCATTGATTTTTCAAACCAATCACACGTATGCATTAATGGTTTAAATGTGATCATTGTAAGTGGTTGAAGTCTATTGCCAAATGCTCCAACTGAAACAAAAGCGTAAAGGAACCAAATTTTTCTTTCCGCCTTCGATTGGGGTAACAAATTCTTCTATCTATAATGAGCGTTTGTTTGACACATATTAGGTTATCAATTGTGTGCATTTTCAGATTGAACTTTCCAAGATACCTTCAAAAGTGGTTGATAGGAAGGGTAAAATACAAGCAGTTTGGAACAAGTATAAAAGGATAAGGAATGTCGATGATAACAAAGTTCGCCAATTCAATATGGTAATATTTATTGCTTGGAAACATAAATAATTATTATCTTTTTATCAAAATAATATGATTCTAAAAGTAATTAAATTTCTACATTGTTAAATATGCAGCTTTTCTTTCCAACACTTGTAAATGAGAAACATTGGTGCTTGTATGTCTTTAACATTTGCAATAGTTGTATGGATGTGTTGGATTCAATGAAGCAATGTTCGCATGATAAGCGTACTCCAGACAAGATGTCAAAAGATTTGGTAAAAGCTTATTACATATGAGCTCATTTTTTTTTATTATGTATTCATTTATTGTTAAATTAGGACGGTAAAGTATACAAGTTGAAGAACGTGGTACTGAATTTTTTACTCTAATCATTTATATAGTGTGCATTTGTAGGTAATGTTGGTTGAGATATTCACCCGAAGAGATCTACAAAACTTCATATACAATGTGCCCAACATACCTCAACAGCCCGATAGGTAATTTTATCACTTAATGTTCCTAGTTTGGTGTACTGATTATGTTCACAATTATAATTGACAGATACCTAAACAATCTTTTATTCAGTGATAGTTGTGGTGCTTTCATGTTGGACTTCATGGAGAAATGGGATGGTTCACTCAGTCACCCAAAGGAGACGGTGAAGCCCAATTCTATTTTTTACATGGGTCTTATTTATTTTTTTCCTGAATGAAGAAAATACCGAATTACTAAATCACACAATCTCCCTGATACTCTTCGTTAATCATTTAATTATCTGCTTTCTTCTAAACCATTGGTGCAATGTTAATCTGAGCAATCACTAGTGATTAGTCTTCAAAGGAAGAAATGGGTCTTGCCTTTAAAGGTTTCAAAAAATATATTTGTAAAACTGATCCACATTCCTACACACTTTTGTTCAAGGGTTGAAACTGGAGGGTCTTCAATTCCAATACATGCAAACATAATTTTTAAAATTAATGCAACCACAAAATGCATCCACTATAACGTTTTCCTTCCTCTTCATTGCACTCCCCATTATGTTTTTACACGTTTTCCAGCTTATACCTTTATTTTTTCTTTTTGCATCTTTTGAACCCATGTTTGTGTGCAAGTACTTCGCTTTCTGATCTCTCCCCGCTAGGCTGCAATGTCGTAGTCTCAGTAGCGGGAAGACCAGGGGACTACAGCACGTGTTGAAACAAAGAGAGCGGTAAGCACCCCCTTTAGCCAACAAAATTTTCAACCTTAGAACCCCCTAATGTAGTATACCCTTAATGTGTGCCATTTTTAGGAAAGAGAAAGCATCCAGCTCTAGTGAGTACGGATATAACATGAAGTAAGCAATAAAATGAACCATGTAACGAATGATATAGAAAATGTTTGACATCCACTGTATAATGGGTCCGATCGAGTAGATGAATGTGTCAGAAACCAGCTTTGCTAGATGAGGTTTAAATAAATAGCATACTCTTAAATATTTTCAGATAGTTTTTCATTGTCAAAGAATTTGATTGAGATCAGTAGCTTAAATCATCAGTCAACCTTGTTTTTCCTACATCACCTAACCAATTAGATAGGCAAATACTGGACTCCTGTCATTTTAAATGAACATATTGCAGGTTTTATAGTCACTTGACTGTACTTAGTGGTGCTCATTAAAAAAGAACCGAACACAAAAGATACTGAAACTACGACATATTGAAATGAATGATTAAAAAATTTCAAAATAATAAATGACTTTAAGATTACTTTTGGAATGTCAGAAAAAAGGTGCGTGCCATTGAGTGTTTGGAATCAGTAAAAAGGGACAACTATTTTGGGACAGGGAGATCTTTTGTAGTATTAGATTTGTTGTGGTTTTGTTTATGTTCTGTCTCTGTGCTAATCTGACCAAATTGCTAACATATTTCCCAAGGATGAAGCTACCTGTTTATGCAATATTTCACATATAAAAGTTTAGTATCACCGAGATTTTGTCTAATTTCAAATTCAACAGTGGTGAAGAAGTTTTCTTTATCAAATATATAGTTTCTGCAACACTAGATTCCTATCTATTTACACTTATATGTATTCACGCATGAAGTCCATTTCCCTATCCTATATTCATGATTTGTCTTTACCTAGTTTAATGTGCAGGTGGACGTTGACAAATTACGTGCAATTATTGCTTCAAATTTACTTTCAGATGACAATAACAAAATGAAGAATTTTGTAAAGAACAAAGCACTTTATCCATTTGGTCAAGCATGTTGATTTCAAGTAAGCTTCTATCAGCTTACTTGTGGTTAGTAATTTTTTTTTTTTTATTTTTTTTTTTTTATGATTCTAACATCACCTCCATCAGCCAACAAGGTACCATTTATCTCAAGGAACCTCACTATCTCCATCTTAATCCATCAAGGCGTATAAGATGTAATTTCCTCGACTTCTAATATAATTTTTTGCTGTACAACAATTTATTAGTATAAATTAGTTGTTAGTACTATAGCTCAATGTTCATTTGCACTTTTCCATGTGATATATTTGTCAAAAGCTCCAATGGAAATATTCAACCTCTTAAGTAAACTCAAAATTATTATGTAATTGTTCAAACATGTTTTAAATAGCAGTAAGTTGGTTGGATAATGAGGTCAATTGCAAGGTGTTGGACAAATTATAAATTCTTTTTTAATTTTGATGATTCTTTTTAAAATTATTATTATTATTCAAAGTCTCGAATTGTCTGTTTTTATATTGTTTTTGTTCCTTATTATTATTATACAATGCCTTAATACTTTAATTTTTATTGCATGTGACAGTCACAGAGACAAAGTGGTTATTTTGTTCCAACTACACAGAGACAGAAAGAATGCATGTCCATCAAATACACAAACAAGAGGACTCTCACTAGGACCACAAAAAGGATAAGGGCAACAAATTGGTTTACCACATAACAAGGAAATACATACCAATAATTGCCCAATTGGAAGCTAGAGGAAATGGGATAGGAGGATCGCTGAATTTTCTAAAAAGTGATACCTGAAATGATGTGGGATATGGGACATTTGTAATGTTGAATAGTGTAATTTTTTTTTACATGTATTTTGCACTCTGTTGGTGTTAGCTATTTTTAAAGTTTTAAAGAATAGTAAGTTTGCAACTTTTGATTGTGGATTAGGTTGGTATGTTTTTGCAACTATTGTATGGCTTATTACACTGGCATCTACCTTACATGAAATCAAATGAAGTTGCTCTTTTGGGTTTTCAGGAATTAGTATTGTATGGCTTATTATATTAGGGTCTCAATGAATTTTCTTTCACTATTATATTAATGTACTAATTTTAAATTTGATGGAGTTTAAAATTGAAGCAGTTTAATGAATGAAAAATTGGTTTGGACCTTTCTTGGTTCCATGGTGTCGATAAATGGATAATTTAATCTCAATAGTTGTCAAAGAAATAGCATACTATCTTAATAATTTAATCTCAATACTATTTCTTTTGCAAAATGGACTTATTTTTGCAATTGAAAATGGTATTACACCCCACACCGCTAATTAAGTTGCACATTACATCCATAAACAGCTCCATTAGCGCCATGAATAAGTGTTTAGAAAAAACGTGGTACCTTGATGCCAAAAAGAAGTACCTTCAATTCAAAAACATGGTGCCATTGTTGAAAAAAGTGGTACCTTTACAAAAGGGACTTATTTTTGCAATTGAAAACGGTATTACACCCCACATCGCTAATTAAGTTGCACATTACATCCATAAACAGCTCCATTAGCGCCATGAATAAGTGTTTAGAGAAAACATGGTACCTTTATTCCAAAAAGTGGTACCTTCAGTTTAAAAACGTGGTACCTTTGGAAACAAAGTGGTACTTCCGCAAAAGGAACTTATTTTTGCAATTGAAAATGGTATTACACCCCACACCGCTAATTAAGTTGTACATTACATCCATAAATAGCTCCATTAGCGCCATGAGTAAGTGTTTAGAGAAAACGTGGTACCTTGATGCCAAAAAGAAGTACCTTCAGTTCAAAAACGTGGTGCCATTATGGAAAAAAGTGGTACCTTTACAAAAGGGACTTATTTTTGCAATTGAAAATGGTATTACACCCCACATTGCTAATCAAGTTGCACATTACATCCATAAACAGCTCCATGAGCGCCATGAATAAGTGTTTAGAGAAAACGTGGTACCTTGATGCCAAAAACTAGTACCTTCAGTTCAAAAACGTGGTACCTTTGGAAAAAAAAAGTGGTACCTTCGCAAAAGGGACTTATTTTTGCAATTGAAAATGGTATTACACCCCACACCGCTAATTAAGTTGCATATTACATCTATAAACAGCTCTATTAGCGCCATGAATAAGTGTTTAGAGAAAACGTGGTACCTTGACGTCAAAAAGAAGTACCTTCAGTTCAAAAACGTGGTCCCTTTGGGAAAAAAGTGGTACCTTTACAAAAGGGACTTATTTTTGCAATTGAAAATGGCATTACACCCCACATCGTTAATTAAGTTGCATATTACATCCATAAACAGCTCCATTAGCGCCATGAATAAGTGTTTAGAGAAAATGTGGTACCTTTATTCCAAAAAGTGGTACCTTCAGTTCAAAAACGTGGTACCTTTGGAAAAAAAGTGGTACCTCCGCAAAAGGGACTTATTTTTGCAATTGAAAATGGTATTACACCCCATACCGCTAATTAAGTTGCACATTACATCCATAAACAGCTCCATTAGCACCATGAGTTAGTGTTTAGAGAAAACATGGTACCTTGACGCCAAAAAGAAGTACTTTCAGTTCAAAAACGTGGTCCATTTGGGAAATAAGTGGTACCTTTACAAAAGGAACTTATTTTTGCAATTGAAAATGGTATTACACCCCACATCGCTAATCAAGTGCACATTACATCCATAAACAGCTCCATTAGCGCCATGAATAAGTGTTTAGAGAAAACGTGGTACCTTGATGCCAAAAACTAGTACCTTCAGTTCAAAAACGTGGTACCTTTGGAAAAAAAAGTAGTACTTTCACAAAAGGGACTTATTTTTGTAATTGAAAATGGTATTACACCCCACACCGCTAATTAAGTTGCACATTACACCCATAAATAGCTCCATTAGCGCTATGAATAAGTGTTTAGAAAAAACGTGGTACCTTAATACTAAAAAGTGGTACCTTCAATTCAAAAACATGGTACCTTTGCAAAATGGACTTATTTTTGCAATTGAAAATGGTATTACACTCCACATTGCTAATTAAGTTGCACATTACATCCATAAACAACTCCATTAGCGCCATGAATAAGTGTTAAGAGAAAACGTGGTACCTTGATGCCAAAAACTAGTACCTTCAGTTCATAAACATGGTACCTTTGGAAAAAAAAAAGTGGTACCTTCGCAAAATGGACTTATTTTTACAATTAAAAATGGTATTATACCCCACACCGCTAATTAGGTTGCACATTACATCCATAAATAAATCCATTAGTGCCATAAAAAGTACAAACTTTATTCCAATCTATCTAACTTGAGGGAGTGAATAATACAAAATATACTCCAACATCACTTGAAACATTGTTTCTTTGCTAATTTTTTTTTTTTTTTTTATTCTACAAGATATCCTAAAAACAATTATTCTCTACCTAATAGGTAAAGAAGCTTCCATTATGGAATAGTACTTTGTAAAATCCTTACCTGATTAGTGTCCTTAGTTCTTCAAAGTTTTTCTCCCGGAATGGAGCTCTCAACGACTGCAACTTCCACCAGCGTTCCTTAAGCAATTTGATAGAGTTTTACCTTCCAAGTCTATAATTAGGAGTTATGCAAGCAAATCGTAGCGGGTTGAAGTGAGAGAGGTTAACAACACAAAATATTTTTACAAGGGTTCACATAAATTTATGGAAGACAATTCACTAGAGTTCGAAAATTTCCTAGTATCTTATTATATATAGTGAGGAGATTTCCTAGTATTTTATTATATATGAAGGAAGAACATTTGCTGGTTGAAGACAATGGCAAGCAGCAAAATCCTATACGTCGGAGGGGTCTCATGGCCTCACGAAGTGTCGTGAGGAGTTAAAAATGGAATCGTTTCAAATATGAAGAGTTAAAAATGGAATAGCTTATAATGCTATAATGAATAGAAGCCAAATAATAGCAAAATAAATACAGGGTACATTTGTAGAAACACAATCAAAACATTTATTGACGGAAAAATAAATACACACTTGAACACATTGAAAAATAAATACACACCAAATCTCGATGGAGGGGACGACGATTATATGCCAGGTTAGTTTTACATAAAAAAAAAAAATGAACCATCGATGTGAGGAATTAAAAATGGAATAGTTTTGAGAATGATTGAGAATGTAAAACAACTACTTTCAATCCACACATCTCTTAATGAGTACTTTCGCTTTATATACTTTCGGTCCATAGATCAACAACTGAGATTTACTAGTGCTAATGTTATGGTTTTGTGCATATGCCATATGTCTATTTATAAAGCCCAATTCACAGACATGTGAATGAATTTTACCCATATCATGATTTGACAAAAGGGACTTACACATCTCTCTCTTTGGCATAATAGGGGTGTCTTCATAATAGTTCTCGTGTTATACACCTAACACCACTATTTTTAACTTTAGCTATGTGATGATAAGATGAGAAAGTGGGTTGGTTTTGTGTATCTACAAGAGCTGATTTTTTCAGTAAGAGTCCTATTCTGTGTCTAGCCATGTGATTGAACAAAAAGCCAAATAATGTAAAACAGCCTTATACCATGGCAGATAAAGAGGTATGGTCACATCATAAAGAAAAAGCCTTAGTGTTTGAAAAAGTTATAAATAGTGCCATTGTTGTCATGAGGCAGAGTATTGACATCCCTATTTGTAAGTGCAATTTACTCATCTAATGTTTTTATTTTAACAAAACTATTATAATATTAATTTCTTTTTAAAATAGATTTCTAAGTGCACTTTGATTATGTAGTATCTTTATTTTTTCTCATATTTGATCAAAGCTATTAAAAAATCTCTATGTCAAATGTTGCAGGAATGAGAGCATTTCCATTGCAAAGAAGATGCATAAGGATCCAATTGAATTTATTCAATCCATTACTAATGATCCAAACTTATAAGTTGCTTCAGAGTTGTCAGATTATTTAGATCCAAGGGATGATGACTTTGTAATTCCACCTCCCCGTTATTGCTAAAAAAACTTAGTAGTTAAGTTTAATTTTATGCAGTATTTATATGAAATGTATGAATCTTTACTAATTTTATGCAGTATTTTTATAAATTCCACCTCCCCATTATTGCTCAAAAAAACTCAGTCCTTAACATTTACTAATGCTAATGTTATCGTTTTGTGCATACGCCATATGTCTATTTACAAAGCCCAATTCACAGACATATGAATGAATTTTACCCATGTGATGATTTGACAAAAGGGACTTACACCTTTCTCTCTTTGGCATTATAGGGGTGTCTTGCATAATAGTTCACGTGTTTATGCACCTAGCACCACTATTTTTAATTTTAGCCATGTGATGATAAGATGAGAAAGTGGGTTGGTTTTGTGTATCTATAAGAGCTGATTTTTTCAGTAAGAGTCCTATTTTGTGTCTAGCCATGTGATTGAACAAAAAGCCAAATAATGTAAAACAGCCTTACACCATGGCAGATAAAGGGGTATGGTCACATCATCAAGAAAAAGCCTTAGTGTTTGAAAAAGCTATAAATAGTGCCATTGTTGTCATGACGCAGAGTATTGACATCCCTATTTGTAATTACAATTTACTAATCTAATGTTTTTATTTTAACAAAACTATTATAATGTTAATTTCTTTTTTAAATAGATTTTCTCCTATAAATTATTTATATCATTTGGATAATCTTTAAATTATTTCATCCATCACTTTTTCAAGTTGTGCATGAATGGTGTCTGCCTATCACTACAACAAAAAATTCATTCTACATTAAAAAAATTCATCATTTACTAAAGTTCCAAAACAATTCACCATTCATCAATGTTCCAAAACAGAAATTAAATCCATTTGTCAAGAATATCATCAATTTCCTAGCACTGCTATTTAGCAAATTTATAAACCTTCTAGCACTTGAGTTTCAGTCTGCACTTGTCAAAAAATCACCTCATTGTCCATGGTACAAAATCCAAGCAAGTAGCTGCATCACACAAGTCTCAAATTCAGTATGCTAATCACAAAAGGGAAAGAACAAGATTGTCATTTATGAATCAAATAGATATCACCATCATTGACAAACAAAATGTAGCAAAGAAACTACTACCAAAACGTACGAACAAAATAACATACATAAATAAACAAAACCAAGACAAGAGAGACCAATTAATTTGGGCATTTGGCAACTTAATTCCGCCTACTCCTGATAAACAATACTGCTTTCCCATACAATTAATAATCAAACCCTAATTTGGGTAATGGAGGTCTAAATCCCCGTGACCCGCTTAATTTAATTCCAAAGGTTTTGTATTTTCATGTAAATTTTGGTATACACCCAGAGAGACCAATTAATTATATTGGATTCTCAACTACAGGTATAATTTAACTTGATTATCAGTGAACAAGATATGTAAGTAGTAATAGACTAAATAGTAAAGGGAACCAAGATCCAGTATAGGATATTTTTAGCAAGGGGTAAGAAAACAGGATTATAAAAGAACTGGACAAAGAAACTGCAACTATATTTCAAGATTAACAAGTTAAACATCACATTTTAAGCCTTTAATTTCTTTCATAACCCTACTTCGGGATCACTCCTACACCAACACAGTTTTTTTTTTTTTTAGTATTTTCTTCAGTAATATCCTAAAGCCATCATCCATACCAAGACAGTTTTTGGTTTCTTTTAATTTTTTAATACAGTTGTCAAATTAAATTAAATTTTAAACGACGAACCGACATTATTTTTGTGGTCCAAAACAAAATCCTCTCTCATTAATTAAGGTCACATAATTCTAAAGTTCTAGCTTGTCTACTGTCTTTGATGAATGGAACAATTCTAGGAAGCAAATATCTGGTTTCTCACTACAAAATAGGTCAACTTCTTATAATAAGCTTGAAATCAAGTGATTCCTATCAATTATCCATTCCACAACTGGTTTTAGGAAAACACTAACCCCACCATAAGCGTGACTCATCCTCCCATTCCAACCACCTAGTAATGAGATGGTGTCTAGACATTTATAATTCACAGCTACTCACAATTGATCACATCAATCAATATCAATGCACTAGATGAAGCAAGACTAGGCTCAAATGCTTGCACAATAATAGAAGAGATGACATATCAAAACGTATTATGCTTTATAAGTAATTATAACCCTTATACCTAGGGCTATAACTTGGGCTGGCTAACCCAGCCCAACCTAAGCCCAACTCAGAAATTTTAAAATTGAGGCTTTAAATTCACAAATAGGGTTTATGTTCGGGTTGGATTTTGTCAAAATCCAAACATATTCGAGTTGGGCTGGACTCAACCCGAACCCCAAATTTTTTCCACCATTCTAATTACATATTATTGCTTTTTCAGTTTTTTGTTGTTTGGAATCCATATTGTTCACAAGCATGGGCGAGGGACTTGAGGACTTGGGACCTGTTTGGACCTTGTAATTTAGCAAAATCAATGATGGGAAACTTGAGATTAAGCTGAGACTGGTATATTTTGAACTTTAGCCAAGTGATAGATTTAACAACACCTCACATATCTTTCTATATCACAAAGAGAGTTGTAGAAATCCCTTATACTATTCTTTTTCAAAATAGGTTTCATCTTCATCTTGTGTCATGTGGAAAAAGGGATGGACCCAGATAATTAGGTGAAAAAATATTGTGGGGGCAATAGTGGTTTTCTGTAATTTAAGTGGGGCAATTTAATATTTTTGTAGGTACATAATTAAAAAATAATAATAATAATTCAGTGGGGCAACATGTCTGTGCCGCCAATATCCAAGGCATATTGCACACATATACACCTTGGTCAACAAATATTAGCAATCCATATCAGCAATGTACTCACATTTTTTTTGACCAAAACAAAAAAAAGTAGCCTATCTCGAACACAAACAAAACTCCACTTGACTTTTAGTAAAATTCTTTAGCAGCTAAAATCAGCCTTTCATTTTTCTCACTTATTATCGGTAACAAAATTAAATAAAATCTCAAAAACCAATTCTAAACAATGGACTATACTGATTAAAAATAATATAAATAAAAATAAAAGTTCATGAAAATATTACATATATATATATATAGGAATTGATGAAAAATACATACTCTGAAAATTTTAAGAGTCGTGGCTTAGCATTGATCGTTTGGTTTAGAAAGCGAAATGTTGTGACTGAGAAACCCTTGAGAGAGAGAGAGAGAAGCGAACGGGGCGTTTTTATGTATGTATGCATCAAAGAGAGAAGGAAAGAGGAAAACGACGCTGACGTGGAAGAATATGAGTCGTTTGATGGAGACTGACAACGCGTAAGACGAAAAAGGGTCTGCTGATAGGGAGAATTTAAGGACGAAAAGGGAATGATTTTTGATACAGAATGTTAAAAGACGAGTTTGGACTCTGGCATTCTCGATACTTTTTGAAATAGGAGAAAAAGTTTTTACGTCATTCATTGATACACGTGTAGCGCGGGCAACGTGAGAACTTGCATTTACACATTACGGTTTAAATGTACGAAGAACGTGAGAACTTGCATTAACTCCTTAAACAACATATCAACAACTTCTCCTCCATAACAATCAATCAAAACATCCACATACGATGATCCCATACTCCCATGCTTTCAACATTTTAAAACAAGAAATAATATTGGCCTCCACATGGGCCGATGTACCAATAAGGTAATAAAGTTCAAGATACACCACAAAATTGGTCACTTAAAGGCATGTGACCCCCCCGAGTATGAGTATAAAAAGCATTACAAATGTGCAATCATAAAAGAATTTTATGGAATATAAGACCATATAACTTACAAATTTGATGTACTTGATAGCCATGCAATCGACGCTCCCGTTGTTGTCTTTTCCCAGCCCCTTTGGAAGACTACATTTCAAGTACATGCAAATCAATTAAAGAAAATATAACACCAAAATATTGTACAAGTGGAGATGGTTAAATGAAAAAACTCAAAAATAAGGGACATATGAGCAGACAACTTTTTTATTAGGCGCTAGTAACCAGAAGCAAGATTCTAAACAAAATAAATAAATAAATGGGGTAACACTAGTAAACCAAGATTATAGCAAAATCCTTTTTATTACTATTTTTTTATTTTTTGACTTTTTTAATTGATTGGACTATTTGGACCACCAAAAATCAGAAGGAAGCCCAAAAATCTATTTGAAACAATTTTTCCCAAAAATACATACTTCCCTTTGAAAATTCAATAAAAAATAAATTCTCAAACAATTTGCATGAAACCAAAGTCCATTGGAAGCTGAAACACACAATTTTTCTTCTATCAATTTAAATCAATAAATTTTCTTACCGATTAAATCAGGTTTGAAGAAAAAGATAGGAAAAATTCTGCTCACAAAACAGTTTTGACAGCATGTTAAGATCAACTTCGAAAATCCATACTAATTTCAAAATCCAGTCAATTTGAGCCAAAACAAAAACCTGTAAACTCATTAATAATAACTGATATCACATAATTTAAAGTGATTATTGTCAACTATGCTCGTGAGTTTGAAACGTATTCGTTCAGGTGATCATTTACAGGTTTTGGACATTTAATAGAGAAACAAACAAGTCTTTTTCTTTGTCATTGTATAAAAAAAGAACAAGTGATAAATACCAAAAAGTGCCATCCATACCCCATCGGTTCGCAACACAACAAATTGGTCTCTACTGGTTATATGTGATAACACCTCACTTCAGGGATGGATATAAGTCCAAAATCCTTAATAAAGTAGTCCCCAAACGCTCTAGACATTGCCAATCTGGGGCATTCCTCATTCGGTAGCCAATTCTGTGCACCACAGGCTTGTCGTTTAAACTGAACACTCTCCCTTTATACTGATTTTTCTATTCAGCCTCATCTGTCAAATAATGTTGATAATGTAAACACAATGTTCATATAATTTTTGAGACACAGAGGAAGTGAGGAAGAGAGAGACTCACGAAGTAAATTGTGGTTGAAATAACAGTAAGCTGAACAGGCACCAAGTTGCCATCTCCGGTTGTGATAGCCAATACAGCACAAGAATCACTCACATTTGCTATAAAAATATGTTCACCCTAAATATTTCAATTTAGGATAAACTCGCAGATCAGCTCTGGTACAAATTTTGAGGAAAAATATATCTGCAACAATTCTCCATTAAAAAAAATATAAAAAAAGATAAACACTAGAATTGAACTTCAAAAAGCTATTTATATTAATTGACACTCTTTGGCACGCATATGATAAATTAGGCACCTGAGAACAGTTTATGGGAATAAGTATATTGCATGCTCTGGCATTGTGAGGAAACAAGTCATAATGACTTTAATATGATGTTATTTTCCTAGCCTTCCGTAAGTATGTTACATGTAAGCCCGTCCATTGTCATAAAATCCCATAACGTCCTTGCTTTCACGACCCTCCAGCTGCCAGAAAACTCACACACCTATGATTTTTAAATAACACTCCATATGAGACTCATACGAGGACCCAGGAAAATAATTTCAATACCAAAATAAACCACCAAAGGAATAATATAGATTCAACTTAGAATAAGTTGCATCACACTTGGAAATGTTTTCTAAATAAGTTAGAAATACTATCACAACATAGTTATACTAATGTAGTAGCGGAGCACCAAGGAATTAATAGTAATTACAAAATAATTCCATATTTAAGGCCTTAACACCTTACAAAATAACTCCACTAGAATTAGCAATTATATAACTATTCTATCTAGGTATAGGAGCCTTGCACTTTCGACGATTATGACCATTCTCGCCGCATCGCGAACAGTGTAACGGCCTTACATTTTGAAATTGTGATTCGATTCGTTTAATACGAGGTCGTCCAGGGGGACGTGTTACCGCAGGAGGCCTAAGCTGGGAAGCACCTTCACCGTCAGCAGCAGCAGTAGCAACAACAACAGCTGTGTTCGGCATATCATGCATGAGGACCGAAGACATGAGATGTTCGCATAGTTTTTGTTGTGTTTCAACCCTAAACCATGGATTAACCATCTCATAAATATTTAAAGATAATTCATGGATGGCATAGCATGCATGCGAACAAGGAATCCCACTCATGGTCCACTTCAAACAACTACAAGAATTTTCACTGCCAAATACCACCCTGAATGGTTTTCTGTCTCAATCATATATTATACACTCAGTAGGCGAAACACGCATTGACTGAAAACCAAGTGCTAACTCTTGCTCTTTTTGGATTTTCTCCTCAATACGATCCCCAACCGGGATAGTCCACTTCTGAATGTCCAAACTCTTTTGGTATAAAAATTTGTTGAGTCTTTGCATATGTGTATCCATCAGCCTTGTGATTGAAAAAACCCTCTCTTCTTTCACCCATGCATTGAAGGACTCTGCTTGATTGGTGTATAATTTATCCCAACGCTTGGAAGTAAACATAGCATTTGACCAATGTTCAGGTGAATTCGCCAAAACACAATCACACAACTCCCCTCGAAATACCCGCATGGCAGCCAATGCATTCTCATACTCATCTACAGTTTGAGCATATGCAATTTTATCGAGTAATTTTTTCGCATGCTCTTTACCCGAAGCCCTCAATCCTAAACTTTGTCTCCCAAGAATGGATGTAGAAAAATTCGCCGTTAGGTGACGAAGACACCATGAATGGTACTGGGAGCCAAAAATATCTCTAATACAACTTATTAGGCTCGGATGCCTGTCGGTTAAGATTGTCACAATGCGACCATCTAGAATCTCTTTCACCTTGCTCAAGAACCAATGCCAATCATCATCATTCTCAGAAGAAACAACAGCATACGCCAAAGGCCACAAGCCATCATTCACATTGAACCCCGTTGCACCAAGTATTGTTCCTTTATAATTGCCACTCAAGTGGCAAGCATCGATTGCTAATATGGGCCTGCAATAGTTGATGAAACCTCGTATGGAACACCCATAAGCTACAAACACTCGCTTAAATCTCCTATCATCCGTGCACTCCCACGATGTAATTGTCCCGGGAATATATTCTACTATTCGTTCACACAACCACAAGACTAAAATATAGCTATCCTTGGGATTTCCCTCAATGATATGATGTGCACACTCCTTAGCTCTCCACGATTGCATGTAAGTCATTTTAGCAGAAAATTCACCATTTATGTCTGTGGAAATAGTCTTGGGGGTGCATTTAGGATTGTCCCTAACCTTATTCACAATAGCTCGACCCATTTCCTTCGACCAAAAAATGGCTTTATAATCTGAAATGTCTTGAGCAGTGTGAGTGTGAACATTATTAAACCGCTTGATTCTCACTATATCACCATTTCCTTCACAA
This sequence comes from Cornus florida, assembly GCF_030987335.1. Lineage (NCBI taxonomy): Eukaryota > Viridiplantae > Streptophyta > Magnoliopsida > Cornales > Cornaceae > Cornus > Cornus florida. Next base: position 86,299,696 of record NW_026775571.1, on the reverse strand, counting down.
CCAACTGACAATTTCCATGGACAATTATTAACCTCGCACACAACTCTATAATATTTTCTGCTATTGTCCAAGTACTTGAACCAAAAATGATTACGAAGACCAAACAAAACGAGTGCATCTTTGAAATCATTTGGGCTGTCAAAAAGCTGATCCACGCAACGAATGTCATCAATGTGTCGGAAAGAATCCCGATGCGTATTTCTCGGAGGAAATGAAGACGTTGACGCAACACTTTGCGGAAGACCAATTGGCGATGTGGCTTCAACAAATTGTTTACAAGTGGATAAAAAGGTATATTAAAAATCACATAACCTATGTAACGCATACATCAATGTATTACTTTAAATATATGTGTCTTACCTCTCACTATGATCAGTAGGAATTGTGCATGATGTAATTACAGGTGCTGCATCTTCCATATATACATTTAGCATGGGACCACTCACTACAAGCATCACTCTAAATCCAGATTCTCCCGTCATCCTCAAAAGTTCATTCTTGTTAGATTCGATGGTATAATATATGACTTTACCACTCATGTTTGAAGATGAACGTTGTTGTAACTCATTTATAAATGATTCATATGTTGTTGTTGTTGTTATCATAAAAGGGTCTGTGACACCGCCGATGTATGTAATTTCCCCATTCTCATTTTTGTCAATTTTCCCATCAAATCGACAATAGCATATAATTTGTCTCTCATCCATTTCTCCAACTGCTTCGAAAATTGACTCATTAGTTAAAACAAAAACAAAAAAAAAAAAACTAAATATGAAGTTCAAAAAATAATGAAATATAAAACAATTAAATATCATAATTATATAATGTAATTTAGAGATCTATTTACAGCGAAACACTACCAATTCCCTCAATAGGAATAAGCGGTGTCAAGATTAAACTTTTCCTAAACACACACTACAGACCTTTTTCAAATCAAAATACAACCACAAAATCAATGCCATTGATTACTAGATAATTGTATCACTATGTGTACAACAAACATATATACAAGATGAGGGAGATTATGAGATGAATTAAGAGTTAAATGAAACAATATAAATTGAAAATAAAAAATTGAGAGTTAAATAGAGAGAGCAGAATGTTGAATATTTTTCACATACATAATTTATATGTGTAAGTCTTGAAAATGGGGGAGACAAGTACAAGGGAATGTTGGAATAATAAATTAATACTAAATACATTTTTTTGATAAATTAATACTAAATACATATATTAAAAAAGCCTCATTTATAGAGTTTGCTAGCTTTTGCATCAATCCTATCATGTGCGTAGATGCCTAAAGACGCATTACACAGAGATATACTCTACATGCCATTTGAGAAAGAGGCAACAATCTTGAATAATTCTTGATCTAAATTGAGTTATAATAATTAATTATACATAAAAACTAATTGGACTACCTATGTGTTGGTGGCTTTGAATTTTAACTCCTAAATTCCTAGTTAAAGAGTTAAGACTATGGAATGAAGAAATAGAATATGTGTATGTATATATATATGTATGTAATGTGTATATGTATATACACGCACCACACTAGATCAAACTTAGAAGAAGTAATTTAAATATATAGAGAATGCTATTGTTAACAAAGGTTGGAATTTGAATAACTGACCAATAAATGATTTTCACACATCACCCATTATGACAAAGAAATATTATTTAATATAAAATACCCATCTATTACGTTGGATTATGATTTATAAACGTATTCAAATGAACACTTGCTGCTCATTGTTATCTTTAGAGTTTAGGAGATAAAAGAAAGCTTTTTAAGGTTATCCTTTCCAACTTTTCTTTTTCTTATACACTTTGTTTTCTTCTGCTTAACGAAGTATGCCTCCAAGATCACATGTTTTTGAGTCATTTTGACAAATCCATTAAGAGAATAATAATCCACATCAATGAAGCACTGTTTATTTAATTTGCTTTAAAATTGAGGTCCACATTCCACAATGATGAGCAGCAAATTAAGATAAATGGGATGATGAAACCTATATGCTACACACTCAGTCCAGCAGGAAATGATTGAACTATTGCCTACTTTGGTGTCCTGGGCAGGCTAAGAGGTCTCCATCTAATTTAATTATTTAAAAATTGCTAAAATTTGAAGAAATTTTAGTATAGTATTGGTTATCTAATTTTAAATGATTTAGCGATGTTAAATAAATAAAATCTAAAGGTCCTAATCCACCAAAATCCAAACTTGATCTCAAATTTTTTATAAGCATTTGATATCAAATTTTTTGGATTTCCATGTTGAGACTAATCCTAAAAGGCTCGTAAACTGATCCAACAAGTCCACCATCAAATACTTATATATGTTTTTTTCTTTTTTCAAAAGCAAATGAGCATAGATTAATGACGAAAAGAAATAAAATCCAATTGCAATATGTTCAATATATACACACAGATATATATACATATGTGTGCATGTGTTAGCGAGTGTGTGTGAAAAAGGAATCAAGAGGAAAGAATTGAACAGAAAAAGTTATGATTTGCTTACTGATCAGACAAAGGAATCTGAGCCATGTGTTATTATTTAGGGCTTAAGACTTGCTTCGATTGATGGCAAACTGGAGGAGGTTTGATTGAAAGTGTATCAGTCTTTAATGAACAATACCACAAATATAAATATGCATATATTTCAGATTCATCAACACAAATAATCCTAGTTAGTTGTTAGGATAATAAGACTTCAAAGCCACATAAGTGGCATAATTCATAATTCATCTAATGATAATTTATATGAAGTAAATTAAGTTTCTTCAGGTCTGTGACTTTTAAGCTGTTTCTCAACTGTGCCTTAGTTTTATTTGATTATAGGTTTTGATTTTTCTTTGTTCAGTAGTTGATTAATGCTAATGGTCAGCTGATATGCTGAGTTGGTGGTATGTTGCACCGTGGCAGAATACTCTAATTGGTTTAATATATTATCTTGCACCAGTATGTATTTAGTAGTTCTGCTTATGTGAACAAATGATTCTTGTTTGTGAACAAATGATTCTTGGGGACAAGCAGTAAAACACATTACCAATTAGGTTCTGCTGAGGATTTAGTCTGCAGTCATCAAAGAGCCTTAAATATATAGCTTGAATGAAAAAAGCTACCAAAACAAATAAAATCATTCTTCTTTGGCCCTCTGACTATGTGGGCATGGAAGATTCCCGTAAATAGTCTGGTTATCTTAAAATTGAACAAATTGTTAAGTTTCAGAATTCTTTCTAATAGGAACCATTTTTTATTTTTTGTATTACTTACTTTTTCCAGTTCTATTACCACCCTTCCCTATCCAAGCGACTCAGCTTGAGTGGTATCTCATGTCGCTTCCAAATAAGGATTCAATTTCCATGTAAAAAATAATAGTAAAAAATTGATAAATTCTGACTCTTTTTGTAGGAGGATACAGATATAGCTGATTTTACATAGATATTATTTTCTAACAGAGTGAATTGATACTACTCATAGCTATCGAGCAATATTGTGGTGTGTATTGGTTGTAACTGACAATGTGAATTTAAAATTTCAAATGGATATAACCATCGTCAGTATTAATGGTTTTAACTATTTTTTGATATTTCCATTAAAATGGTATATCTCTTTGATTTTGGATCATGTGTGTGGTTATGAAATTATGTGTTCATTTGTAAGGTTGCTTTCAGATTTGGATGAAAATAAAATGAAATGCTCTATAGTTTGTTGATGTAATGAGCTTAAAAATTTAAAATTATATGCCTTGAATATATATCTATATCAGTCCATGGCAACTACTGCTTAATGATAAATAAGCCGTGAAACTACTTTAATCATATGGAGCTTATTAGTTGCATCATGATTACTACTAGTTTTGTGTATGTGTTCCATTATATACTAGTGAATGTGTGGTATTTAGGCCTATGGCCAGTGTGTGTGTGTTAAAATCGTGTATAAACATACGTATATATGACAAAGTCGTGTTATGTTTAAATATTTCAGCCCAACTCTTGTAAAAATCAGAACAAATTCATGTTGGTTTGGATGACTCTTAAAGGTTTTTTTTTTTGGAAGGTTAAACAAGTATTATTATACCATTTCTCTCATGCCTTCTCTTTCTCCTTCCAAATCGAGGTACGTTAGGGTTTTCTCTCCCTTAATGGCACACGTGTTCTATGGACCTATATTAGAGTATAGTTCACACTATGATTTGTTGGATTGATTTGCTTATTGACGGTCTAGTGCTGTTTCAATCTCCTCCTAACAGCACTTAACATAATCATAAACTAGATTTAGCTCAGCCATTTTGTCTTGAAGTTTTTCCTCAATCTCATTGGGAAGCTATTCATGTAGTGGCTGAAATATGTTTGTTTTTTTATGATCCAAACACACTCAAACAAACACCAAACAGTGACCAATAGCTAGCCACAGAAGTTACAATAGGTGTAGCTAGCCTATGACAAGTGTGTTTGTGTTAAAATCTAGGTCATACAATTCTTTTTAACAGGTGTAAATCTAGCTCCCATTCTCACGATTTGTTTGTAATTTAATTTTGTTGCTTTTGCGCTCTATCTACCACTTTATGCAACTTAGTATAAAACCAAATATAAATATAAACTTACTGAATTTTTCTGTTACTATCAAATAACATTAAAGCAAAATTACAAAATTAGACCCTCCCTCATAAGAAACAAAATTTTAAGAATTTATTAATCATTCTAATCGATTGCAATAGGCTACCAATATAGTTAATTGAGAGTCGATAATTCAAAGAGCATTTCATTTTATTTTTGTCCAAATCTGAAAGCAACCTTACAAATCAACACATAATTTCATAATCACACACATGATCCAAAATCAAAGAGAGATACCATTTTAATGGAAATAAAAAAAAAATAAGATGTTTGGATACAATTGAAAATCAAAAAATATAAGTACATGAAGCACCAGATTTAAAATTGGATTCCTCATAAGTATAAATAATTCTTTGAGATTACGCTTTCATGAGTACAAATAATTCTTTGGGAGCTCCGAGAATTAGTGTGGTAAAACCATGTATATCTCGATTGCGAGAAAAATATATAATGCAGCTAAAAGAGCATAGGCAGATTTAATAAAGCAATCCCCACAAAAATCTATAAACTTTACCATGTTTGAGGCTTTTCTCTTAAAAAAAACTTTAGTAGTACTGCACTTATCTGTTTCCCATTGAAAACTTTAAATCACCCATTAGCTGTTTTGATTTTGATTTTGATTTTGATTCCTTTCCTGGTGTAAAGAGATGTAGTATCCGTATTCACCTTCACATAAAGGTGGTGTCTTTGGTTTGATTGTAGTGCCAGAGTTTTTGACCAAAAAAATCAGATCCACCTCAAAGAGAGAGAGAGAGAGAGAGAGAGCTCTCTCATGTAGCCTTTTCAAAATAGAGCAAAATACAAAGAAATATTGTCAGTGTTCCCTCAACCTCTTCACTCCTCATTTATGAAACCTGTCTTTCTTTACTTATTTGACATCAAAGCTCTATCAAGTGAAATTCTCAACTCAACTCACAATATTATATATATATATATATATATATATATATATATATATAATATGTTTTTAGAGTAAGTGTTGTGATTCTGTACACAATAGGAGATTATTTATTAACTATTTTTAGAAAATCGAACAGATAAAATGAGAAACTTTGGGAATACCCCCCCCCCCTAAGGTAGTGTGTTTAATTGTGGCATTCATATTAAGTCATCAATTTAATATGTATGTTCCACAATATATTTATATATATGCACGGGTGTAGAATATATTAGATAAAAAAATAAGCATGATGCATCTTAATGTTGATATTTATACAAAAAGTAGTGTTACTCTTCAATTTAGTTCTAACTTCTATTTCTACTTTGATTCCAAATAATGCAAAGAGGTGTCATATTCTGATCTGGTATAGAGAATGCTACTCAAAACCTAATTCTCAGAAAGCTTAATTTCTCTATTAAGCTCTCCTCTTCGCACTTCTTCAGCTCTCACTGCTGTTGGGGAAGTTCTTGAAAAATCGGCAAACTCTCTCTCATCTCCCAGAGAAATGCTGCCCAAAATTGACGAGAGTGACAGGTTTTGTAGCCCCAGAGCCACCAGAGAGCTCACCTTGTATGTCCCCCTCTTACCAATTTTTGTTTTTCTATGTGTGTATATATATAGAGAGTTCGGACTATTTGTTTTGGTTCTTTGATGGGTTGAAAATTGCTTGAATTTCAATGTCAGGATAATTATTTATGCGGCGTGTTTGGAGGGTTATGACCCAATTCGGCTATTCGAGAAGAGAATCAACGCCCGAAGAGGTATTAGTATTACCAATGCTATGTCTTGTTTTATGACAATATGTTTATCTTTTTGGGTTTTTCTGCATCCCTTTTGATAAAACTGAATAAGTACTTAATTTATTTATTTATTATTATTTATATAACTGGTGTTTAGATAACTACCTACTACTTTATATTTTCTCTTTTCCATCTCGTTAGAAACTAAATAACTTCCAAAGCATTAGTCTCGGACAGAATTTTGATCGAAATTTACTTCTTTCTTTCATTCTCTCTTTCTTTTCCTGTAAATAAAATTTAGACGTAAAGGTCATATAACAGTTTTCCCATTATTGTTCGTGTCTTGTATTTTCAACTGAATTTGGGCTTAGGTATAAAGCAACTTGCACTCTTCACCAGTTTAGGGGGGGGGGGGGGGGGGGGGGAACTTGTGAGCATATCTAGAAATTTGCTGTTTAAACCCATTCAAATTTCATGAACAGATGGTGAAGAAATCTTTTCCATTTCTGGTCATTGCAAGGCAATATCTTAGACTAAATTTTTTAATCGTTCAAAAATGTTAACATATTCAATCAGTCTACTAAAAAGAATTGTTTATCTAATTTATTCAAATGTTGGTAATTATCAGACACCAAGGCCATCACTGACATGCTCTAAAATGTTATGTTTCCCTAGTGAAAACATTTACCAAAGAGTTCCAACCTTGTAAGCTAAGGCACAAATCATAGCATAACCATGAAGATTTGTTACTTCATCTCTGAGTCATAGTCCAAAGATCCAAACAAAGTAGCTTCTTCCCTTTTGTTTTATATTGAGAACTAAAATCTTTATTAGTGATTCTTAACACCCAAGATATTAATCATGAAATTATTATAAAGCATTTTCATTTAATAGAACCAAACTCAAATTTTATATGTAATTACATTTCAACCACTAAACCAGAACAAATATAGTATGTATGAAAAACCTGTTTTTAATTTAATATTGTAGAACCAATACTAGTAATCTTAAACAATTCTTTTATCAAGCAAATGCAAATGGGAATGTAGATTTCACAAACATTTGATAACAAGTGTCCCTACCCAAAGACTATCACATGCATGCCTCTTTACGGTTTACATTTATTGATTGTATCATAAGGTCTCCAGAGCAAATGACTTATGAAGACAGGATTTAAGCTTGTTACCTTGGCACAATCCAGTTAGCTAACTAGTGAAATCCAACAAAAAGCTTGTAGGCACCAAACATATTGCCACTTGCTTCCACATGGTCCTAGTAAATTTAAAGAACATGAATTATTTGGATTTAGGGACATTGAATCTCTACTATACACAGGCAGGCATTAACAGTACAACATTTAAGTTTTAAGATCAGATTAATGTTCTATAAAAAAAATTCAGCAGGTAAGAATGTGTTATATTGTCGAAAAATAAAGGATATACAACAAAAAGCTTAAAAAATGCAACCAAAACTTTCAATAACAACTGAGAGGAAGCAAACAAAGAACTCCTGCAGCCCAAGAGTACAAACAACCTCTCATAATAATCTGGGTATGACCCACCCACCTAAGAAAACCCTAATTTTAGAAAACCCAATAGCCTACAATAGGAAGAAAACACAAATTCAAGAACCATTACAACAAAAAAGCTTAAGAAACACCGAATCATCATAACTCAATACAAAATTACAGCCGGAAAAAGAAAAAAAGAAAAATTCAATTGAAACAATGAAAATGCACAGACAAATGTAGAGTTTTGAAGCTCATCGAGTACCCTTGATCCCTCTTCTGAGCCCAGTGTTGCTGCACTAAAAAGAAGAGTTGGGTTTCTCAATTCCTAGAGCGATGAAGCTAGAGAGGAGAGAGGGTGGAGGGACTGGCTTAGAAAGAGTTGTTGAGAAAGAGAGAGAGCAACGATGAGAGAGAAACGGTTCTTGCACGAATGAGAGAGAGAATTCAGTGAGGGTTAGGACAAAGAGAGAGAGGGGTTTGTTGATCGCTACTGTTTACAGAGAAGGGGGGAGAGATAGGCCGGCATGAATGGAATGTAACGAGGAATTAGGGCTTGAAAATAGGTAAGTGTACAAAAGGGTATTTTAGGTAACACATAAAATAGGAAGAAGGGTATATTAGGCAACAGAAATATGAAACAGTATTTTTTCATGTGCCACCTCAGCTTTTCGGTCAAACACATTTTAGAGAAACTTTGGGACTTTGACTCAGCCTCTAAGTAAATGTGGTGCTCTAACTCCATTTATACGTAATAATCCCTACATTTTATTGTAAAAAAAAAAAAAAAAGAAGAAGAAAAAAGTAATATAATGTAGCAATTTTCGTTTACTTTAAAAGTCATAACACCATAAGGGATGTGTTTGTTGCGAATTTATAAATATAGAAAATAATTTGTAAAAATATATAACTTTAACCCTTTTTTTTAAACATTCCAATAACGTAAAAGTACAACCAATATTTAAGCAAACAAACAACACCCATTGTATATGTACAATTTTTTATTTTATAACAAAAACAATAATGATACTTGTATAAATTACCACCTCTTCAAACACCACAGTAATCAGGATGGTAACGGAACACACCCCATTTAAATTATTATGTTTTGTTCTAGTCTTAAACAATCTAGTAAATAACTTTTCATTCTTTTAAGATCGCGGACCGCCCAAATAATTTTTTTAAATTTTTTTCAATCAAATTCTAAAATTTTGTATTTAAGAATATTAACCAAATAAGTTTTTTATAATTTTTCAATCAAATTCTAAAAATTTGTATTTGAATATGAACCAAATAAACGTTCTTTCAAAATTTACACAATTATATCAAATAAATATTAACATTCTTCAAACAATAAAAAAAACTTGACAGGAGGTTGAAGTGCTAGTGGGAGAAAAGAATCTTTAAAAAGTGTAAAAATGTAATTTTATGATTTTAGTAAATGGGAAGTAAGTGTGATATAGAAATTTAAAAAGGGTAGTTTCTCCAATTTGTTCAAACCTAGTGGAGCCAAGCACAAAATGTCCTATTACATAAGCGGTAACGAATGTTCAGTACTCACTCGAAAGAACTCTGCGTCTCGAATTCATGGAGACCCTTTCGTCTCCGATTCTCTACTCGCTCCGAGTCTCCGGCATAATCAACGACCATAACAAGTGCTACGAGGTTCCCTCAAACCATCTCCATTTTCTCCCTTCATTTTCCCTCACTTCCCCGAGAAACTCCAATTTTCGCGGCAAAAGTTTGCAGTTCAATCGGTTCACCGCCTCGAGCTCATCGTCCAGCCCGTCTGACCAGAACCCATCTCAAGAACTTGCTGTTATTCTTGAAGTTGAAGGGTATTGTTCTGAAATAGAGTATATATCTTTATTTATGTACTGTACTCGATTTTTTCCTTCATACTTCGATTTGATTTTAGTGCCCTTTTTACGTTGCTTTGATGCATTGATAATTAAATTATGTTTTTCTCATTACTGTAATTATGATGTTTTATAAATACACTGTAATTGATTTGTTTTCTTGCATGATTTTCTAACCCAGTTTTCTTGCTTTATTCATGCACTAAATTGGGCTTTATAATTTTGATTCTCTGGTTTATAACATTTCTGGTCCTATAATACATATGCCATAAACAAAAAAAAAAAAAATATGCTCTAGAAAAAAGGTGATAGAAAAAATTGGTGATACTGTTTGTAATTACATCTGGATTAATATTTTTTTTCTACTTGAGGCATTACATTATATATGTTAATACTGCTTGCAATTTTTCCCTAATGCATCTCCTCCTATTCAGGGTTTTGATGGATGTCTACCGCATGGGCAATCGCCAAGCCTTCAATGTAGGTGCGGCAGATGCAATAATTTATGTGTCCTACTCCTAATGGTTTGAATTTATTTTGAATCCAAATATCATAATTAGTAGAAAACTTGTGTGTGATTCTGACTTTTTTTTTCTTTTTCCAATTGTCAGCATTTAAGAAGCTTGGATTGGACTGTGCGAATTGGCCTGAACCTGTATATCTAGACCTTGTAAGGTGTGATTACTGGAAAATTTAGGTGTTTAAAGTTGTAAGTCGGAACATGTTCTTTGATTTGAGGTACTAATGTACTTTGGACAAAATTCTCGTGGGACCAGAAAAGCTTGGCTTGCTTGTGTTGCATGAGTCAGTTGAGTTGCATTTATTTATCATCCATTTGCTACTACTATTTACTTCCAGTTCAGGAAAAATAAATAAATAAATAATAATAATAAAATAAAAAAATTGAAATGGTGCTTCCAAGTTGATTAATCTTTTTTATTAATACATTGCAGCTTGATGAAGTGGTCTTAATTTTCACATTAATGTTTTAAGTCGCATATTTGACTCAGATTTCCTCTCTTTAAAATTCAATCCCATATTTTATTTTCTTCATTATACTTTTACGTCCAACTAATTTAGTATTTTAATTCTTAATTTTGGCTGTACCAGTGATTGTTGTTTATTTCATTTCAGGAAGGGTGCTGGTGATGAGGAAAGGATGTTGATCTTATTTTTTAACAGGGTGAGTTTTACATTGCTTTATCTTCTAGAAAAGTGAAAACTTGATAGATATCTTCCTGCACACCTTTGCATGTTTATTTTTGTTTTCTCAATCTGTCTCCTAATGCTTATTTCTCTTGCAGATTGGTTGGCCTACTTCACTGCCCACAAGTGAGAAGGCAACATTTATCAAAAGTTTACTGAAAGAAAAGGTATAACTTATACTATTGATCAGCAATTAAGAAATTGTCTAGTTCATCTAAGTACATTTAAATGTAGATCTTGCAGATTGGTCAGTTTAATATTGTGCCATAGGTAATTGAGGTCGAAGGGGACTATAGATATGATTATTTTAATTCAGTTCTACATATAAATCTCCTTGGGATTGAGTAAAATTGAGCTGATTAGAAAAACTCGAAAGGGAGGGGGGGGTTAGAGGTATACTTTTTGGATCCTTATATTACCTTAATAGGTAAAATGGAAATTTTGAATTAGTTAAGAAAAAAAAATTGAATTTAACGGCTTATGATTGTTAAGAAATCTGACATTCAATATTTTCTTATAGATCATCAATATATTGAAAATCTATTCAGAAGGACGTCTCATTCTTTAGGATTTTCTTGAATAAAAATTCTGAACTAGTTCAAAATGAAGCGAGATTTTGAAATATCAAAATTCTTTAAAAGTTCATAAAGCTAAATGAAAATGTTCCAAGCTATTAAACATCCAAGCTATAACATCCTTAGAATAACAAGTTTTGTGTTGCATGTTCACCCAATAGCTCTAGATGTCAAACTTACAATAAAACTGCCAGCAAAGCAACCTTACAGAGCTGTAAGGTTAATGAGAGAGAAATTCGTATTTGATGGTTCAACATTACAAAATGTATATTCTCTATGATATAGATGATTTTTCTTAATTTGTTTTATAGCTGCTGCTGTTCTTCTTGATCTTCAAGATGCTTTGCTCATTCCAGTTATTTACTTTCTTTTTCTTTTTCTTTTTTTAAAATATCTTCCTTGGAGTATTTAAGCTCATTAGAGAATCGTAATCAATTCCATTTTACTTGGATGACCGCACAATTTTTATTTTTATTTTTGCCTCTCTAGAGAATCAAGATGAGCAGAGTTCTGTAGTTCAATTGCTAATATATCGGTTAATTTTTGGCAGAAAAATGCATTGGATGATTTTGTGCTGTCAAAAACTCTACCTCTGAGACCTGGTGTTGAGGAGTGAGTAATCCAGTCTTGATTAATATAATTTGTCCAATTTGATGCATCTTGCATCTCCTAAAATCAGTCATCTCTTTTATAATTCAAGGCCTCTATTGATTATCATTATGAAAATGCAGATGCCTTTCCTTAATACTGCGGATAACTTTTGTAGCACATTTTTCATGGTTATTTTGTCAAACATTAACATGAATTCTGATAATTACTGATGGAATTTTTAAACTATTGGTTATTTTTGTGTCCAGATATGTTTTGACTTCGCAGGTTGAAACTTGATTTTTTTACTTCGTCTCTGTGTTCGTATCTTATGGATGCAATACATGACACAAATATCAGTTTACTCGGTCTCTGTTCCTTCATTTTAACTCAAGTAGCATCTTATTCATAGTTATTTAATTTTAATTTATATGTCAATGTTTCCACTTGAAGGATATGAGTTGTGTTTCTTGAACTTTTAATTATTTTTATTCTCATAATTAGAGCTAATAACTTTGAGGACACCAAAATGACCCGGGCTTGGTATGATCCGTATTGCAAAGGACGGGTCGGGTATGGTCAAACAGGATGGAGCAAGTTCGCGCGAGATGGGCCCAGGTCCATAAAGTCATTACAGAAGCCCATATTAAAATGAGAAAAGTTGAGTCCAGGCAAAAGGGAACAGATAAGGCCCATGCCAGAGGAGGTTGTAACTGTCTATAAATAAGGGAAATCGAGAGGGAAAAGAGGTTAGAAAGCATTGGGAGTGAAGAAATTCTCTCTCTGTAATTGGGGGAAATTCTTTGTACTTTCAATTGGTGCCGTCTGTGGGAAGAACAGGAAGGATTGATTGATGTTGTTCCAGATCGAATCGATTCAAAGCACTCTGCAAGGAAGACGATTAATCTGCGAAAGTTGAATCAACATTGGTGATAATACGATTTGTCTCGATGAGTCCAGGCTCCGGTTGATTTCGAGAAGTTGGTGTCCGATCCAAGCAAATCAGATCTGTGCTTGATCCGGCGAATTACACAATTGCGATCTGTTGTGATTACTGAATCCGGCCAGTAGCGGACTGAATTCAGCAAGTGTGAGTTCAGATCTGGTGTGCGCGCGTTCGGAACTCTGATCTGGTCAAGAAATCTACAGTTGATGACTTTGCTCCGATCTGGAGTGATGATCGGAGAGGCGAACTCAAATCCTTTGGAGAACGGCCAGCAGACGAAGCTCGATGAGCTGATGAACATGATCGACGTTTTGAGGAAAGAAAATGCAGAGCTATGAGCTGGAATGGAGCGTCGTGAGGCTCCTGCAATTCCGAGGCCACCTCCTGAAGGAGAGGGAGCTTTACCGTCCCAAGCTAATCGTCAAGGTGATCCAGAAGGTGTCAATCGTGTTGATCCACGTCGTGATGAAGTTATAATCGGTGATCTGCCTCCGAATGTCCGTCAAGTAGAGGATCGAGAAGGATCTATTCATCTGGAACCGCATTACGAACAGATTATGAGGGAGGAAGCACCGGCATATAAACATAGGGTTGCGTCACCGTGTGGCGGAGTGAGTTTGCGGAGGACAGGTCGTTCGATCCGCCTTACCGACCTTCATTAGCAACAGTTGATTACCACAGTTCAGAAAGGAGATCTGCCGATCGGGGGTTTCCGTCACGGTTTTCAAGGGAAAACGAAGCATTGCGCTCATCAGCAAGGACGGTTGCATCTCCGTTCACTGATGAAATTCTGAACGCACCAAATCCGAAGAAGTTCTCTATGCCGGTTTTCATTCTGTTTGACGGAACAAGCGATCCGGTCGATCACATCTACCATATTCAGTTGAAAATGGCTTTGTATACTAATAATGATCCTTTGATGTGCAAATGCTTCCCTACGAGCTTGGCTGGACCAGCTCTCAATTGGTTCAAGAATCTGGCTCAGGGCTCAATCGCCAGTTTCCAGGACTTATGCGATAAGTTCATAAGCCAGTACTACGGGAATAAACGTCCGGCTAAGGATGTATCAAGCCTTTTCACAATGAAGCAGCATGAGGATGAACGGCTCCAAGCTTTTCTCACCCGGTTCAACCTCGTTAAAAGCATGTTAATGGAGTGTCATCCGTCCACAGCAGTCCAAGCATTTAAACTCGCAATGAACCGGGGGACGCCGTTCCACACCAGCTTGGTGGTTAATACGCCAAAGACCATGGACGAGCTGAACGAGAGAGCTGACGGTTTTGTTCGTCTTGAGGAGGAAGAGGCAGCTAATTCGAGGAAGACGTCAATTATTTCGACGGAAGAGAAGTCCAAAGCCAAGGTCCGGCAAAAACAAGCTCAGCCGCAACGTCACCCCTCATGGAAGGCGGAGAAGAGGCCCAGGGAGGAGGAATCAGTCACTCCACTCAGAGTCACCTTAGCAAGGCTATACCAAGAGAACAAAGATAAGTTTCGTCCTCCTCTGCTAATCAGGCAACCTCTTGAATAGAGGGATCAAACTAAACATTGTGCTTTCCATAGTGATTTTGGACATCAGACTAACGAATGTAGGAACCTAAGGAGGCAGGTAGAGATGCTAATCGCAAAAGGGGAATTTGCAAGCTATGTTCAAGGTCCGGCGCAAGAGCAGAACCGCCCGACTGAGCAAATCAAGCGGAACCAGAGGCCGAACCAACGCAACTCTCAGCCTATCCGGATTATAAATGCAATTCATGGCCAGCCTGAACAAACAACGGAGTCAGAAGAGTTGCTCAGAACGAGGTTATGCCAGGCCCAGTTGAAAAGAAGGATTGGCAGTGTGCATGCTTTGTATCAGCAGAACGCGTCCACATCGATAAAGTTTGATAAAACGGACCTGCTACGCGTTCAGATTCCTCATGAAGATCCATTAGTCGTCAGTTTGACGGTTGCAGAATGCTTGATTCGAAGAGTTCTGATTGATCCAGGAAGTAGTGCGAATGTCATGCCCAAGGTGACGTTCGACCGACTGGAGATCAAACCCGAAAAACTCAAACCCACAGGAAATCCGTTGCTCGGATTTGATGGGAAGCGAGTGGAACCCATTGGAATGGTGGAATTGACAGTACAAGCTGCTGAACGAGTTTTGACTGAAAGTTTTGTGGTCGTGGAAATTCATCCATCCTACAACCTCTTGATGGGCAGAGGATGGATTCACAGAGCTCAGGGCGTCCCATCAACCTTGCATCAAGTGATGCGATGTTTGAGTCCAGATGGGACCAAGGTGAGACATACACGGGGACCAGGTTGCAGCTAAAGAATGTTATTCAGTAACTTTGAAATCTGCTAGAAAAGGAAAAAAAATCCCATCCGTTCTGCCAGTCCAAAATAGCAATTACAGAACCCTCCTCCCAGCAAGGATAGGGAGGAGGAGCCACCAGTTTTGACCACAGAACTCCTTCATGAAGTGAAGATTGACTATGAGAAACCGAACCGAACAACAAGGGTGGGAACCAGACTTACTGAAGAAGAAAAACTAGAGTTGACTGATTTCTTGACTCGGAATGCAGATGTATTCGCATGGAGCCATTCAGATATGCCAGGGATAAATCCTGCTGTATCTTGCCATTCCCTCAATGTAGATCCGAATGCAAAGCCAGTGAAGCAGAAGCAGAGAAGATTTGCTCCAGAACGAAATCAGATTATAGCTGAGGAGGTTGATCGGCTGCTTGAAGCCGGATTCATCAGAGAAGTTCAGTACCCGGCCTGGCTCTCCAATGTTGTTGTAGTGCAGAAGAAGAATGGGAAGTGGAGAGTGTGTATCGACTTCACTAATCTGAATAAAGCTTGACCAAAGGATAGTTTCCCATTGCCAAGGATTGATCAAATGGTAGATGCCACCACAGGATATGAGCGGTTAACCTTCCTGGATGCTTATTCCGGTTATAATCAAATTCCCATGGATCCAGTCGACGAAGAGAAAACTTCGTTTGTTACTGAACGAGGGACTTATTGCTACAAAGTCATGCCGTTCGGATTAAAAAACACTGGAGCTACTTATCAAAGGCTGATCAGCAAGATTTTTAAGGGCCAAATGGGAAGCACTGTCGAGGCTTATATTAATGATCTGGTGGTCAAGAGTAAGAAGAAGAGCGATCATTTAGCTCACCTGCAGGATGTGTTCGATGTGTTGCACCAGTATGGGATGAAGCTTAATCCGACCAAATGCTCATTCGACGTAAGCTCCGGTCAATTTCTGGGACATGTGGTCAATCATAGAGGAATTGAGGCCAGCCCAGCGCAGGCAGAAGCCCTGATCAGAAATGCAGAGCCAAAGACAATTAAGGAGGTGCAAGCACTCACAGGTCGGATAGCTGCACTGAGCCGATTTATTTCCAAGCTTTTGGACCGCTGTAAACCTTTCTTTGATACAATTCGAGGGCACGGAAGGCAAACCTGGGGGGATGAGCAACGACAGGCGCTAACCAGCCTGAAGGAATACATGCGTAATCCTTCGGTTCTGTCTGCTCCCGAGCCGAATGAGAAGCTCTTTCTATATCTTGGGGTTTCCAGTATAGCGACTAGTGCCGTTCTGATCCGTTGCAAAGAAGGAAAGCAGTTCCTGGTGTTTTATGTTAGCAAAACAATGTCTGAGCCGGAAAGAAGGTACTCCAGGGCCGAACGAATGATCTTGTTGCTGGTCAACGCAAAAAGGAAGCTTAGACATTATTTTGAATCTCATCCGATCGTCGTTTTAACAACTTTCCCTTTGAGAATGATCCTGCACAAACCGGACCTATCGGGGAGAATGACCAAGTGGGCCATTGAATTGAGTTCATTTGATATTGCATACGAGCCCAGGACGGCAATCAAAGGTCAAGCGGTGGCGGATTTCCTACTTGAATGTGATGCTGAAGATTTGGTGGAGGATTATAATTGTTCCTTGTGGAAGCTCTTCGTGGATGGCTCCTCGAATCAAATGGGGGCAGGGATTGGAATCCAATTGCAAACACCAGAAGGAACTACGTTGAGCCAAGCGATAAGACTTGAGTTCAACGCAACCAACAATGAGGCAGAATATGAGGCGTTGATAGCTGGGCTGAAGTTGGCTAAAGAACTGAAGATCAAGAATCTGATTACTTATAGTGATTCACAACTAGTCATTCGGCAAGTCAATGGGGAATATGGGGCCAAGGATAAGACCATGGAAGCATACCGAACTGCGGGTCTGCGTGAGGCGAAAGGCTTTGATCAGATCAGGTTCATCTAATTGCTGAGAGAGTATAACGAAGATGCCGACCGCTTGGCTTGTAGTGCATCCAGTTCTGGAGAGACTTTGGCTAGGGTCATCCCGGTTGACGTACTGATCCAACCTTCCATTTTATGAGCTGCCTAATCTGAGCGCTCAACATGTTAATGTTATACCATATGAGCCGAGCTGGATTGATCCAATTATGGCTTTCATATGTAATGGTGCACTCCCCGAGCAGAAGGACGAGGCAAGAAAAATTAGGTCCAACGCGGTAAAGTATGCCATTGTGCGTGATCAGTTGTATAGACGCTCCTTCTCGGGTCCATATTTGAAGTGTGTTACCCCAACAGAAGCTAGACAGATTATGCGAACCATTCACAAGGGAGTATGCGGAAATCATTCAGAAGGAAGATCTTTAGCACACAAAGCAATGACACAGGGGTACTTCTGGCCAAACATGGCACGAGATGCAGAAGAATTCTCTAGAAGATGCGATAAATGCCAGAGGTTCGGGTCATTGATACATCAACCACCTGAAAACCTGCACGTAATGGCCACCCCATGGCCTTTCGCGCAGTGGGGGATGGATGTGGTTGGCCCTTTGCCGACTGCAAGATCGCAAAATAAGTACGTTCTACTAGCAACTGATTACTTCACCAAATGGGCAGAAGTAGAGCCGTACCCTAGTGTCACCCAAACTCAAGTAAGACGCTTCATCTGGAATAATATTATCTGTCGTTTTGGCGTACCAAGGTCAATCGTGATGGACAATGGAACCAACCTCGATAGCAAGCAAGTGAAAGAGCTGCTGGAAGAATATGGAATCAACCAGAAGTTAGCAGCAGTCAGTCATCCCTAGGCTAATGGTCAAGCCGAAATCACAAACAGGACAATATTTGCTTGCATTAAGAAAAAGCTAGAAAATGAAAAAGGAAAATGGTTAGATGAGCTTCCGAACGTCTTGTGGGCTTACAGAACAACCCCAAGATGGCCGACTGGAGAGAGCCCATTCGCTATGGCCTACGGCACCGAGGCGGTGATACCAGTCGAGCACTTGGTTCCAACTGTAAGGAGCTTGGCGTGGGATCAAGAGCAGAATGATAGAATGCTGAGGTTTAATCTCGATTTACTGGAGGAAAAAAGGGATGCGGCTGCAGTAAGGCTTGCCTCTTATCAACAGATGCTTGTGAATAGCCATAACAAGAAGGTGAGGCACGGAGACTTCGCTCTTGGCAATCTGGTTCTGAAAAGGAAGGTGGGAATAGTCAAAAAGATGTTCTCCCCATGGGAAGGTCCATACAGAATAGCAGAGGTCATAGGGAAGGGGGCGTACGTCCTAGAAACTATGGCAGGAAGGGTGGTCAATAAGTCATGGAATGCTACGTCTCTGAAAAGGTACTACCAATAGAAGTAAAGTTTAATTTCAAGCAATACGCACGCTTTAAATTGCATACTTGCAAGTGTACGAAGTTCCCAAGTTTTATAGAAAGTCTCTTCTTTGCTCAAAAAATTAATTGACACCCTTCCCATTCAGCAAAGTTAGTGGCAGCTGGCACTTTAAGCCGAACGCCAAACACTTGCTCAAAAAATAAAAATAAAGCCGAGTGGCAAGAGGCTTTCAAGCCGAGCGCCAGGCATTCAGCAAAGTTAGTGGTAGCTGGCACTTTAAGCCGAACGCCAAACACTTACTCAAAAAATAAAAATAAAGCCGAGTGGCAAGAGGCGTTCAAGTCGAGCGCCAGACATTCAGCAAAGTTAGTGGCAGCTGGCACTTTAAGCCGAACGCCAAACACTTGCTCAAAAAATAAAAATAAAGCCGAGTGGCAAGAGGCGTTCAAGTCGAGCGCCAGACATTCAGCAAAGTTAGTGGCAGCTGGCACTTTAAGCCGAACGCCAAACACTTGCTCAAAAAATAAAAATAAAGCCGAGTGGCAAAAGGCGTTCAAGCCGAGCGCCAGGCATTCAGCAAAGTTAGTGGCAGCTGGCACTTAAAGCCAAACGCCAAACACTTGTTCAAAAAATAAAAATAAAGCCGAGTGGCAAGAGGCGTTCAAGCCGAGCGTCAGGCATTCAGCAAAGTTAGTGGCAGCTGGCACTTTAAGCCGAACGCCAAACACTTGCTCAAAAAATAAAAATAAAGCCGAGTGGCAAGAGGCGTTCAAGCCGAGCGCTAGGCATTCAGCAAAGTTAGTGGCAGCTGGCACTTCGAGCCGAACGCCAAACACTTGCTCAAAAAAAAAAAAAAAAGCAGCCAAGTGGCAATAGGCGTTCAAGTCGAGCGCCAGACACTCAGCAAAGGTAGGGAAGCTGGCACTGTGAGTCGAACACCGAACACTTGCTCAAAATAAAGTAAAGCCGCTCAAAATAAAATAAAATAATTCCAGAACGGTGACGAGGCCGAACACCAAATACTTGTGAAAATACACAGCAAAGCTGAAAATGGAAAACTTGAAGAATGGAAGTCATGCTGAGCAAAAGCATTATCATTCATTACAAAAAGGTCCTGAGGTACATAGCTTGATACATAAAAAAAAAAACTGCTACAGGATGTCAGTTCTGATGATCTTCTCCAGGCTGTGACCTGTCGTTTTCCCCACCATCATCCTCTGGACCATGGAGGTCTTCTCCATACTCAGCTGCCCTATCATCCTTAGAAGGGGAGTCAAGATGAATCACTCCCTCAGCAGACATAGGTCTGTCAGTAACAACTGAGGAAGAGGGCACAATGGTAGAAAGGGGAAGAATATTCAGGGGATGAAAGGATGGAACAATTCCTGAGGATGCAACCTCTATGCACTCGATGAAGATATTTTCAGCCGGGTCGCAGGGTGGGTTTTGATAATTATTTGGGGGGTGGATATCCAGAGAAGCATCTAATTCATCTGGACCAGCACAAGAACTTGATTCGCCTTCAGGTGGAGAACGGTCAATAAAACTGTCTCTGTACCCTTCAACATACCGGATGGCACTAGTTCTCGTGAAGCGAGCAAGGAGAGCTTTCATACCCCCTTCGACTTTGCCAATCATGTTCAGCAAGGAAGACCATTCGTTTAAGAGCTTCTCCTGCGAGTTCGCATGAGACAATCGTTTAGTAATGAGTGAGCGCTGAAGGTCTCCCTTCTCAGCTTTGAGAGAGTCCCTTTCTGTCAGAGCGACGCTCTTCTCAGTTTTCAAGACATCAACCTCATCCTGAAGAGAATCCCGTTCGGTCTTCAGGGTATCCCGTTCAGCTCTGAGGGAATCCCTCTCATTTGCCAGACCGTCTGTCTCTGCCTTTAAGTCAGCAACCCCCTTCTCTGACTCGCTCAGCTTAGACTCCAGCTCAGCAACCTTGGCCTCAAGGAGGCTCTCTGCTTCAACAGAATGTTTAAGGCCCACAAAGAGGGATTTAAGCTTTTTGTTCAAAGTCTCAATGGTTTTTTGGAAAGTGAACATCCCAAATAGAGTCTGCATAAAGGAAGGGAAATTCAGGTCAGACTAGCTACTAAAGAGTTATAGCAGAAAGGAAATGCATTTCAATAAAAAAAGAGTCACCTCCATAGCAGCAGTTGGGAACCGCTGGAACATCTCACCAAAGGTTAGCTTATTCTGAATCTCAAGGTCCTTGGGGGTCCAGAAACCCTTGTAGAAAGCAAAGGAGGTGAGGGGATCCTTATATATTGAGTCAGTGGGGCCAATGGTCGATCCATCTTCACGGCTGAGCAAAGGTCGCCATGGAAGAACGGATGGAGTCAGACCAGAGGTTCTGGCCGATTCGCCTTCTGGAATGAAGAACCGGGTAGGGGGCAATGGTTCAGTAATCCTGAAGGAAGCCATCCTGATCCTCCAGGCTGGTGGGATATCACTCCGATCATGACCGCCCTCAGGCATTAGCCTTTTTCCCAAACTTTTTTCTGACAGACCAACATTAGTTGGCCCTCCATTGTCTTGAGAATTTTTAGCATCCTGAGTGCTCTCTGAGGAAGTATCAGACGAGATGTTGGAAAGCATAATGGTGGGAGCAGCAGGACGTATCTCAGCAATATGGTCCACAATAGGGTTCTCAGCATGAGTGAGCTCAGAAGGCTCAACAGCGGAACGGTTCGTGACTTGAGTCACAGTTGGAACAATCACAACTTGCTCTGGGGCAGAGACAGCAAGGGAAGACGATGTGGAAGCGGGTGTAGATGATGATGTGATAGCAGGAGCGCTAGAAAGGGTGGGAGCAGAACGCCTCCTCCTGCTGAAAGATGGGATCTGAATGTTCTCCATTGTGGACCCTAAAAGAGAGATGTCAGAGAGATTGTCAGATGTAAGCAAATCAGTAGCTGAAGGGACATTGTTTAGCACACTTTCTTGCAAGATGTCTAGCCTAGCCCTGTAGACGCTATAAACCAGTTCATCATGGGGAATCTGAAGACATCTACAAAGAAAAGTGCAAAAACGGGGAAGACAACTTTCGCAGTGGCATTCAGTAGGATGTGTTTTCAGCTTTTTGTAGCCAGAGACAGAGCATGTACCAAAGGAAGAAGGGATAGAGAAGGATTAGCCAAGCGGAGTCTGCCAATTCCCACTAACCACAATTAAGTTTCGTCTCCAACCTTTTTCAAATGAGTTCTTATCAGTGCAGATCGACCGTTTGTCAATAGGGAAGAAGTGATAGTACAAATCATTTTGTGAAATCTTATTAATTCGACAGCAGAGGAGAAGGTCAATAATGTCAAGATTGAGACCCCTGTCACGATTCAAGAGCAGGAGGACTGAAATTACCCTAAGAAAGTTTGGGTTAACTTGTAGGGGGCAGAGCCCCAATTTGTTGAAAACATAACAAAAGAATGGGTGTAGGGGGAACCTAATGACGTTTAAATAAACGGCGAAGAATAAAACTTCCCCAGGAAGGAGACCCTCACCAGATCTCCCGTCTAAGTTTATTAGATAGACTCTAAGAGAAACATCGCGAGGAATGTAATTCTTGGATCGAATGGGGTTCAGATTAGGGGGAGCCATAGAGAAGGGGAAGAGTCCTAGGCAGTAAAGGCGTCTTTTTAAGGAGAGATTTAAAAAAAACTGACCTTGAAATTTTGTGATGAACGCAGCAACGGCACAGTAGCTAAAAATCGAAAAGGAAAGACTCGCCGGAGAAATTGAAAAGGATCGCCGGAATGTGCAGGAAGGCAGCAGAGAGTAGAAGCGAGATATAAGAAGAAGGGTGAAGGTTGAGAGACCGGAATTTATAAAGAGGAAAAGTAAAGGCGACATGGAACTCAAAAGGTCAAGGCAAAAAGTGGCGCTGCAGATCTCGAAGCTTGGGTTTTTGTGCCAGTCGTTCGATTCCTCGTGTCATTGCTCCGAGCCGTCAGACCAAGATCGTGTCTTTTCAATAATCTCACCCTCATTAATAAGGAGAGAGATTATTGGGGGCAGATGAGGACACCAAAATGACCCGGGCTTGGTATGATCCGTGTTGCAAAGGACGGGTCGGGTATGGACAAACAAGATGGAGCAAGTTCGCGCGGGATGGGCCCAGGTCCATAAAGACATTAAAGAAGCCCATATTAAAATGAGAAAAGTTGAGTCCAGGCAAAAGGGAGCAGATAAGGCCCAGGCCAGAGGAGGTTGTAACCGTCTATAAATAAGGGAAATCGAGAGGGAAAAGAGGTTAGAAAGCATTGGGAGTGAAGAAATTCTCTCTCTGTAATTGGGGGAAATTCTTTGTACTTTCAAACTTGTAACATGCTTTCTTGGAAAACCTACATGAGAGCTGCATACAAGAAAATGCTGTGGAATCACGGATTTGGTTGCACACGCGTGTTTTGGCGGGCAGGAGGAGAAAGGAGGGGGTGGGGGTGGGTTGATTTAGCCTTTAGGTCTACTTTCGTGATGGTTGTTTGCAGCTCATTTTGAACCAGTTCTACACAAACACATGCAACCAATGGAGGAACCAAAATCAAGATTCATAGAGATTTACGTAGAAAGCCCAATGGTGAAAAACCACGGGGATATCATTCTGATCCTAACCAATCCACCATGTCAAAAGAGTAAAATGATTATTGCTTATCGCTAGTTACAGATTCCAGTATCTGGAACCACCAACTCACTGATTTACTCACTCACAACATTCCTGTTGGTTCCACACGTTGTTACTTGAATTTCGTGTATTTGTCACCACATGTCCACCTGTTGTTTACGATCAATGCAGTCTAAGTGCTGTCGTACTTCCTCGATCTACCTTCTTTTGCAGCAATTGTTAACCCAGTCCACCAAGTAAACTACGTTCTCCACAAGGAAAAGTCCACACTCTAGTATAATATACAGTGGGAGATCCGTTGCTTGTTTCTCATCCGAAATTTCTCATCATGCATAAAGAAGTACTTTGAAAAATACATGGTTTTCAAATTATCTATCAATCTTTCAAAGTGTGTACCTGTAAAATTTTCACTTTATTCTCTTAACGTTTCCCTCTCAAAGTTTCCAAGCGCTTAAAATGCATGTCTCCCTAAAAGAAAAACATATGGCTTTTATAAAATGGTTAGAGACCCTAATCCCAATAAAACTGACTAGAACAGATTTCATATTTGGAAATTACAGTTTTATCAAACTGGAAAATTGAGCATCTGTGCTGGGCAATTCAAGTTGGTGCTGAAGTCGTTGCTAAGATGACATCAGTGCTCGTCCTACTGTCTAGTTGACAATTGGTCAGTCTAAGCAGCCCTGCTCAATTCTGTGTCTCCCATTAAAAAAAAAAAAAACTTTAAAAGAATTTCAAATTTTCTACTTTGAGAAAAACACAATTTTAGAAACTAGAAACTTTTTAGGACACTGTTCAAGCTGATCAAAGTTTTCCAAATCAATTTTAATCCAACTAAGCCTATGTTCCACGGAGTTGAACTTACCAACTCTAAATTATGTGTGATCCAAGTTAATCAATCATTGATTCCATATCACCATCCGGCATTCACGATGTTCAAGTTCTAGTTCAACTAGTTTTCAATCACTACTTTACCTGATCAAATGAGCAGGTAGATCAACATGACTTATCACACTTGACTCAAAAATCAATCACAAACTCAAGTTACTTAACCAATTAACACTCATTTTTTGCCCAGAATATTTTCAACACAGTGACAATAGGTCCTACCTAGGTGAGTTTTCACGCTCTTGCCCCTCACTACCTCTATCTTAGTTTATTTTCATCGTCTCTTTCGACTGTTACCCCGGCTCTTTCTCATCTCTCTTTGATTTACTCATTCTGCATTGTTCTGTTCACGCTTTCTTCACCAAGACCCTGATATATATTGAAGTATATTGGAAAGATGAATTTCCATTTTATTCCAAGATTTAAAAAGGTCTGTCAAAACACTGCAATAGAAATGACAGTCTTGGTCCTGCACCATTCAATGTTTGTGACGTAGTAGTGCATGGAATGATTAATTCTTGAATTATTTCCGTCCCATTCCATACAACATTCTATTCCTTTTTTAATTCATTCATTCGTACCAAACATAGTGTAGGAATCTTATTTAGAGTTTCTTAGGCTCACCTATTAGAGCACTTGATTTTCTTTCCTTTGGCTAAGACTAAATTGTTAACCATTACAGCACCTAATTTTCTATTTTTGTTTGAGATGGATTTTAGAATTTCTTGGCGAATAGTTGTCAATTGAAACCACTTATATTATTGCATATCACAACCTACGACTAATTACCAGTCTACGGGCATTCTTGACTTGAGCAGTTAATTCAAACTTAGTCTCACAATCAATTTTAAGAAACTCCCCATTGTGTTTTCCATGATTGTTTTATTTATTTTATTGTTGTTGTTGCTGCTGTTACTACTACTACTACTGTTGCTTCCCTATTTTTTTTTTTATTGGTTTTATTTGGTCAATCTTGTTTATAGCATCAGCATCTTTTTGATATATTGCAGCCTTTTTTGGCAGTTTTATTGATGATGCACATAAAGAAGGGATACCTGTGGTCATACTGACAGCCTACGCTTCTAGTGGGGATAAAGTAGCAAGGTCTGTTTCGAGATTAATATATATACATTAAAGTGTTTGGAATGCAGAAATGTAGTTTAATTATAATTCACAAATGCAGAATGTTTATTATGACAGTTGTGAAACTTCAACTGTTGAAAATATTCATCCTGTTTTGGCCCTCCTTTTCTTTCTTTCTTCTTCTTCTTCTTTATTTTATTTTAATTTATTTTTTTGAAACCTTATCACATCACCCATTAAAAAGGTACCTCAGTTGCATCATCTATAACAATCCCACAGCATTGTCAATAACAACATTACATAACTGCTCAGCAAACAAGCATCACATAAGAAGTAGTAGGAGAAATCACATATGCATCTAGAATTCCATTAAGAACTCTACAACTAGAAAAACAAATACATATATAAATATATGTAATACACATATATATAGATAAACACACACAATGGACCTCATTGGCAAATCTTATAATTGAAAGCCAGATGATATATATTATGCCTTTGTCAATTCATTCTAGTCACAGTCCTTAAAATAATGATATGGTATATGACATTGACATTTTTTAAGTAAGCATTAATTATATGAAAGAAAGAAATCATGAGTCAAAGATCATCATGGACCTTGTACTTAATCCATTCAGAGTCTAGGGTCGTTACACCATCAGAGATGGATTCCAAACTTCTAGTAGACTTGAAAAACAAGCACGTGGTTTTGCTATTGACACGTCTTTATCAGTTGATCTAGCTGGCATCTTTAGTTAGTTTTTAAATTATGCTTAATTTACAAATGCGGCTCCTATGCAGTATACTATATAAAATATGTGCATTATAACCTTCTGCTAGGTGCTTCTATGCTTTTAGTCTTGTTCTTTTAGTTGAATGAGTGAGATTGTGCTTTTAATTAAATCGCCAGGCATTCATGTGGTCTCATGCTCAACTCATGATGACTGAAGTGGGGTGGTCTCACTGAGAACCTTATTGGAATCAAAGATTTCCTTATAGTGAATGCCATTGTTGTTTGCACTTGGATGAGTTGTTTCTTTTATGAATGATGTTGTCTGTCTAATATCATTGGGCTTTGAACCTCATAGGACTAATGCAGCAGACTGATGGAAAGTTTGAGAACAAGCTAAAAGTTCCTTCTTTCTGTGTTTATTGTTAGATCCATTATTGAGAAACTAGGCAATGATAGAATATCAAAGATAAAGATTGTTGGGAATGAGGAGGTTGAGCAGAGTTTTTACGGCCAACTTGTACTTGGTAAAGGAGTCTCTTCTAGTTTGGATGAGCAACTAGCTAAGGAAGCTAGAAAAGCTGGTAAATTCCCTGTGATGAGCTGGTTTGCATATCTTTGTTCAAGTCTAGAGATATTTTTTCAGATGCTACAGTATCAAGGGGCTCATTTCTTACTTTCTTGGCCAGCTGCTGCTGAGAAACAAAGAATTGCAGAGCAAGTGGCATCCATGCTAAAGTTGAGTGTTGAAATTGATACAAGCTCAACAGACATGTAAGTCCATTTTCTTTTTCGATATGCATCTACAAATTCTTGGTCTCTGGATGTTCTTATCTGGTTTATACTATATAGCCTGTCAAGAAATAGCACCAAAGGAGATGCCTCACTAATAAACTGGTGTCTTTTAGAAGCTTACATATGATTATATGAATTACAAGTTATATATTTTTCTTGATGATTTGATGCTCTAGAATCTCATCTTTCATGTAGCCCTGTAAATCCCTTTTGGTTCTATCGGTTATTCTTTCTTCCTTTTATGCTGGTACCTTCGAGAAAGTCTTATACTTTTATTCTCGTCAGCCCAATGTTTTGGTGTCTGATCAGTAAATTTCTGTAAAGTTGTAGATGGCATTTAATTCCATAATCCATATGGTACTGCATTTTTAAAGCTTGGTATTATAATATTTATAAAGATGCTTTCAAAGGTGCATATATATGCTATGCGGTGGCAAGATGACTATCACTGTCAAGGAATTAGTGTTTCTATTTTACTAGCTCTTTGGAGTATTTGTAAAATATTTACTTATTGAGTTGAACCTCTCTTGAGATTCCAATGTCATGAAAAATTAACTAGTTAACTTACGGCTGTCTCAATAACCTATCTATCAAAAATAGAGGGGGAAAACTGTTTCAGAAACCTAAACCTTCTTATAATTGTTGTCAAGGATCTAAAATATGACTTCTATATATGAATTTTCTTGATTTTGAAATATGTAGGAAAGTTGGTTACTTACTCCGTCCCATATTAGTTGTCCCTTTTTGTTGTTAGAACCTTTTTAAGGGGACATGCAATTCATGCATTATCTCCTTCTAAAATTACTGAGTTGTCCTTTCAAGTTTAAATATGTATATTATCAAGTTGGAAGAATTTTGAAAACTTAAAGGGTAATAATGGAAAGCTTGCATTTATTTTTCTTTTGACTTTTCAAATTGGACACGTATTTTGGGACAATCCAAGAAGGAAAGAGATTATTAATATGGACAGAGGGAGTATGTTCCAGTTAAGGTACTGAATTGGTAACATAATTTGCGCTCATCTGATGATGCAGAGCATTATTACAAGAAAAGGGCACATATAAAATTTCATGAGGAGCATGCTAAGTTTATTATTGGGTTGACTGAAGTATTATATTTTGTTGATTTTAGGATAATAAGATAATGTTATAGTTTTTACCATTTTTTTATTTGGTTTGTGGAGTCAAGGGTGGTTTCGGTAATTTCTTGTTGCACATGATTGTCTTTTTGTGCCATTTTGAGTTATTAGTGCATAATAATTCTATTCTTACAAAACAAATTCTTTCTGACTTGAACATCTCAAATGTTTTGCAATGTTTTCACTTGATGAGAACATGTATAACTGCTAATTGAAAATTTTACACCTGTGGCATTCCTCTCTTTTCAGAGGCTGTACTGTATAAGTCTTTTGACTATTGTCTACGTATGGGGGCCAATTACTAGGTCCATATGTAAAAACTCGTATTGACAATCATTAGAATAAGGGTTGAGTAGAGAGCAGTCACTTGGTGCAAAATTATGTTGAAGTTTAAGTCTGTCTCTAGTCCACCCCACCGGCCCAATGGTTGGCCCCCGCTAATGCCCCTTTTATAACATAACATAGTCCATTGTGAAATGCAGATTGATTACAACAATATCAGTCTCTTAATGTTAGTTCATTCACTGTAGTTCCCCCTTTTTTTATCTGATATCTGTGTTTTACATTTATCCAGCTTACTGAAGATTGTTGCCACATTACGAGCAGCAGCGGAATATGCAGAATTATCTGTCTACAATTGCGTGCTTATTACCGGAAGCCAATCTGGAGTTGCTGCAGCTGAGCGAATAGGCATGCCATGTGTTGTTGTTAGGAGCAGGTAAAGCAATATTTCTTGTCTCATAATGCCAACTTTTTCAGATATGATTTATTTTTCTTTATTTTTTTCACACTGACCTAGAGTTGTAGCTTCACATAAGATGGTGATCAGTAGAAAACTGAATATCGAACGCCAATTATTATAATTATCCTTTAGTCTTCTCCATAGTGGAGATCTACTGGCAATGGAAACCTGCCCATAAAAAAATTGTGAATTTATATTGTCTATTTTGATATGGATTTTATCACTTTTTTCCCTGGGGTAACTGTACTGACTGTCTGACACAATGAAACATGGATATAGTGGTGGGACGGGGATGCTGTATTCCGTTTTCTCATGATTCAATTCTGCCAGAGATGTTCCCAACAGGCGAGGGTTTCATATTTGCAGTAAACCAGTCGACATAAGATGAAACAAGACCTAATCCTTTGCCGTTTGTATTTTCAGACTTGGAATTGTAATTTTTATCGCTCTTATAATTACAATATCCACGATTCCACGTATCTTTTAGGGATTAGAAGGACCCAATAATGCTTAAGACACACACTAGTACTGGGCCTTCACATCCAAGTAACATAGATTATGAAAAGAAGTGTATTATAAGCACATTAAGAAGGGCCAAAAAAAAAAAAAAAAAAGCTCCAATTGAAACTAAGGATCGATTAGAATTGAGCTATGTAAGTATGGACATTGACACAAAACAATGCAAAAATCTCAATGTGGTCAATCCTAAAAAAAATGGGATATGGTCACGGTGAGGCTATGTTACATGGATTCAAGTATATGTGTCAAGTGTGGGTAACATGTCTTAAATGTCAGTTTATTAAATCCCAAAACCCAAGGATACAAAGAGTCAAAGATACAACTATATATTTTTTTATATTTTGTAATGTTTTCCTTTTATTTTCAAGAGGTAAATGATTTTTTATGCAACACATGGTTCAATATGCGAAATTCATTTTTTTTGAAGCAATAAAAAGGATCTTAATAAGAGAGTTTTATATACAGTCATATAGTATACTTGCTTGGTGCATGGCTGACCATTAATTATGTGGGACACGTCTTGTACACATACCCAATGTTTGTACAGTTATATAATAGGCTTGAATTTTTAGATATGCTTGCTTGGTGCATGGCTCGCTAGAAACGTGGGAGACATATCTTGTATGCATGCCTTAAGTGTTGGTGTGCTGGATGTGGGTACTTGCTTGTCTAGAAGAGTTAATATAACATAGCAAGGAGGTGATATAAGCATGATAATAATATTAAGGCTATTATGACAAACATCGCGAAACAAGAACAAACCAAGAATTACGATAGAAAAGTAAACACGCCACACACAAAGAACACAGATTTACGTGGTTCTGCAAAGCCTACATTCACAGTGAAGATCCGGCGAAATATTTCATTATGCGAAAAATAGGAGATTATAAGTTTCTACCCCAACACTTAGCTCTCTCTCACTCTCTTTCCTGCGGTTTTCAGTATTCTCTCGATATGCCACTCCAAACCTTAACCACCCTTATGTACCGAGCGACAATAGCTAAACAAGGTCCACGACTCATAAGAGAAAATGGGTCATGAAATTTTTCTCGGGGGCAGTGTTCGAATCCGGGTTGCAACACGACCCGGGTCGAAACAAAATTTGGACCCCAACATCACAAAGGCAAACTGGAAATTTCACACGGATTTCAGTCTGGCCCACTTTTAATGAAGTTTAGGTTTAATATGAGTCTTTTTTTGTGTTAGTTTTAGGTTATCATGTTGCTGGCATGATTTTATTGTGTTTTCTTACATTTTGGAGTCAAGGACTTTTTGGGTTATTTATGAATTTGTCGAAGATGGAATGTAGTGATTTATGGGACTTATTTAGGTCAAATTACGTATTAAGTCATTAAATGGATCCTTTAAAAGAGCTTAAAATAGACTTCAGAGTCAACGTGTAAAAACTTCATATTTTAGAATCCTAAATCCAAGTAGTATATTAAGAAAAGAGTCAAAAGACTAATCATCGCCCATAAATAATATCTTTTTAAGCTTTCTATCCAATGGAGAGTATTGAGAATTCCAGATTGTATGTATGTTGTAGCTTATCTTTATGAGGGTGAAATTTCAAAAATTATAGGTTAAAATTCCTAGATGATTCTTCTATCTTTACGAGGGTCAAATTTCAAATAATTGGGGGGAGGAGGGGGTGAATCATTTTGGATCACATAGTAGTGATGATTTTTATTACCTCTAGATGGTCGATCTTCAAATTTTATGCTGAATTTATTTTCCCAGTAAGTTGCAGAATTCTACAAGGAATTGTTGACTCGACCTTCATTCTTTGGTGCTTTTATCTATTTTTGCTGTTGTATTTCTGACCAGTCAGGTCATGTCTAAGTTGATCTTTATTTTTATCTTGAATCTCATAGTTTGACATCAAGAGCTGAGTTTCCTTCCGCAAATGCCGTAATGGATGGCTTCGGTGGAGCAGACTTAACAATCTCTAAATTACGCCAGAAGCGATGGTCATAAATTTTATTCAAGTATTGTCATTGCAACTATTTCCTCCTATCTGCTCTGTTCATTTTTTCCCCCAAAAGTCTGATGCAGGGGGAATGTCAATGCCCTAGGAATACAAGATTGTCAATGTATGTTACAGTTCTACATAGAATGTACCTATTTGGTGCAATACATTCTCCTAACAACTCCATTTTTGTAAAATTTTTGTAACTGCTGCTGTAACTTGTTCAAGATTACCTTTCAACATTAGAGAGCTCTAAAGTGCTTGCGATAATTATCATCTACGTTCGGTTGTAGGGAATTGGAATGGATTTATCCCCATTGCCAAGAGTACCTTGGGCACATCTAATTTTGTACCTTATGTTATTCCCAAGCACAGATTTAGTGTATTTGGTTGGCCATTAGATACAAGCTCAATGGACACACAAAATTATTGAGATTTGGCATTATATATTCCATCACCTGCTATTTCTGTAGAAGATAGGCAAAAGACTATGACCACTTGTTTTCTTTCTGTCAGTACTCCTTTGGACTCTGGACCATTATTTCTGCAAAATGTGGTTTCGATGTAACCAGTAGCTGGATGTTGTCATTGCTTGGGCCACCAATGCATTCAATGGGGCAACTTCTTAGGCTCTTAGCTTTCCCTTGCCTCATCAATCTAGCATGTTTGGTAGGAGAGGAATAATGGGCTATTATTTAATGATTATAGGGATCCTAATAGTCGTTGGTGAGGTTATCGATGGTATTTTCTCACATTTTAAAGTAGAAGCTCGATTGGGGATTTTTTTTACAATACTAATGAGAGAGAAAAGTGGCCGAGTCAGTGTACGGTAGAGGGTTTAATCTTCGGCAATTCAGTAAGGGTCTTCAATAAAGGCTTCAGATTGGGTCGAAAACACAAACTCCAGTGAGTTGGTTCATCAAAACACCTCCAGTCGTGGTATTCAAAGCTGCTCAGCCTACTTTGGAGATCGATTTTCGCATCATAAATAAGAAGGAAAAAAAAAAAAAACAAAACAAAGAAAAGTTAAAATAAGATTATGGAAAGTTTTACAAATTCTAGAGAAAAAAGAAAAAGGAGGTAAGATAAAGATATAAATCTTTTGGCCCCTATTAAATATCTAATTATCGATACAAATAAAAATTTTAATTAAGGAGGTTATAACATAAGGAAATAAAAAAAATAAAAAAAATTGGGACCTTTCTGTTATGTTGGGTAGAGTTTAATAATAGAAGGAAATAATATTTTTAGGAAGATTATAATATAAACAAATAAAATTTTTTGAAAGTATATAAGGAAATACAAATTTTGGGGTCTTTATTTTGGCTGGAGTGATAATACGAAGGAAATACAAATTTTAGGAAGGATATAATATGAAGAAATTAAAAAATAAAAATAAAAATAAAAATAAAATAAAAATTGAGGCCTTCTTATTAGCTGGGGTCTTAAGCAACCCGCCTAAGTCCCTAAGAGTTCAGACGTCTCTGTTCCAGCCGTGAGATGAGGGGAGCAACAATGATTTTTTGTTTCAACTTTAGGGGGGCAAGTATATAGTTTTACAGCTACATAATTTTATTTATTTAAAAAAAAATAAAAATTTAATACTAAAAAAATTTATTTCTACTTAAGTCCGTCCCAACCTATAGGGGTGAGTTTCTTTTCGGAATTAAATAATAATAATAATAGTTGAGTTGAGGAAAATCTCTCAATAGACACTTGTTTTGATACCAATTTTTACTTTTCAAGATTTAGAACTCGAATTTTCTCGTGTCATAGGATGTCTTACGAATTAGCGATGTATGGTTGTTGCATAAGTAATCTACAACTAATTTTGTATCTAGAAGTATCAGTTTTGACACATGCATATCACTCGTGGTCACAGTGTAACGGACTCGGGAATCGGTCGTTCACGGAGGTGTGTAATAATATTATATTCTTAAAAAAAAGTTATAAACCAACTCATACGTCAGCGACCCATGATAGTGATGGATATGAAGTTTAGGTTGTGCAATTTCCACTATTTTCAAAAGAATCACCTTTTTCACATTATGCATGCCACCAAATGCCATTTGACTATCTCTTGTAAAAGAAAATGATTCACAACTTATATTCCCCGTTAAAAACCATAGACAATTGTTATTTTCTAAAGCTTGGATGAATACAGTGTCAATTGTTTATTCAATGCATTAGATGAAAAGATGAGCTCTTTCTTCTTTACTTTTGAAAATGTATCTTGTTCAGAACTTAAAATTAGTGATTTTTTTTTTTTTTTAATAGAGAAATATAATTAATATGAATACATCACACACACTCCTTTATTGTGTCTAGCCCTAACAAATAACATGAATTTATCAAAGTTGATGACCAAATTTGATGTATAGCACTGACTAGGTGACATAATGACATTTATAAGAGTATAGTTTAAAACAACCATTTTTATTGCTGATAAAGGAGAGAAATTTGTCAAAGTTGGGGTAGCACATATATACATATAGATATGTATATATGGTGGGTGACCCATGAGCCTGATGCAAGCTGGGTAGCAGACCACCTTCTCACAGGTGGTCCAAGCCATAAAATCTCTAGGACCCTTCACCTCTTTACCAGAAGTGGTCCCACTATTAATAAGAGCGGCAAATTAATAATTCATAAATTCTCGGATCGTGTCATTGTAAGTTTGACTCATTCATTAAGTAAATGAAACGAATCCGAATATTATTAAGTTTTATTCGTGTATCCGAATATTATTAAGTTTTATTCGTGTAAATTTGTTTACACTATGTGTTCATGAATATAACTTCATCAAAATATTTACTATTAAACGAGTAATGTCAAGCCGAATTTGAGGTGAAGAGCCCAAATTCAAATGTAGAACGACTAAAACTTGACTTAACTCGATTCATTTTAACCTAATTTAATCAATTTGACTGTTTTGTTGGCTTGGACCACAGTTTTGGTGTGAACATTTCGTACCTAGTCATGCCACCCTAAATCACAGCAAATTAAATACTGGCGATGGCGGGCCCAAAAGTGATTAATGGCCAATCAAGAGTAGAAATAGCTTATGCTTTGAAAAGACAATTTTATCCTTGGTCTTTGTACCCTTAAAAAGAACAGGCTAGAGTCCAAAAACTAAGAACGACGAGTCAGGGCTTTGATGACCCCATGAAGTGTCCTCTCTGGTCAAACCACTTAGTCAAAGCAACTCTGCCCAGTGGGCCCCACCATGGCAGGTTAGAAAAGCGAAGATAAAGGTCCACGTGGCAATGTTTGGCCTCAAAAGTGGAAACTGAGATCTGTATTTTTCGAAAGGACAAAACTGTCCTCTTCTTAACAAGTTCAAGTTCATGGGCAACCTTGTAATTCGAGCAAATCTAGGGTTTTGTATGGTGTGAACTATTATATCACTTACCTGCCCCCAAGTTATTTAAAATAACACCATTCTCTCTTATGTGTTGAATAAATGCATTGACCTCCCATGGAGTTTTAACATTGATAACAAATTACTCCCTCCATGCATTAGGGA
The DNA here is from genome assembly GCF_030987335.1 of Cornus florida. Lineage (NCBI taxonomy): Eukaryota > Viridiplantae > Streptophyta > Magnoliopsida > Cornales > Cornaceae > Cornus > Cornus florida. Next base: position 86,265,061 of record NW_026775571.1, on the reverse strand, counting down.
TGGCAACAGGGCGGGTTTGGAGCTGGTTTGCCTAAACCCGTGCCCGTCCAGTTTATTTACTGACAACTCTAGACCCGCCCCGTCCTCGCAATAGGTTGAATTTTCATAATCTATCCCCGTCCCGTTGGAAAATGATTATACCCGTGCCTGCCCGTCCCGCCCCGTTTAGGATTTTTTATTTATTTTGATTTTTTTTTTTTGGAATGTTAAGCAATTTATAAATGTGTAACAGTTACATAAGTTTCAACCTGAGCTTGAAACAACAGACAAAAGGCACAAAAAGGACATTAAAAATGAAGGCCAAATGACCCAGTGCAAAGAAGTCAGTCCATGCCAATAGGGAGTTAGTGTTTAGGTTAACTTAAGTTATAAGACACGTATATACACATAAATATATATATAATTTTTTAAAAAAAGAAAAAATATATAAGGTCGGGTAGGAAGGGGCAGGGCAAGTGTTCACTAAAATTCATCCCCGCGACGGGTTTCAATTTTGTACTCGTACCTACCCCTACGGTATAAAAAGAGTTCCCATACTAGTGATTAACGGGACGGGGTGGTACAAATTGCCATCCCTACCCTCACCTCACTTATTGTACTGAAATAAGTTGAATACTTCAACCCATGTAAAATGACACACTTATGCAATTAATTGGTTATTTTCAATTGTATTTTTATTTTATTTTATTTTATTTTTGGTATTTTTCATTTTAATCAAAGAACTTTTTTAGACGTAGAACTCGTGAACTGATATTGACTCACGTTTCTTAAAGTTGGATCCTAAATTCAACTCATCTAATGATCATAGTAGATGTACACCTCTATCTAGTTCATATGTGTGTGGGTGTGTTTGGCTCCATGGTTTCTAAGATATTAGGTCAATAGCATTTTTTAAAATCAATTCATGTTCACGCGCATGGACCTACATAGGGTGAGGGGCACCCTCCCCCCCCCCCTCCAATTTTTTTGTTTCTTGTTTTAGTATTATACATTATTGACTTTTTTTCTTTTTGAATTATTTACCTATGAAATTTCAATATTTCCCCCCTGAAATTACGAAGAAAAAAAAATCCCCTATTGCCCCCTCACAAAATTTCATGGGTCGATCCCTGCATGTAACGCATGTTCATCTCTAGTTTGATTGAGGGATGAATTGTATAAGTAGATGCATGTATTTATATTTACCTACTATACATGTGTGTGTGTGTGTGTGTGTGTACATACGCAGGGTTTTGAATATGTACTGCAATCAAGGGTCGTGGTCTAATGGCTATTTTTTTTACCTCTTAAAGTAGATGGTGAAGGTTCAAGTCTCCAAATGAGCAAATTGAGTGTGTAAGTGATGTGTGCGCGTTTCTTGCCATGAACATTTCAAAAGTTAGTGTAATTACTAAAAATATATAGGAGAATAATATAATTATGCTAAACTTCAGATGATATGAATGAAATTGTTTTTCTTGAAAGTAACATTGGATGCCAAGGATAGTGAAGCTAATCAAATGATTAGGGTACTTGGTCATGTCACACTAGTCTTTTAATGTAGATATTGTTTCCTTGATCATGTTTGATGAGGTACATGATGTTGGACAGACCACCATACACAATTCTGCATCATCTCATGCATCCACCTAACACATGCCATATCTCTGCCAATGTTTCATTTACAATGAATTACCTATTGACTGAGTAGTAAAAACTTCTATTTCCTTTTGAAAATCTTTTTCTTCATAATACTACTATAACACACAAATAATACCCTAACTCTACCCTCTCTGTAGGGAGAGAGAACCACCTATGAGGTTTTTTTGAGTAGAAAATTTTCAATCCTAATTCAAATTTCATTTGAGCATAAGTCTAACTCGATCAACTTTAAAATAAATAAAAAAATTAGTTGATTCTCATCAAATTGGAAACCAGATCGATACAATTTGTCTTGACGTTTTACTGGGATTGAGGTCCGATCCATTTGCACCTTTACATATTGAAACTTTTAATTGTTTCCAGTTTTTATGTTGAAGGAGGGAAACTTGTGCATATCCTATGCATCAAAATTACATCGTTTGGTGTACATGTATGTAATTTTATGTTGAGACTGCATGCAGCGTGTGTTATTTAACGCAGTTTAAGTGGAATAATATTTGTACGCTATTTTATAAATAAATACTAAATTAAAAATAAAAAATAAATAAAAAAGTACTAAATATAGATAGATAGAGCATATTAAAAATCCAACAATACAAATGTGACAGTTTAATAATGTTTTTCAAACAAATTTAATGAATATTTAACAAATAAAAAATAAATAAAATGAAGAATAAACCGGTACAATAGAACACGAGTGCACATAATAATAGCTAGCTAGGAAAGTGAAGTGCTATCATTTCAGAGAATCTTAAACCTACATGAACCAACTAATGATTAGACTGCACGTTTAAGTAGTAGTAGCATTAGATTATGTAACGTGAAACTAAACAAAATTACTAATTGGAATGATTTCATTTTGCATGGAATGATGCGTATATGGAGGCTCCCAAAAAGTTTGTACTTTAAACCCACTGATTTTAATTAACTCTCCTAACATGGCCATAATTTGATAACTCTCATGATGATTGATTCCTGTATTGGGCACGTGTATGGTTCTGATAGTCACTTACTCTCTCTCACACAGACACACATTGTATGTGTATGTGTGTGTGAAATTTTTGGGTGGTGTTGATTTGTCAGTCTGAAGGGATTTGGTTGGCCTGTTCTTATAATGGTGTGCTTTCTACCACATATTAGCATCTCTCTCTCTCTCCCCCTAGTCTTTCTTTGTAGGGAGTGGTGGTTTGAATAAGTGTGTTAAGATTTCAACTTTGAACTCACAAGATTTTTGAAGATTTTAAGGGGATTCCAGCTAGATCAAAGTAAAGCTCAAAAAGGTAACAAATCTAAAAGAAAGAAAGTAGAAATGTGAGGAGAACGATGATGAAAACAAGCAACTTACCTTTGCCTCCTCCTCCCCCTCCTCCTCCTCCTAAATTTGCACACAAAAAACCTAGTAGCTAGTGTCCTAGCCCTGGTGTCATCATGTTTATAAACACCACTCATCAATATTTCACTAGACCAAATTATGTTCCTTACCTGAAGTACTACTAGTAAATTTAGTGATATATATTTGACTCACCCACAAAAAAAAAAAATTTTAAAAAAAAAAAAAATTAAGGTGAGAGAGAGATAAAGACACTTTGAGCCAATTTTCTATACCCTTCTCCTCTCCTCTTCTTTCTCTCTCTTTCTCTTTCTCTTTCTCTCTCTCTCTCTCTCTCTCTCTCTATATTGTTATGCTATTGCATGCACTTGGTGATGGCTAATCAAGGTGGTAGTAGTAGTGTGTTGAGGGACTACAGGAAAGGGAACTGGACATTACAGGAGACAATGGTTCTGATAGAGGCAAAGAAGATGGATGATGAAAGAAGAATGAAGAGAGTTGGGGAGAGTGAAGGGAGGGGGAAGCCAACAGAGCTAAGATGGAAATGGGTGGAAGATTATTGTTGGAGGAATGGGTGTTTGAGAAGCCAAAACCAGTGCAATGACAAGTGGGACAATCTGATGAGAGATTTCAAGAAAGTGAGAGATTTTGAGAGGAGGTTAGGTGAGAAAGGAGGAGAGGGAGGATCATCAGATCATGAGAAAGGAGGGGGGTCTTATTGGAATATGGAAAAGAATGAGAGGAAAGAGAGGAACTTGCCTTCCAATATGTTGCCTCAGATTTATGAGTCTTTGGTAGGAGTGGTGGAGAGGAAAGGAGGTGGTGGTCAGAGGGTGGTGGGTGGTGGTGGTGGTGGTCCTGGTGGATCTAGTACTGATGGTCAGCCTTCATTGCCTCCTTTATTGCAGCCTCCAATCTCAGCTCCAGTAGCAGTATTACCTCCTCCTCCTCCTCCACCACCACCACCTCCTCCTGCACAACAACTCTCTCTCCCATATTCTCAGCCATTCCCTTCAGTAGGTACTCTCTCTCTCTCTCTCTCTCTCATGCATTTTTGAACTTTTAGCACTATATTGGGGATCAAGAATTTGATCCCAATATTGTTTTCTTCATTGTATCAGATGATTATTTGCTGCTTCCATCATTCTTTTCTCTTTCTATCCTCTCTAAAAAGGAAGCAAGAGCTTTCAATTTTAATATTGCATTTTCAGTTTTATCTTTTTGCACTAAATCTGTTATTGTGTTTATTGGTGACATTGTTTTCAAATTAGCAAAATTGTTATGGGTATGATTGGAATTCCTATTTCCATTTTCTTAGTGCATTTTTCACAACATTCTTGATCAATGGGTTATATTGATGGCAATGCGTCTTTCTTCATAACCAGATATGGGTATCTTGTCAATTTTTTAGATATGAAAAATTATGGATAAGGGTTTTTGCTTTTTCTGATGTATATATAATTCAAGTTTCATTGAAAATAGCAATGTACCATATTGCACAGTGTGCCACTTAATTTCACAGTTTCACTAAAACTCTTTATTTTTTATACTTTATTATTATATTTTATTTTTGTTTGGGGTTAGAGGTAAGACTTGGCGCAACACCATCCCCAAACTCTACAATGAAAGGAGTTTAGGAAATAATAGAGAGTCCGACCAGTTTAACATGAGTGAAAGTTAATGTCATCGTGACATCACGTCATCCCCACTCGCATCAAATAGCCGAGTTAGTCCGTCACAGTTGGACTACATATTATTTTCCTATATTTTTTGTTTGGGATTTGGATGGGGGTGTCAAGTCTTCATTTGCATTTACTTTCCCACCTTCCCTTTCCCACTATTAATTTCAGTTAATATACATATTGATTGGTTTAATTCCATATATGTTCATGTGTTTGGAGATGTGTGATAGCTCAGATTCTGATACAAGTGAGTATTCAGACTCACCAGCAAAGAGAAGGAGAAGAGGAGGAGGAGGTGGTGGTGGAGGAGAGGGAACCAGTGGCACTGCAAGCGGCAGCACCTCAAATGACTTGGGCACTGCCATCTCCAAAAGTGCTTCCATCATTGCAGAAGCCATTCAGGCATGTGAGGAGAGAGAAGAAAGAAGGCACAGAGACCTATTAACTCTGCATGAGAGAAGACTACAGATTGAGGAGTCTAAGACTGAGATCAATAGAGAAGGCATTAATGGCCTTGTCGATGCCATTAACAAGCTTGCCAATTCAATCTTTGCCTTGGCTGCACCAAAAAATCAACCGACTGATCCAAAGTCATGATCCCATTTTATTGAAAATTAATAAGTGTTCATATAGAAGAGAGAGAGCTTAGTGTCATTTGCCTTGTACATGATCAATTAATGATCCCACTTTTTTTTAATTTATTTTTTATTCATTTTTATCATATATTAATCAAGACAGCAGTTTACTCTGTTTGTTGGGTTTGGGGATACATTTTTTGATTGATCATGTCTTGTAGGAACTTGGGAACAAAAGGGGGTAAACAATGGGTCTATATTGGTCCAATCATGGAATTCTTTGGCCCACAATTTAGACCTTTCCGTTGATGGGACCAACTCTAACTGGATCACGTAATCTAAACCATTCAATCCTGAGTTTTATATGGTGTTCTATTTGTATAAAATATAAAAATGGTAGATTTATCTTAAAGACACTAATTTTACATTAATAGATTTGAGTTGAATGATGTTTTTCAAACTCAATTATTTTGATTTAATTATCATTTTTAAAAAGTATTTTTCTTAAATTTCTCGTGAATGCGTATATATCATGTGTTTTTAAAACAGACATAAAGAGTTGTGATACTTGGGTTGATCGGGTTAGGCCGACCAAGACATAAAGCTTGTGAATCTCACCATGCACATGCTGTAAAAAGCTATGAAATTTGGGTTGATCAGGTTAGGCGGACCAAGACATAAAAGCTTGTGAGTCTCACCATACACCTGCAGTAAAAAGTTATGAAATTTGGATTGATCAGGTTAGGCGGACCAAGACATAAAAGCTTGTGAGTCTCACCATACACCTGCAGTAAAAAGCTATGATATTTGGGTTCATAGGGTTAGGCTGACTATAACATAAAGTTTGTGAGCCTCATCATGTGTGTGGTGTAACAGGTCGAGCACTTGTCATTTGATTTAAAAATTTTAACTTATTAGGTGGTGTTATTTTCTTCTATACCTGAATTTGGGACATCCTCATTGTAATTAGGCCATCTTATATACCTGAACACCACCGAGTGTCGGTGTTGGGACTAAACCTCGGCTGAGGGTTTTGCCATTTTAATTCAAAAAAATTACTTAGTTGTTAGCTAATGTTGTCCACCCGTTCTTATAAGCACAAGATTCTCCCAATTCAATCTGATATGGACAAGGCTCTTGTGATACATTTTCTTTACATAAATGAGGAACAGTGTATGTATGTGTATATATATAGTATGTGGTGGAAATGTGAGAAATACTGAAGCAAATACCAGAGCTTCTGAGTTCTGAATAGCATGTATTGGCATCCAAAAACGGCAGTGGAAGGCGACCGGTCAATGACCCTCTGAGGATGAGTACAATTACTAAACTGCCATTAAGTGTTGCTATTGGTGTCAGTCTTCCTTGTGAAGAAGCCCTTGTTTGATGAAAAAAAAGGGGGGTTAGTGTTTCTTTCCTTTTTCTTTGCTGGGCCACTAGAGTTATTATGGGCTAATTGAGCAGCTTTGGTGGAACTTTTCTGACAAACTAATGCACCAATTCTTGCTTACCCTTTTTCTTTATGGGCAGAGGAAAAGGGCCTGGATGTAGTAGTGGGTATTTCAGCTTTTTATTCCCTTTTATTTATAGCCAGTGGATCAACTTCAATTTTTGTTATCAAATTGTAACAAAGCTCTATACTATCATTCACCATTCGACTATTGGTTTAGTGGTATAAAGCCTCAAAATTTACATGTGTATAAATTATTTACCTAACTAAAACCACAAACACAAATAAATAATAATAAAATAACTCGATACTATTGAACACATTTCTCTCTCCGGACTTCCGACAAATTTTGGAGTGATAGGTTTCGACTCTCTACATTTACTAGTCTAACTTTTAACAATTCTTACTTTGTAAAAAATAAAAAATAATAAGAGAAAACATGATAAAAATAAAAAATAAAAAATAAAAAAAAAACAACAACGTCTCGTCCAAAAATTTTGTAAAGCCTCTTTTTCATTTGAGTTATAATTAGATAACACGTGAAATTTTTAGGTGGTTCGGGAACATTTGGTTTTGGTCAATCATAAACGTCATGGGGCACTACTCAGCGGCCTAATTGGTAGAGCGCCCCAACTCCCCAAATGAATTTTTATGTGTTCAAATCTCCCCCTCCCCCTAGTTTGTCAAGAAAAAAAAAAAAAATCACCAAATAGAACAGTTTTAAAGCTATATAAAGTATTTAAATGTATCCATTTAATGTAGTTTTTTGGTAATTATTTATTTTATTTTATTTTTTTGTCATCCTTCATCTCTAATTGGACAACTATATAAAGCTACAAAAATAGAGCAGGGACACGTTTGGGTAAATGAAATTGAATCTTACCTAGACATGGGACGAGAGAAGCTTAGGAGTAATAAATAACCCCTGCCTCCCTCCATTTATTTAACAAAATTATTGTAGTACTCTAATTATAATTTAATATTTCTGAAATTCCATTCTAAATGTGCGTTGCATTTCTAAGTCACCTCTCACTCTCTAATTTGAATTGTAATGTCCATTGCTTAATTCAATTTCTAAACTTATATCATTTTTGTAATTTTGCTAAATTCGTATTATTTGTTTAGTCTCCCAAGTAGATGTGAGGAAGTTGTGTAATCGACAAAAAAACGTTTTGAGAAATTTGAAATTGATGGTTGTTAAAACACTTTGAAATTGGGGAGACAGAGAGAGAATGCCAGCAAGAAGAGATATTTTGAGAGATACGAAGCAGAGAAAACCAAGTTTAGGCAATAGAGAGTGTGTTTCAACATTTGGTAGATATAGGCATTCAAAACTATGTATTTGAAAAATATTTTAAAATTTGTTCCTTTTTTAAACTATAATGGATTACATTTGTAAATTTTGAAATAACTTTAAAAAAAATACAACTTTGAGAGATCTGTACCTCATTTATTTTAAGAGTAATATATCAATATATATAATTATATATGGTGAAAAAAAGATTATTTTATTTATTTTGGTAGATTTACACAACATAGTAACATACTTAAAAAGTTAGTTTTAGAGTCTTCCACAATTGTGTAGAAAATTTTAAAATATTAGAGTTCTTATGAACTTATAAATTAAATAATATTTTAGAGGATTATAGAATTTTTGTAAGTATTATAAATATCTCAATAGTTAAATAAAAAGTTTTAGAAAGTATGTTTTAGTGGTTAATAATAACGTATCCTAATCATCGACCATGAAGGAGATGTATATAGAGAATGGAGGTCTCGTTTATAATCATCACGTTAAAATAAAAAACTTGATAGCGAGAGTGTGCTATATAGAAGCTGCACCTTAATCAAGGCAATATACTATGTCCGTTTGTTATTATTACGGCTGATCGAATCACTTTTGTTTAGAAATCGATATAAAGTATTATTATTTTAGGCGATTGAGTATTTTAGAATTCGATATAAAGTATTATTATTTTATGCGATTGAGTAAGTAAATATGAAGGTGATGAGATCCGACGGTGGGTTGTGTCGTGGTAGATAAAAAAGTCTTACCTTGTCATCTTATTAACTAATTATTAAGTAATACGGTTGTGTCTTTCACTTACATTCAAATTATACAGCATTCTTGTATTAATAAATAACATACAAAATAAAATTAATGAATTTTTAAAAATAAAATGTTCTGGAACCATTCCATTTGACTAGGCATCAAATTGGACTTTGATTCGTCAATTGATGTCCATTGGCTTTGACCAGTCGACTAGAAAAAGTTGACGCTTCAATTCATGGCTTGGTTGGAATTTGACCAACTCAGGCTTAGCTTGTTTTATGAAAAATATATATTTTTTCAAATGAATTATCCATTGTTCCCTTTATTCAACATAAATTTATATGATATATAAATGTTAAAAAAAAAAAAACAGTCTTTTTTTTAATTGTTAAACGGGCCTATTGGATAATTCATATGAATTCAGCTAAAGATCTAAATTTCAAAAATAAAATGAAATTTTTGAAAGTTTTTAAAATTTAATCATGATAAGAAAATAAAAGAAAGAAAAAATAAAAGAACAAAGAATGTCTTTAACTAAGAGGATAACAAAATTTTAAGAGGGTAAATTTCACGTTCTTCTCTTGAGGCTTGTCAAATCTCATATGGACCCCACAAACTTTTGTAATTTCATTTACCTCTTTTGAAGTTCCTTGCCTGGCCATTTTGCCCTTCTAATATTTAAAATGTGACCGCAAATATTTCATGGGTAAAACTAAGGATGGCAATGGGATGGGGCAGGGCGGGGCGGGGATCTCATTCCCCATCCCCATAATTGGTGAATTTTTTCACCCCCATCCTTGCTTAAATTTTCATCCCCACCCCATCTCCACCCCTACCCCCATAACCAGCTGAATGTTAAAGTTGTTCCCACATGTTATATATAAATATAAATATATATACACACACCCACACACACCCACACCCACACCCACTTACTTTAACATACATCTAAGGGTATTTTTGTAAACTTATACCATAAACAGGGTGAGGCATGGCGGGTTTGCCCTATCCTCGTCCCCACCCCACCCCCGGTCGGGTTTTCAAAAACTACCCCCGTCCCCATCACCATTTACATAAAAATGATGCCCAAATCCATCATAAACAGGGCGGGACAGAGCTCGCCTGGTTGGGAATTTTTGCCATCCCTAGGCAAAACGATAAAAAATAATCACTGAAAGAAAAGATAATTGAAATTATTAAAAGTAAATGGTCTATATAGAATATTAACAAACCCTAAAAATTGTAAGTAAACTTTAGGGCTAAAATCACAAAACCTCCATTTTGTTTCCAAAAACAATCAACTAACCCCTCAATTAACAAAACTATCATATATCCTCTTCAAGTTTTTTAGAATATATCATAGCACCCACCCAACAGGAGCAAATCCCTTCATTGCCACATGCATCACTTGTTAAATTTAATTGACCAAAATACCCTTATAATGATATAATTACCAAATTGACCTTCTCTACTGTATAAGTGTTTATTCACAGAACTCTCATCTTCTTCTCCATTGTCGCGTTGCTATAGAGGCTCCATGGATTCAGGCGAAGGAGAAGGCACGACGTGGTGACAAGGCAAACAGTGCTGGGTCTTGGGTTCTTTGACTGGTTTCCACGACTTGTGGGTCATCGGTTTGGGTTTGGGCAGGTTTGTCATTGTGGTTGGCTGCTGTGAGGACAAATGATTGGGTGGTTTCGATCTGTAGCGATGGCAGCAATAAATTGAGCATTAGTGAAACTCCGGTCGATAATATTACCTGAAACTGATAGATTGCAAGTAACTTGAACCAATAGGACCAAAAGAAAAAGTCACATGAACCCATTTGCACCCTGTTTGGCCGGTCAACTCCACCACTCTATTTATTCCTCCCCTCTCTATAGATTAAACACCATGAAAGAGGCAATCTCTTACTAGACATGGATACAAATTCCCTCACAAAATATCAACTTGAATGAATAGTTTGATCATTTCGCAACAGGGCAGTTTAGAAATTAAAAAAAAAAATCTATAATAAATTTTCATATCCACGTCATTTCATAAAACTCCATTAATTTGAAAAACTTGAATTTAACTCCACCTTTTTAAAATTTAACCACCAAAACACAAATTTTTTTTAGAATTATCCCATTTACATATGTGTATACAATCCTATATATATAAGGTAAACAATTATGACTTTGTTTATCTTTAAGAGACACTTAAAGATACTATATATATATATATATATATATATATATAGTCACCTGCTATATATGCACAGCTGGTTATGGACAATGTTCTGCATTGGCCATTGCCAATTCTATACACGGAATGAATTAATGTGGTGTTATTGTCAGTCACTCACTTGCTGCCTTGTTTAATTCATATTTTTGAAATAAATTAAAATTTGAACTAACTTCCCAAATTAACATTAAATTAAAGGCATAAACGTCATTTTAAAAATATAAATTTGAGTTTTAAAATAATAATATAATATGGAGGTCAATTTAATCATTTAACTCTCACTTAACCAGTCACAGAATTTGGGCGCCATGATAATTTTTGTTAATTAAGAGAGTTTTTTTAATAATTGAGGAGATTATATGTCGTTTTTGTAAACATGAGAGTTTTATAATTTTAACTTTAAAATTTATACAATTTATGTAAATGTACTACCTCACTTTATCACCGCAATCACCATACCTCTTGTTTTAATCATCAAAGCAAAAGTTCCACAATGAAATACTGTATATTATTATTTTAAAGTTTTTTATATCGTGTTCACGATAATTTTATTACAATATATATATATATATATATATATGGGAATTTCAAATTAAATATGTAATTTCTTTTCTGATTAAGAATCAAATCTTTTTTTTTTTCGGAAGGTAATCAAATCCTATTTTCTACAAGAAAAAGGTCCAATGGTTCAAACCGAACTATTATCAGGGAAGGGGTGTGGTTTGATTTGAACTGTTCTAAAAGTAGACATCCTAGTCCTATAACTCAGTCTTTCTGGATAGTTGAAACTGAACGATTCGAGCCGTTTTAAAAGTAAAATCCTCAATAAGTCCTAAATCACCTTTAGAAATTTCTTGAACCATATGGATTTGGGTCAGGATCCATTTTTGGTGAAATTGAACCACAGGTCTATGGGATTCCATCTGAACCATCCAGAAACTAAAAATAAATTTGAAATTGAAAATTTTAATTTAAATCCAAATTCATGCCAGTGATGGAAATTTTTAGTGTCTTATTGATTTTAGGACTGCAAATGGAGTGACTCGAGTCAAGTCAAGCTTGAATTTTTTTAGATCTGTCTCGTTCATTTATGGGTTCAACTCGGGCTTGGTTAATCATTATTTTAAAAAGTCGGCTCAAACTCAACTTGCTTATTAGTTATTAACAAAGTAATTCGAACTCGAATTCAAAACTGTTTTGATTTGTTCATAAACTTACACAAACTTATGTTATGAATATGTTTACATCATTACATTTATGTACATGTTCACGAAGCCAAAATGAGATTTAGTTCACAATCATCCACGAATCCAGCCCCATTTGTTAATTAATTAATTGATTCATTCATGGCCCAAATTGACATTGCACTTTATTATAATAATAATTATTTTTTGTTTAATTTTAAATTTTTAATATGCCCAATCAGATGGTTTAAAACACATTTATCTTTGCTTAGTAAGATCACTTTTTTTGGAGAGCCCACAACATAACATTAATCAATTGAGTTGACGCCATCCACGGTTGATGCCAGCTGCTAATAAGGCAAACTATAAACAGGAGGAAGCTTTTTCTGGCCTCAATAATAAATTCGACAGGAATATTCAATCGCTTTCGTGTGTTTTGGGCGTTCTTTCTTAGGGAGGTAGAGAGAGAGAGAGAGAGACGGAGGGGGGTTGGTCGCATATCCCTTTTGCCTTCTTCGTCTTGCGTCTAAGTGATAAACCTCTCTCATCTCTTGACATCCGAAACCTCATTAAACAAGCCCTTTGATCTCCACATAATTTATATTTTCTAATCTTTGTTTGTATTGAACCGATCACTGCCATGGCCACCAGTGGAAACAAAAACACCAATGCCAAATTGGTGGGTATTTTTTGTTTTTATTGTTTTCATGTTCAATTTTGTTTCATTTTGTGGTTTATATATATATATATATATATTGTTCATGCAAATTATGTTGTGGGCCTGTTTTAATTTGGTAGATTTTGATATTTGGGGCTGCAAATTTGTTCTGTATGCTATATTTTGCTTTGTTTGTTGCCAATTGTAGATTTTTTTGTTGAATTTTTAATAATTCTGTTATGAAATTATGATCGTGGTATCATATTGTTCTTCCCCACACAACTATTCCCCCAATTTGATAACTTATGTAGGATTCTGTTTTGGTTTGATCATATCATGAGTTTATTTAGTTGTTGTAATCTAGATGTGGGTTTTCCGGTTATGTTAGAAGATTATTTTTGTTCATTGTTTTGTCCGTAGAATTTTAGCCAAAGGATGTTTTCTTTTTATATGGGTTTGGAGTTATTAGTTTCACTATATATGTTCTTCTTTAAGAATTCTGACATTTTAGTTTTTGATGGCAGGATCATATTTAATTATTTAATATTGAGTTTAATATGTGGCTCTATTGATTAAGAGCAATGAGCATAATGAGATTTAATATGTGACTGTTGATTAATAGCATCATGACCTTCAGGAAAAAAAGTCAGTTTTTTTGCACTTTCCAATCTATTGATCCGGGTTCCGTTTTGTTCTTAAGATATTGCCTTTTCAACTTATTATGGTTGCACCATTGCTTGGCCCATCTTAAGTTTTTCATAGGTAGATCACTTTTTTATGAATTTCTGCTGGATTTTTAGTTTCTCAATTCAATTCTGTTACTAAATTCAGTTTCATGATTTTGGACTCAAACTGATTTCCCTTTTACATCCCTTTAAATCACTCTCATATGTTTTTATTTTTTTATTTTATTATGGTTTTAGTGTATTATTAGCTTATAATCCATTTTAAAATATGTCATGGGTATATTTTTATTATTTTTTTCCCTAACTAGACTCATGTCCTCGCTTCTTTAGATAATTTTTTTAGTGTGGCTCTTCGATCAACTAAGTTCTCAATTGTGGTAGTAATTACTTTCCCAGTGCCCCTCCTTTCTTACATTTGTTCCCAAACTTTGCCTCTGGTTACTCTCCTTTAGATGAATGTATTTACTAATTTGTCAAATTCGATGTTTCATTCATGTTTCAGGTGCTTCTTGGGGATGTTGGAGCTGGAAAATCTAGTCTGGTGTTGCGTTTTGTCAAAGGGCAGTTTGTTGAATTTCAGGTTGGTCTTATCATGGATCTCAAGGGTAATAAATATTATCACTTCGGATCTTCCTTTCTGATTCTGGGGCTTGACTTTTGCTTAATGATGTTGTAGGAATCAACTATAGGTGCTGCCTTTTTCTCACAAACATTGGCCGTAAATGATGCAACCATAAAATTTGAAATATGGGATACAGCAGGTCAAGAGAGATACCATAGCTTAGCTCCGATGTACTACAGAGGAGCCGCAGCTGCAATAGTTGTCTATGATATAACAAATCAGGTAAGCACATGCTCACAAGCACCAAGTGTTGTTTCTTCTTTTTCTATAAGAAAAGGCATTAGAACCTTTTGAAGCTTGAGGTGTAAGCCTCGTGCTATCCAAATTTCAAATTGTGAGACATGAATAGATAATATATACATGTCATGTAGATGATAATGCTTATGTACAATTCTTTAATGCTATATAATTACAAAAAGAAATAAATTCTGGATTTAATTCAATTGAATAAATATTTATGAATTATGATAGTAGAAAAACCTTGCAAATATGTCATAAACATCATTTTTTAGAAGTCTTCCAATGTCTTTATGACTGGTACTAGTAAACAAGTACCAGTTAAAAAGAGAGTATATTATATGGTCCATGAGTGAAATATTCGAGATCGACGGACCTTAATCATATTCAATGTAGGCCTCAATTTTTTTAGTAGTGGAAGTTTTAGAGCGTCATGTGAACCTGTGTGCAAGTCTCACTAGCATTTGGAATATATTAACGTTTGTGTGTTGCTTCTGCAAATCCAGGCATGAATATACATATAATGGTAACTTCCCCTCCCCCCCACCCCCCCAATTCGAGATCGATGGACCTTAATCATATTCAATGTAGGCCTCAATGTTTTTAGTAGTGGAAGTTTTAGAGCGTCATGTGAACCTGTGTGCAAGTCTCACTATAATGGTAACTTGGTCAAGGCTTATGCTTTCAATCGATTATTTGCTAGTATTTTCATAGATGCTCTTACTTCAGTTTTTGATATTTCAGTCAGATTTTTCGTAAAGGAAGCTTAGGATCAGTGGGTGTCTTAATTAAATCCTCTATTTTTATGCATGGCTTGTGGAACTAGGTTCTGCTTACAGAAGTGTCTTGTGAGTTATGATACAATTACTACTGACTCCTAACTCTTTGTGAACAATTATTCTGTTGGTGTCAAGTCAAGGCCTATAGGCAAATTGTACATATTTATAAACCTATCACCAATTCCGTTATCATTAACGATTTCACTCCAGGACAAGATTTTCCAAAGAAAATGTCGTGCCATCCCCTACCGTGCTATTTTCATACCACCACTGGTGCTTGGTCCTCACATGAGAGGTTTTTAAAATCAGAATCCAACATTCTTTGGATCAGATTGAGAATCACAAGTCTACAAAACGTGGAAACTAATGCCTATGAATATTAGTTTACTGTATTTCTATTAAATTGTAAAATAGATGTTAGGAAACCACGAAAAATCCCTAAATAATATTTTTAATCTAAAAATACCATGAAATATTCTTCCATCTAGAAAAATTGTAAAGGTAAAAATTTAACTGGGTTAGGGAGGTTAGCCATTGGAGACGAGGCTTGTGATTGACATTGGGGAAGATCAGAAAGTCAAAAGCTAAGAAGCATGGACACGAATACGGGACAAGGATACGACATGACACCGACACGGCGACACGGCAAATCTAAAAAAATTAGGACACGGACACGGCGAATAGTGTATATATATGTGTGTGTGTGTGTGTGTATATATATATATATATATATGATGTGGTACTTTAAAAATTACTGAGTGTTACTATTTTTCATCAACCTCACAATGAAAAAAAAACGCAAATCATAACTCGTAACTAATAAACTATAAAAGAACAATGTTGCAGAGTTATAAAACCAAATAAAAAACAAGACATTAGAATAATAATTAGTATCATTTAATCATCATTGCAACTTTACTCCAAATACAAAAGCATAGACAGAAAGGACTATTAACATTCATGACTGTTTAACATTCAGGACTTTACTGTTAGCACTTAACATTCACAAAAACCTAAAGGCTAGTCCCCAAAAAAGATACAAAAATAAGTCAGTGTACTATCATCTATTCCCATCCATCATTTGACCTAGGACTTTTACCATTTACAATACCAAAAGGGTAGTACAAAACAAAAAAAAAGAACATATCAGCATTCAAAAAAAAAACTTCCAGAAGTGTCCGTGTCCGCAGAGTATCCATGCCGTGTCCGAAAATTAAAAAAAAAAAAAAAATTCCAGACACGTTTTTTTAGCGTGTCTGACACGTGTTGGGGCGTGTCCGACGCGTGTCCGTGTCCGACGCGTGTCGGACACGGATTCTTCGCCCATTTTGGAGTGTCCGTGCTTCCTAGGTCAAAAGGCATTGGTGCAAAGTACTGGGAAGTCAGTGTCGTGAAGATTGTGATGAGTTTGGATGATTCTGAGATTGAAGCTGGTCATGGTGGTAGCATTTGGATGGAAAGTCGAGTGTGGCTGATAGCACCTTGAAGCTTGGAAACTTTGTTCACCAACTGTGGTAAGTGCGTAAGAAAAGAGCGGACTTTGATGGTGAAGACGTGATAGCAATTAACGTTGAATCAATGATAATCCCATTAAGTAGTACTTGCAGGTGGTGGCAAGACGTTTTGAGTATGTGAAGATGGTGGTGGCTATGTTATTGATGATGACTGCAGCTTGGGAATGAGCTGAGCAGAACAAAGGAGGTGTGAGTGTGCGACCTAATATGGAGATTAGTATATTGGTAGTCTCTAAAGCAGCCCAGGAGGGGTGCCGTATCCATGTTGGACACGTGTCTGACACTCTATAAAATTTTCCTTTTTTAAATTACAAAAAAAAAGATGATGAAGATGATATATATATACATGTATGTGTGTATGCGCGTGGGTGTGCATTCATTCACAGAGATGTATATAGTGAGATAAGAGAGATGGATCAAAATATGTGACGAGATGGAGGGGATGAGAGAGATGTGCGACTGGGAGAGAGAGAGGAGCGAGAGTCTTGAATCAAAGAGAGAGGTGAAGAGATGGAGGAGATGAGAGAGAGGTCCAGCTGGAAGAGAGAGAGTCGTGAATGAAGTGGGAAAGAGAGAGAGGAGATAAGATTTCAATCTTTTTTTTTTTTCCAAGATGTTTGGTCACAAGGTTAAAAAGTGTGCGTTTTGATGCAAAAAGATATATAATTTTTGTTTGTATTTTAATGGAATTTGGGCTTGTGTACTTTTATGTTTTTCAAGAAAAGTATGAGCTTTCTGGTGGGACTAATTTAACATTGCAAATAATGCAAAAAAAAAAAAAAAAAAAACAGTTATTATATGATGTATGTCATATAATATGACATCATATAACTGTTAATAAGCTACCCTATCCAAATGAATACATGGCAAAAGAGTGTCACAGGATAATTAGGGGAAAAAAATCAGAGATGCAAAAAGGAAACAAGAAGTGGCAAATAAGTGGAAGATTTGGGAATTTGTTGAATAGGAAAAAGGGAAAAAATTTGTGACTACAGAGTAAAGTAGAGCTAGGGAACCTGTTAAAAAGAAAAGGAAAGAATAATAAATAAATAAATAAGGACAAAATATGAGAGTGAAAGAATTGGGTTGGTTGAAAGAAAAGGAACTCTGTTAGAGAAAAAAGAAAGGTGATTTTTGTGTGGATGGCCGATGACGGAAAAAAAAAGGGGAAGATAATCTAGGGTTTGAGGTGGAGAAGAAGAAGAGGAGGAGAAAAAGAAGAGTAGAGTATATATACATAACTTGGACAGTTCTAGTTCCCATCATCACAACATGGTTTTTCTGCTAAAATAGATTTTTCCCCATGGCCTTCATTGGCTGAAGAAGAGAGTGGCGGTGATGTATTGCTAGACTTTATTTGTCTATGAACAAGAGTGCAATGTGCTTTGCAAATTTATATCTTAAGAAGAGTAGCAATTTTGTGCAGTGAAGGCTACTGTATGATGATGTGGAACAAATATCAGTTGGGTAGTAAATAAATATGTGAAAAAAATGGTAAAAGGAATTAGAGGCACTGGAAAAGTAAAAACAATAAAAGTATTAAAAGAGGCAGTAAAAGTAATAAAAGCAGCAGTAAAAACATAAGAGAGGCGGTAAAAGTAATAGAAGAGACCGTAAAAGTATTTAAAGAGGCAGTAAAGTAATAAAAGAAGTTTCAGTTAAAACCCAATGGTGCAGTAAACTGAAAAGAAGAGACTTAAGTCAGGCATGCCTTTATCACGCCTGACGCTTCATGCGCCTCACAAAAAGGCACATGTGACTTTGTAGAGTTGCTTCGCCTGAGCAATACTCTTGTGCCTGGTGAACCTTTAACAACTATGCGTTTCCATGTCCTATATATATATATTTATATTTTTGAATTTTCCGCATCGCCGTGTCCATGCATGTCGTACACGTGTTTCGTGTCCGTGCTTCACAGTTGGTAGGGCTTTCAAAGGCTTGAGATAGATTGATAAATAGACAGAGAGACAAACAAATAGAGGGGCTGTTTCGTCCAAATGCCTTCCTGGCAGTGAGTGTCTTCTTAAAAGTTGGATTTTCTAGATATAAAATTTTAGAAATATTTTTGTCGCGTTCTGAATTGAAACTCTTTTACGAACTCAGTTGATAATTTGTGGTAGTTAGTGAGATACTAGCTATGAAGCACGGATATGACATGTGCCACAGTGATATGGCAATTTTTTTTAAAAAAAAAAAGACACGAACATGGCAAGGACACGGCAGTAAAATAATAATAATGTAATTTCTTATTATATATAAAAATTTAATTTTTGCTCAATTTCAAATCTATATTCATAAACATAACCCATTTAAGTTAGGTCCACTAGATAGCCTATACTTCTCTTAAATAACATAAAAGTCCATAGGCCTAAATTTCATTAAAATACAAACAAAATATTATCGTTATATCCAAAAGCACAATTCTTATCCTTGTGACCAAACATCTTGAAAAGAAAATAAAATTGAAATCTTATCCCTTCTTTTCCTCACTTCATTCACGACTCCTAGACTCTCTCTTCTTGCTTTCCAGCCAGACCCTTCTCTCATCTCCTCCGTCTCTTCATCTCTCTCTTCCTTACTCTATCTTTCATTCATAGCTCTTGTTGCTCTCTCTTCTAGCCATTCATCTCTTCCATCCCCTCCATGTCATCTCTTCACATATTTAGCTCTATCTCTAATCTCTCTTTATACATCTATCTTTGGATGAATACAAACATTTATATATCATCTTCATCTCTCTCTCTCTCTTGTAAAAAAAAAACTCCAAACCGCCGTGTCCCTTTGGCGTGTCGCGGTGTATCCTCCTATGTGTCCAACCTATAAAAAAAGGTACACTTCTTCAGAGTGTCGGACACATGTCTGACCGCACCCCTCCTCGGCGCTTTAGAGGATAATAGTTTGGTTGAGGTTGGGAGGTACAGTAGGTTATCTTCATGATGGATACTTGTATCTCTTCTTGTCAAAAGTGTTTATTCAAAAATTGTTAGAATGGAAGTTCTTATATCAGTAAATAACATGCACAGTATTTTGGAAGTGTGATTACTAATAAAAATTTTGTTTTGTTTTGCAAGAAGTGAGTTACGGGTTCTTGCCAACTGGGTTTTATACACTTGGGGATGGTGCATGGTTTTGGGGAGTTTGGGATTTGGTGAGAGTTGAGATGGTCTAGAGAGAGAGAGAGATAGAGAGAGGCTGGCAATGATTTGCCCTGGGAGTGTGCTATCTAGACCGAGGGACACAAAGGCTTCAAGTGTAATGCAGTTAGAGCTGACTTATTTGCCCAACGATGCAAACTAGCCTGTATTTATAGTTATAGTGTCTGGTAGCCAACTTGCAACAATAGGGTTGTAATCGGATTGAGTCGAGCCGACCTATGGGATGTTCAAGTTCACCTTGCCAAACTCTTGGAAGGGTTCGAGCGAGCTTAGCATGGACAGGTTCGAGCTCGGCTTAGCAGGCAGTATTCACGGAAAGCTCAAGCTCGGTTTGAAGCTTGTTTATAATGACATATTATATTTGTGTATATGTGTCTGTATTATGCGATCACATATATTATATACACACATAAACACATATTCATGCATGTATGCACACATCTATGGATACCAGGAGGTAATCAGTGGCAATTGTCATTCCATCGTGATGCCACTGAAAATTTTCGTCCTTCAATTGGTGATGCAATGGAACTCCATGGGATGCCACTGTAACCAAAATGCTTCCATCTCTTACTTACAAAGGGGAAGACAACATTGATACATTTATAGAGAGGGGGGACTGTAGCTAGAGAGAGATAAGAGAGACGGTAGAGGGGCGTGAATTTGTTGTGAGCAACGGGGACGCAACTTGGAGAGAGTGTAGGGTTAGGGTTTGGTTAAACATTATTATGGGCTTTATAATTTTATTGGTCTTACTTGGGATAATAGAGCTCTGCTTATTATGTGCTTTATAATTTTATGGGACTTATTTGGGCTAACAGTATAGGATATTGTTTTGGGCTAAACTTATGTATAAACCAAATTGGGCCTTAATATATCTTGAAAACTAATTTGATTGTATATAGGTGCTGCTCAATATAAGGGGAGGCCTAAGGCAAAACTTCTGGAAGAGGATATTCATGTAGTAAAATAGTTAATATTAATTAATTGTCTATATTAAAAAAGAATATATTTATAAACCATTATTCTTGCTTCTTGAGATACAACATCACTACTTTTGCTGAAAAACTTGGTTGTATATTTCCTAGATTTTTTATCTATTTTTTGTTTTGGTAATTTTTTTGTAGTACTTAAAGTTTGAAGTGTGGGTAGTTTTTCTCAGCTGCTTGAGATGAAATATAGCCAAGGTATATCTTTTTTATTAGAGGTTGAATCGATCATCAGAAGAAGAATTAGGCCAATCCAAATATCCAATCCTTCCTGACTTGGCAGACTCCCTCAAAGACTCCCCCACTGTTTATCATTACAAAACTCTTTTTTTTTTTTTTTTTTTTTTTCTTTCTTTTTAATGGAATTATTTACCTTATTTCTACAATGGTAGAACCAGGCTTATTTCTAGTGCTGTTGAAAGTTTTTGAATTTATTATAAATTCCTCAACTCATTTATAACTTTAATTTTTTTTATTAATTTTAGAATGCAAGATTGTCTTACCAAGGAAAGATAAAGATAATTATCAAATCTGCTTGATCACATCAAGAACAGGAGGAGAGTTTAGAAGAATACAGAAAGACATGAAATTGATTGATATAATTGAGCTGAGTCTAGAAAATTAGAAAAATGTGTAAGAATAGAAAATTTTGGTGGAGATTCTTAACTTTAGAACTGCTAAAGTGGGCGTGGTGGACCCTTCTTTAGAGACTATAGGTTGAGGGGCCTTAGGCAACCGCCTAATTGGCCTAATGGTTGAGCTGGCACTGATTGTATTACATTTATATAAATACATGCATAATGGCGATGTTCACGAGATCATTCATGAACTTTGCTCACAAAACATGTTCACGAAGTAACAAGCCGAGCTCAAGGTTGCTTGAGCTTAGAAATCATGTTTGAGCTTGGTTCATTTATCAAATAAAGGACGCGAGCTGAGCCTGGGCTGTTTGCAGACAACTTGGTTCATTTACAGCTTTACTTGCAAGGGTTGAATGGATATGTGGCTGAGTGAAATAGCAACCCGGAATTGACAACTTGTCGTGGAGTAAAAAAGCCTCCTGGACTTGCCAACAAGCAAGTTTAAGCCTAGCTGTTGGGCATTGCAAATCACGTAGGCATGCTAGAGATGTTATTGTGCCGAGTGTGTGTAACTCGACTCATGTCACAAACAAAATTTCTGTGCTGTGTGTCAAACTCAACTCACATCACAGATAAATTATTTCTTCCTCGAGTATAGAATGATTTCTCTTTCCAAGGCTAGCCAAGAGGCAACCTTTAGCCCTTGAGGCCATAAGGGCTGGGTCAGATCTTTCACCTCTGCTCATCCCCCCAACTCTAACCAACACGCCTTGGAAGGATTCAATAGGTTCACAATGCAACATTGGTTCTTAATGCAGAGGCATGCAAGCTCTAAAAGCTCCCTTGGACCTGCTTATGACACAGGCAGGCAACAACGCATCTTACTGTGTCTGCTATGGGAATGGATTTGTAGAGGGTTGAGGTGATGCATCTCTATCCTGCCCTCAGTGTGGAGGTTCATTTCCAAACATTGTTTTCACTGAATTCGCTCAAGGGACTGACACCGTGCACCTTGAGAAGGTGGCCAGTGAGCGGCAACTATGCATTAGGAGGACATTGTGCAATGAGGCTGAAGGAGGGAGGGTGACACTTGGTAATTCTGGTGGAGCCACACATTAGTGCGTTTTGAATTCACTTGTCCAGGGCGGTGCTATTCAAATATCATAATGCAGATCGTCTGCCATAATATAGGTTGGAAGTTTTGAAGTTCTTTCTTACAAGGTTACGATGTTGTACCATTGTCAATTAAGTTTTGTTGGCGGTCTTTGAACAACACGAATTGTCCTGTGGCAAAAAACAATCAGGGGCTCTTTGTTGTCAGAAATTTATATTACTGTAATAGATCTTGTTTGTATGTGAGTATAAATCTTTTTTATTGTGCATCTTGACGCCTTTTCAGTATTGTCGGTTAGTTTTCTATTTCCTATATGTTATAAGTTTGGTTTGTGTATTCACTTGTCGATTTATAATCTTCTTGGGTCCTTAATTGAAGTGTAAACATTATATTTTGCTATTCTAAGTTATATATTGTCATCAGGCAATTTGGACAAAATTCTAATATTTTATGTATTGTTATTATTGTTCTTTTTGCAGGCCTCATTTGATCGGGCAAAAAAGTGGGTTCATGAGCTTCAATCACAAGGTAGCATTCTGCATCTCAAATTGGTTCTAGCTATCTACTTTCTTTCTTTTCTTTTTTTCCTCTCTCTCTCTCTCTTTCCCACAAGATTTTTCTCTATTTGTTCTTATATAAAGTCTATACACGGTGACATCTGCCTGACCTATTTGTGAAGTTTTTATTCCTTGAATGGGAATATTGTGGTCATGCAAATGAGGATTTTAGGTGTGATGATCATTTAGGCTCCTCATTGTAGTTGAAACATTTATTTTGTTTAATGCTACACATTCATTTTATTGTTTGTACTTATTACTGTGGTATCAAATGATTTAGTGGCTTCCATATTACTAAGTTATCTTTGCTCATTTCTCTGGCATAAGGTAACTCAAACATGGTTGTGGCACTTGCTGGTAATAAAGCCGATTTGCTTGACGCAAGAAAGGTGGCAATGGAGGCAAGTATATGTATTTTTCGCTTTTCATACTACTAACTGGTTGTATTGTTACATATTTGCTTTGAATTTATTGCAAGAAAAATATCAACTAATATAAAATAAAGCATCGTGTTGCAATCAAAAGAATTCTAGAAATTTAGCAAAAAGTAATTACATAGAACCTTCTGCAATTGGATTAAATGAAATAGGATTGGAGTAATCTATAGATGGAGAGAAACTTAAGCCTCTCCCGTCTGGTAGGAAAAATCATCTAAATTACTGTGAGGCAACAACAGCAATGTTGGTAACACAACTAACTACACATGCTTTAGTTTCTGTTGGACAAAAATCCTAAAAAAAGGTTCCGGTATCTCTCTATAAAGGAAGGGTTTTTCCCGAAGTGGAGAGAAAGTGATGTTGTATTTCATGCCTCACTCATCCAAAAGTAAGTTTTACTGAAATGTACTCATTCCCAGCACCTAATATTGAAAAAATAGGCTGAATGAATATTCTCCATATATGTCATTGTGAAACGAGGCAGATTTGTATTGGATTTACAATGATTTTCTATGTTGATTGGAAGAGAACTCCAATATTCATACAAGGTTATAGACCTTTTTTGAGTATTGATGTAGAACTACTTGTACGGTTTCTAATTAGCAATCCGATACTTCTTCATGTATTTGCTATGTCTTTTATTCATAAGGTGCATCATTAAATCATGTATGTATTTTCTTCCAATCATATATGTTACTGTGAAACAATGCAGATTTGTATTGAATTTACCATGATCTTCTATGTTGATTGGAAGAGAACTCCAATATTCATATAAGGGGATAGACCTCTTTTGAGAATTAATGATGAACTTCTTTTATATTTTATAACTAACATTCCGATACTTCTTCTTGAATTTGCTATGTCTTTCATTCATAAGGTGCTCTATTAAATAATTTTGACACCCAACTCACCAAAATGTTGAAGGAATTCTAATTATGCCCTACAACTTCCACTGAGTAAACTTGGCCCAGAGTTATTGTGTGTTATTCAATGAGATTGGAATCACAGATGATAGCACAGAAGTTTGTGAGTTAATAGAAGTGCAGGGTGTGAAATTATTGGACTGTTTCCATAGTCACTTTTGTTTATGTTATGCATATTGTTTTTGTGCTCGGACTAGTTATTGAACTTTACACAGCTAAGTTTTTACTTTTCATCAATGATCTCTTATCTTGATTGTTGCTAAAAGGTGAATAATTCATTTTAATATAACATGATTGTCTTCTGATAATAATAATATACTTGCATTAATAATATACTGAAGTATTTGTCATTATAATCACTAGTGCAGAGAGTAAACAATGAAGTGCACTAGTGGTATACCACGATTGTCTTCTAATAGGAGAAATATTAAGGCAAACAAATAATTTAGGTTGCTATTATTTTTTTGTAGAGAGTACATCTAGAAAGAGAACTCTTGTTGCAGGTGTTTGCAGCTCAAGGTGGAATGGGAGTTGAGGGTTTAGGGTTGATATGCCATGTTAGAAGTTTGCTGGTTTCTTTAATCAGTAGGGCATTTGTTCATAACTTCATATGATTTCCATTTTTGCTGCAGGAAGCACAAGTATATGCACAGGAGAATGGTCTTTTCTTCATGGAAACCTCTGCAAAAACGGCAAGCAATGTCAATGACATTTTCTATGAACTAGGTAAGAATGACAATCTTCATTCAATTATTTCAATGAACAACAATCCTGTGCAGAAGGAAATTTATTGGTATTGACCTTAAGCGAATACCATCCAACCATATTATAGGCAGAAACATCATGTTCCTATAATAGATTGCTTTACTTTTTATATGGATACCTAAAACTCTCTCCGTGAATATTTTCTAATTATCTGTTTATGTGCGATACAGCAAAGAGACTACCTCGAGTTCAGCCAGCACAGAACCCATCGGGAATGGTTCTTATGGATAGACCAGCGGAGAGGGCAGCAAGTACATCATGTTGCTCTTGAAGTTATTCGGTATTCTCTAACCGCTTCCTACCTGTATCTTCTTCCTAGCTCTTGTTATGAACACAAGGAATTATCGCTTGGTTCCCTAGTCTCTGTACCATTCCTCCAGAACTGTACAGAATGATGATCTAGATTGTTAATTTCCGAGCAGTGAATGGTGTTTGATATCAGCTACTTCTCATGTAATGAAAATGGTTTGACATGCTTTTTGGTTGTGCTGTGGACTCGATATGAAGAAATAAAACCTTGTTGGGTACAGATTGTGATGAATGCATTTTGAATTTTATATGAATTTGACAGGTCCAGACTTGACCAACTTTAGTATTGTATGCGCCATGCATATCCTTCAAAAAGAACAATATTTACATGAAAGAATTATCCCTTCCTTACCATTAATGTGTCATAATGTTTAATTTTATTGTGTTTATGTTTGCGTGTTAATAATGTGTTTAGTTCTTAAAGAGTCTTTGAGGCATGTATGGGAATGATTTGGGCTACAGAAAAATCAATTTGCTAGTAGCAAATTAGAGTTCATGAAGTTGCTAGTAACTACTGTACTTACACAAGATAAGTAAAGTTATCTCATACTTGCTCAAACCAAAACCCAAGATATTTCGTCTCACATTAGCAAAACCCTCTCTCTGGAAGCCTTCTCGAAAAATAAAGAAGAGTAGGAACTTTGAATATCTGTAGGGTATTTTAGAAGGGAATTCTAAAATGTAAAATAAAGAAGGGTAGGAACTTTGAATATCTGTACGGTATTTTAGAATTCCCTTCTAAAATGTAGATACCTTCTAAAATGTAGATATTAATCGTTGATTGCAATGCATCCTAACAGTACAGTAGTTAGAAGATGTCTATATAAATGTGCAAGAGTTTAGTTTGTAGTGAACAATGTTTAAGCGCGACTTTAGAAACTTTGAAGATGTGCGTGAGATTCAACTTCAACAATGATGTTAATCATATGTAACCCTTCAACCTCAATTATCATGCTAATGTCATGTTTGTTGAATGGTTGGTAAGGGTGATGGTTGACAAACATATAAAGTATTATTGTTATACATTTTTAATATTTTTTATTATTTAAATAAAATAAAATTGTTATACATTTTTAATGTTTGCTATTAATAATAAAATATAAATAATCTTTTAACTATTATAACACGAAGACAAACAAAATAGGCCTAACAATTTATGATAACAGAAACATGAGATCGATAACCATTTCCAAACAAATATAAATATATATATATATATATATATATATATATATATCAGAAGTCTATTGTTATACATTTTTAATAATAAAATATAAATAATCTTTTAACTGTTATAACACGAAGACAAACAAAATAGGCCTAACAATTTATGATAACAGAAACATGGGATCGATAACCATTTCCAAACAAATATAATATATATATATATATATATATCAGAAGTCTAAATTCACCGAAGACGCTAACTCACTGGGCTATCGAGTTATCTGCTTTATATCTATATTCCTTATAAAAAGGATTCTATTTTTTATTCTTTATATACATTTTAATTTTATTTTACATCAATTAAAAGAGAGAGTTAATACCTTTTAAAAATAATAAATTATATTATCTAAAATTTTCTTCCTAAAGGATGCACTGTTTCGTTTATCAGAGGACACAAATGATAAAGAAACAAAAGTTAATGAGGCACTGAAAAGACACGACTAATTTTTAAAAATCATGTTTATTTAATTTTTCTGAAAAAACGCAACCATTCGTGAGCATGTATACATATGACTTATACAACCCATAATACCTTCCATATCAACAATATTTTTAACGAGACCTCTCTCATAGAAACTCTACTCACTCTCCGGAACTTTTATGTTTTTCATTTAAATTGGAACTCCAATTCTGTAACATGTGAGTGTTTAAAGAGACATCAAGTTATTCTTAAATATTTATGTTTCGAATTATTTTTCATTTCAAATATATATTTATTATTGTTATTATTATTTTTTTTTATCATATCAGTCCCAATGGTCTAAAAATTGTTCAAGAATCACATAGATTTTAATTCTCTCTTTCTTTTTCTTCTTTTCTGAATCTTTTTTCTTTTTCTTTCTTTTATTATTTTCTTTGATTTTTTATAATTTTGATCGATATATCCCATATAAAAAGTGTGCTCAATTTGTAATTTTATATACTTTTTAAAACAATTATTTTAATTAGAAATTATTTTTCCAAAAAGTTATTAACATGACTTTTCTGAAAAGTTACCATATTTAGTGTAAAATTTTATATATAAACTTTTCCTACTTCAAAAAAGTTGTATCTTTGAACCTTTTTTTTTTTTAAAGAGTAAACTAGCTCTTAATAGTATACAACTCCCACACACACACTTAAGAGCATCCGCAGCCCACCAACAAAACCCAATTTCTGCGAGAGAGAGGGGCTTTGGGTCGTGCAGCGGGCTCTTTAAATTGGTAGGGCCCAATTTAGGCTCGCCGGCCGGCTCGTGGTATTGAGTGAACCGGCCCACGATCATAATAATTTTTTTTTTTGTTTTTTAGGCTTTCAAAACGACGCCGTTTGGCTGCCTTTTTTTTGTCTCCTCTTGCAACGGTAGTGTATAGTAGCCAAACAGTGCATCTCTTTTTTTGTCTCTTCTTGCAACGGCTATGTACAGTAGCCAAACAGTGCCTTAAGGCAGATTTTTTTTTTTAAATAAACCTAAAAATAGGTTATTTAGCGCTATTTTTTTTGGGGAAAAAAATAAAATAGAATTCATTAAATAAAATAGAATTCATTAAGTAAAAAATATATTATTTAGGCATTGTTTGTCCAAAAAAAATAATTTTAGGCCAAAAATAATTTAAAATTTTTTTTTTTTTTTTTGTTTTTTTCCTTAAAATTTTTTTTTTTTTTTAAAAAATTTGCTTTAAATTTTAAATGTGTAGGCCAAATAATGTATTTGGCCGTTAAGCCACTGTTTCTAAAGTACCAAACAGTGCCTTAATGGCTATAATTTTAAAAAAAAAAAAAAAAAAAATTTCAAATTTTTTTAACTTTATTATAAAAAAAAAAAAAATTAGTTAAAATTTTTAAAATCTCTATAAATACTCCAACTCCTACCATCACTCATCACATTTCTATTATCTACCATTCAACTTATTTCTGTTTCTATTTTCTCAATCTTAGCTATTATTTTCAAAGTCATTTCGATTCCATAGATCCTCGACATCCATTTTATTACAACACCCAATTCAACCCATCAAACGATGAGTTTTTGCCATTTTCCGAAGAGAATATCAATTTTTATGGAGGAAATTCTCAATTTCCTTCTCATCAACCATCCCAACCTTCTTATCAACCATCCCAAACTTCTCATCATGATTGTAGTACTAGTGTTCCACAATCAAGTAACTCAAGAATCCCGTCAAAACAATCGGATATCTGACCTAATATGTAATGTTTCCAATTTTTGGCATTTTTTATTTTTTTTCGGACTTTTGTTAATGCAAGGGTAATTCTGTCTTTTCACATGTTGCGTACATGATTGTGGTTGGGTCCAATTGCATATGGTGCATTTTAATTTATAGAATCATGTAGTATATGCTTGGTGGTGCATTTATATGTGTGAGGTGTATTTTCAAGTGAAAGAAAAAGTGAAAAGAAAATAAAATGGGTGGTGGGACCCACCACTAACCTCAAAGTGGTCTAGAGACCACTCTCTTTCTCTCATTTTCTCCCTCCCCGTTATCTTTCTTCCTCTCTCTCATTCTCTGCATTTTATCTTTTCTTTTGGAAGCCAAATTTTGAATTTTGATAACTCACTCAATTCTTGGAATTTTGGAATACCGTTTGAGGCAAAACGAAGCCCACGACGAGCTCTACGCGGTTGTACCATCAATTTCAGCTTTTGGTCTCCCCTTGGCCTTTGAATTTAGAGACCCATTTTAAAGGTTTTGTGCAATCTTGAGGTAGGGACCCTTAATTCATGATGTTCTTGCTTTTTTGTGAATTATACCTCCTAAATTGTTGAAAAGCATGCTTGTTTTTTAATTAATTGTATTAAAGATGATGTAAGTGTTATATGTGAGGTTATGATTAAATGTGTTACTTGAGTTGTATGATAACATGTTTATTTGACTAATTTATTTGTCTGATAAATTGATTTACCATGCTTATATTGTTGTAGAACTTGCTAGAATGATATCGGATGGCATGTGTAATTTCCCTAGAGTACTTGTAATGTATGTACAATTGTATAATGTGAAAGCCTTCACTTCCATGGCATTAAGAACATGATGTACATGCATACCATGGGACATGATTGGGAAGATTGTTTTTGAAATGAAAATGGGGAGTTTTGGGGAAAAGTATTTTGATGAAAGTGATTTTAGAAAACCCAGTCGCCGCGGGGGTACCAAAGAGCCGGAGTGTTAATATAGTCTAGAGGGGACTAGGGAGTCGCCCTAGTGTGGTTGAGCTAGCTGGGCCCCATAATGACGCCGCGGGGGTACCAAGGGTCAGGGACACTAGCCAATCCTCCTCTTGTGTCGCTGCGGGGTCACTAAAGGGCGAGTTATATTAACAGTTTGAAAGTGATGGATTTTAAATGTGAAAACGGGGAGCGACATCGACATGCATTCGCATTTCATGGCATTGCATTGTTTGTACTTGAGTTTGGTTGGAATGTTGTATTATCTCGATATTGTATGATCCCCATTCCCATTGACCTATTCTATGTTTGGATTCACGGGGACACAAGATGCGTGTCTTAAGTATCACCTACTGAGCATATAACTCACCCTACATACTTATTATTATTTTTAGGTCATGGCAAAGAAACGGCAGACGACAATCCTCCGCAAGCTTGAAAGTAGTTAGAAGGTTGTTTGTTATTTTGTATTTTGACCATTCTATGTATATTTATAGTTGTGGAAATGTAACTAAGTTAGTATTCATGACTTTGTAACTTAAGAACGAACTTATCTTTTGTTTGATGTAAATGAGACTAATGGAATCATGGTATATATTTCCATGCAATTGTATCATGTAACGTTATAAGACATGGAGTTTAGATCTTAACCATGTATTTTGGGACTGTAATTATGATAATTTGGATTAATTGGTGTGTGGATGTTCCACCATAAGAGGAACTATCTTGAGGTATAATGAACGGATGAATGGGATGCTGGAGTATATTATTTGTTTTATGTGTTGGGACAGGTTGTTGAAGGACCATTTTTAGGGGAGGTTATGCCGAAATTTTTGTGTAAATGGTTTTAGTTTAAGGTCGTTACATAATAATTGGACCAGGGCTGAAGATGAGGCTTTATGTTGGGCATGGATGTCCATTACCTCTTATGCGATTACGGGGGCAGATCAAAGTAAGAAGAAGTTATGGGAGTGAATTCTGGAACAATATATACAACATATTGGTGTTCCTCCAACTGAGCGAAATGATGGAGGTTTGATGAATCGTTGGTCAGTGATCCAACAAAAAATCAGCAAATTTTCTAGCTGCATGACTACCATAGAAATGAATAGTCCCAGCGGCTTCAGCAGTGATGATATGGTGAGTTATTTATTGTTTAAATATAACTCATAAATATTTTAAATAGTCGGTTTTTAATTTTTTGTTAATTTTTTTTGGGTAGATGATAGCAGCTAATGACCTGTTCATAGCCAAACAGGTGATGAATTTAAGTTAGAAAGTTGCTGGGAGATCTTGAAGCATAACAATAAATGGAATTCACATTGTGCCGAACAAGTAGGAAAAGGACAAAAAGAAAAAAGAGCCGAAGAAGAGTGGATTTGAGTTTGACATTAATGAGTCTGTTGGGCACTCATTACCATCTACTCCGTCAAGTCATGCAGCCACGACAGATGGAGCTTCAACTGAAAAATCACCACACATAGGGGAAAATGATTCACCCGGTGTGGAAGAATATCAACTACAAAGACTAGTAGGAAGAAAAGTGGCGAAGCAGCGTCGAACAAAAATTAATTCAGCAAATGAATTGCAAAATTCATTCGTTTCAAAATTTAATAATATCACCACCCACATTGAGAATCGTCAGGAGAAAATGCAGGATGCCCAAGTGGCACGAGAGGTAAGAAAAATGGAGAAGAGAAGACAAAGCAGTTATAGATTCTAGAGAAACGGAAACTTGAAGAGAAGGAGCTCATGTTAACAGATCCAAATTCGGCACTAATAGAAGCAGGGAAAGCTTGGATTATTGCATGACAAAATGAGATATTGGCATCTTTGAATTCACGGTCCGCGCCAAAATTCCCATAGGATTTTGTAATCCTTAGTCTATTAATTTTCTTATTCCAATTACTTTTAATTGTGTTGTTTAATTTTTTTTTTTTTTAATCCATAATGGATAATGTATTGTTTCAAGTTCTAATATCAATTGTAATTTTTTTTAATAATTTCTAAAAATATTGTTTGATTGAAAAATATTGCCGTTGAGAAAATATAGCCGTTGCAAATATAGCAGTTACAAATATAACCGTTAAAAATATAGCCGTTTAAGAAAAGTTAAAAAATAAAAAATAAAAAATAAATTGATTTTAATTCTTTATTATTATTTTTTTTGGAGAGCGAAAATTCGGAGAGACTGATGGAGTACATGTTTCTGGAAAGCGAAAACTGCTGACGTGACTCTTGGAATTGCTAATGTGGCTCTTGGAATTGCTGATATGGCGTTTTTAGAAAGCCAAAATTCAAAGAGGCTGGTGCAGATGGCCTAATAGTTAGTTGATGATTAAATATATATTTTTTATATGAACCTTTCTTATTTTCAAAGAGTTGTAGTCAAATTAAAATACTTGTCTTTTTTTTTTTTCTTTTTTTTTTTTTTTTTTTTTTAATCTCTCTCTCTCTCTCTCAATAAACTATCTTCTTAATAGTTGACGATTATATATATATTCACACAAAAAGACATATTATATATATATAATTTTTAAAAGATTATTATATATATAATTTTTAAAGATGTTATTATATATATATAATTTTTAAAAGATGTTGGAGACAATTTTGTTTTACCTCACTATTCTGAAAAGTTGTCATTTTAAACGTATATTTTTTATAATTTTTTGCGTCCAAAGAGTTATATCCACATTCGAATTCCTTTTAGTTTTCTTGGACAGTATACTATTACACACAATTTGTGTGAAATAAATTTTCCTCTTTCTAAAGAGTTGTATGCAAATTGAAATATATGGTTCGAACTTCCTTTTCATTTTTTTAAATGTCTTTGTGATTTCATATAGTTCTATTGGATCATATTTTAATATTTTTAAAAGGAAAATTTTCTACATTTTTTATCAGCAATCATATATAAACTATCTTTATCTCTCCAAAGTTTCATTATTTATTATTATTATTATTATTATTATTATTATTTTGCAACCAATGGAACCTTATAATCCAATTAACTGTATTGTACTAAATATTTGTTATAATTTTATAAATTTGATTAACTCTAGAATCATCATCACCATCATATTATAAAAGTGTATTCACTTTATAATTTTTATACGTTAAAATAATTGTTTTAATTTTAATCTTATTAGATGATTCATCCTTTTTCAAAGAACACAAATGTGTTGTGTTTTTTGGTGGAGTCTACTCACGTATTAATAACGAAAATATTTTGGGAAACTAATGATTTTAATTTTGGCCACTGCATGTTAGAACTGGTTCAGAGATTTGGTACCGGTTCCGCTGAGTGATAGCCAAAATCAAGGAAACGTTGATAGTCACTGTCCAATGGGAACCGGTAGCCAATTCTGGAACCAGTTCCAGAATCAAAGAAAATTTGAAATCCGAAGAAGTTTCCATAGAACTCTTGTCAGTGGCTTAATCAATTACTTCTTCGTAATGCTAAAAACAAATTGGGATTCATGTTGGAAATAATCAAAAATCAAGGAATTAGAACCATAAGAATAAGAGTTGTCTTTCGATTATCTCAGTCTCTGAACATTAGGAACCGGTAGCCAATTCCTGATACCAGCTCAACTTTTCTGGGAACCTACATAATTTACTTTCCTTGTTGGTTGGACTCTACAAAAGGCAATTCTTGTTGTACAAGTTGTGTTCCATTGTATGGGGCTATATATATTAACTCTAATCAGTATTTTTTTTAAGGTGTGGTGAAAATTAGAGTGAAATCATACGTATTGTATGATTAATTTGTGCCAACACAAGAAGGAGCGATTGAGAGAGATAGAGAGAAAATTATCCTTGTAATTCTTTATCTTTTTCATAGTGAATTTGTTTGGTGTGCTCCATCGTAGCCCTAAAATTTGGGTGAATCATGTATATCATGTGTTCTTGTGTGTGATTTTTCTTTATGATTACTTGTGATTATTCGTCGAACAGTGTTGTTATTTGTGTTTCTGCCACAACAACTGGTATCAAAACCGGTTGATTGTGCAGAGCGAGCAACTCCAACAACTGGTATCAGAGCCTTTGGTTGAGAACCTAGGGCATAGAAGGTGTTTGACGAAATTTCGAAAGTCTTTCGATCAGATCTATCCATTCGAGTACGAGTAATGGCATCAGAAGATAAGACATCCACATCCATGATCGAGAAGTTCAATGGCACAAACTTCGGTTTCTGGAATATGCAAATAGAAGACCTCTTGTTTCAGAAAAATCTGTATCAACCTTTGGGAGAGAAACCAGAGGATACAAAAGATGTAGATTGTAAATTACTTGATAGGAAGGCTCTTGGCACCGTCAGATTGACGTTGTTAAAGTCAGTCACCTTCAACATCAAGAACGAGAAGACAACAATATCTCTCATGGTAGCCCTTTCTAGTATGTATAAACAACTTTCTGCAGCGAACAAGATGCACTTTGTAACGACCCACTCCACCACATGGTATGATATTGTCCGCTTTGGGCCTGAGCCCGCACGGGTTAATTAATAATGATCATTTAAATAATTAAATAACCATGGGCCTTTATTAATTAACCCAATAAAGCTTCATATAAGCCCAATACCACATCTTTTGGTCTAACTTCCCTTTAGCTCAAATCCAATTAATTTAAATAAACCAAATAATTAAATAAACACTTAAATAAAAAAAAACTAAAAACTAATTACACTAACCATATAAACAAAACAATAAATTACAACCAAGTCACACCATACCAATAAAATCAACACGCCAACAATTCAATCAATAATTAAGCACACACACAACAATCATCATATCAATAATTCACAAAATATAAATACAATAAAACAATTAATCTAAGCACTCAATAAAACAAATCAATTAAAAATTAAAATAAAAGCAATTAATTCAAATTAAATCAAATAAATCATTTAAAAATAAAATAAAAGTAATTCATTTCAATTAATAAATCCTTTAAACTATCGGGGTATTACACACTTGATCAAGAAGTTGTTCAACATGAAGATGGTCGAATGTGGTAAGTTCAACGAACATCTAAATGCGTTCAACGAGATAGTTGGGCAATTAGAGTCTGTTGATATTGACTTTAAAGACGAGGTCCGAGCACTGCTAATTTTAGGGCAGTTACCCGAGAGTTGGAGTGGCACAGTTACAATGATCAGTAACTCTGTAGGGAAGACCAAGTTAAAGTTTGATGAAGTTGTGAGCATGATTCTGACTGAAGAAATCAGAAAGCAAATAGCAGGGGTTTCCACCAGTGGTTCAAAGTTGAATGTTGAAAGCAGAGGCAAGGGTTCAAACAAGAAGAAGGGCAACAGTAATAGGAACAGAGGCAGATCCAAGTCAAGGAATTGAAGGACACAGTCTCAAAATTTTAGGAATTCCACAGATCTCAGTGATGTTGAGTGTTGGAATTGTGGAAAGAATGTACATTACCGTGTTGATTGTAGACTTCTAAAGAAGGGAACCGAAAGAAAAATTGAAGCAAACGTTGTCTCAGAAGAATCAGATGATGCATTGATATACTCTTTGTAGAGTAAGGCAGAGTCATGGGTTTTAGATTTCGGCGTATCGTTTCATGGCACCTTAAGCAAAGAGCTATTTAATAGCTATGAACTGTGTAATCTTGGCAATGTGTATCTTGGTGATGATCAACCTTGTAGCGTCGTTGGCAAAGGTGAAATGCAAATCAAGTTGAATGGGTCAGCTTGGAAGTTGAAGGATGTAAGACACATCCCTGACTTGAAGAAGAATCTGATTTTGGTGGGACAATTGTCAGAGGAAGATTTTGTTACAACCTTCAACAGAGACTCGTAGAAAGTTTCCAAGGTGCTATGACCATTGCACGTGGTAATAAATTTGGCACTCTCTACACAACTACCAGTGCTTGTGGGTCTATAGCAGTTACAGAAAACAGAGAAAATCACAACCTTTGGCACCAAAGACTAGGTCACATAAGTGAAAGGGGGCTCAAGATTATGCACTCAAAGGGGAAACTACCAGGCATACGGGCAATTAATATTGACTTCTGTGAGAGTTGCGTGATGGGCAAGCAGAAGAGGGTCAGTTTCAAAAAGAGTGACAGAGATCTCAGAAAAGAAAAACTTGAGCTAGTTCACACAGATGTTTGGGGGCCAATCACTGTTTCATCCATTGGCAGAAAATCCTACTTCATTACTTTCATTGATGATCACACGAGGAAGGTATGGGTTTATTTTTTGAAGCACAATCTGAGGTACTTGATGTGTTCAAGAATTGGAAGGCCGTGGTGGAGAATGAGACAAGTTTGAAGATCAAGAGGTTGAGGTCAGACAATGGTGGTAAGTATGAAGACACTGAGTTCAAGAAGTTCTGTTTTGATAATGGGATCAGACTAGAAAGGACTGTGCAAGAAACCCCACAGCAAAATGGGGTGGCAAAACGGATGAACCGAATATTGATAGAAAGAACCAGAAACATGCGCATACATTCGGGTCTACCCAAACAGTTTTGGGCAGAAGCAGTCAATATAGCATCCTATCTAATTAATCGTGGATCATTGGTGCCTTTGGAGCATCGAATAGCAGAAGAGGTATGGAGTGGCAAAGAGGTAAATCTTTCATAGTTGAAAGTTTTTGGTTGTATTGCATATGCGCATATTAGTGACCATGCTAGGGGAAAGCTCGACCCCAAATCACTAAAATGCATCTTCGTTGGGTATGGTGGAGATGAGTTTGGTTATTGACTCTGGGATAATCAGAATAAGAAAATCATCAGAAATAGAGATGTGATTTCCAACGAGAAGGTGATGTACAAGGATAGAGATGCAGCACAGGTAACTAGTCCTGTAGAGAGTAAGCCTGAATTTGTTGAGTTGGATAATGATCTAGAGAGCATTGACGCGGAGCAGACAGATGAGGGTTCTTGGCCATAACTCACAGAGCATAGTTCACCGCAAATTCCAACTCCTATACCTGCACCCAAAAGGTCTACGCGACCTCATGTACTGAATAGAAAATATTTGGATTATAGATGATGGTGAGCCTAAATGCTATGATGAAACATGTCAGGTTAAAGATGCTAGCAAGTGGGAGCTTGCAATGGAAGATGAGATAAAGTCCCTTATCTCCAGCAAAACATGGGAACTAGCCAAGTTACCCATGGAGAAGAAAGCTCTTCACAACAAATGGGTGTACAAGGTGAAAGAGGAACATAATGGTTTCAAAAGATACAAGGCGAGAATGGTGGTCAAAGGCTTTCAGCAAAAATAAGGCATTGACTACACAGACATTTTTTCCCCAATTGTGAAACTGAGTACTATTCGCTCAGTTCTTAGCATTGTTGCAGCAGAAGGGTTGCACCTTGAGAAGTTAGATGTCAAAACTGCTTTCCTCCATGGTGACCTTAATGAGGAGATTTACATACAACAACTGGAGGGTTTCTCAGTCAAAGGGAAAGATAAACTAGTGTG
This sequence comes from Cornus florida, assembly GCF_030987335.1. Taxonomy (NCBI): domain Eukaryota; kingdom Viridiplantae; phylum Streptophyta; class Magnoliopsida; order Cornales; family Cornaceae; genus Cornus; species Cornus florida. The sequence continues at coordinate 86,227,752 of NW_026775571.1, read as the reverse complement.
CAAGTTGAATAAAAGTTTTATGGTTTGAAGCAAGCCCCGAGACAGTGGTATAAGAAGTTTGATGGTTTTATGAAGCGACATGGCTACAACAAGTGCAATACTGACCATTGCTACTACTTCAAGAGGTTCAATTCAAATTTCATTATCCTTCTACTTTATGTTGATAACATGTTAGTGGCAGGTTTTGATTTTGAAGAAATTAACAAATTGAAGAAGCAGTTGTCTAGTGAATTTGAGATGAAGGATCTTGGTGCAGCAAAGCAGATTCTTGGGATGAGAATTAGCAGAGACAAACAGAGGTACTTTGCAGTTGTCTCAGGCTGAGTACGTTGAACGGGTTCTGAAGAGGTTCAACATGAATAATGCTAAGGCGGTGAGTACTCCTTTAGCTAATCACTTCCGATTATCTCAAGATTAGTGTCCGAAGACATAGGATGAGAAAAACTTCATGGCCAAAATTCCATATGCCTCAGCCATTGGAAGTTTGATGTATGCCATGGTGTGCACAAGACAAGACAAGACATTGCATATGCAGTAGAAACAATAAGCAGGTTCACAAAGGATCAAGGCAAGCTACACTAGGAAGCAATGACGTAGATATTAAGATATCTACGGGGTACCACAAACAAATACCTATGTTTTAAAAGGGGTGAAGTGAAGCTGCATAGTTATGTGGATTCAGACTTTGCTGGTGAGGTGGACCACAGAAGAAGTACTACCAGGTATGTGTTCATGGTGGGTATAACTGCACTTAGTTGGGTTTCGCAAATACAGAGGATTGTAACGTTATTTACTACAAAGGCAGAGTATGTAGCGATGACAGAGGCCAGTAAGGAGATGATTTAGTTACAAGGTTTGTTGACAAAGTTTGGATTCGAACAGGTGAAAAATGTTTTGCACAATGATAGTCAGAGTGCAATACATCTGGCAAAGAATTTAGCATTTCATTCAAGAACCAAGCATATATGACTTCGGTATCATTTTATCAGATCTTTGTTAGAAGATGGGGTGTTGACACTTGAGCAAATACTTGGCACCAAGAATCCGGCTGATATGTTGACCAAGACAGTGACCATGGAGAAATTAAAGTTGTGCGCAACTTCAGTTGGTCTTCTAGCTTGAAGACAGAGAGAAGCACACCGACATGCATGAGAAGAAGATGGAATGGGTTTACAAGTGCTTCAGCCTTCAAGTGGGAGATTGTTGTGTTTTTTGGTGGAGTCTGATTACGTGTTGATAAAGTGAAGATTTTGGAAAACTAATGATTTTAATTTTAGCTACTGACGTGTTAAAACCGGTTTAGAGATTTGGTACTAGTTCCACTGAGTGATAGCCAAAATTAAGGATGCGTTGATCAGCCACTGTCCAATGGGAACCGGTAGCCAATTCTGGAACCGGTTCCAGAATCAAAGAAGATTCGTCTCTGGACATTGGGAACTGGTAGCTAATTCCTAGTATTGGTTCAACTTTTCTGGAAACCTATGTGATTTACTTTCCTTGTTGATTTTAGATTCTACAAAAGGCAATTCTTGTCAGAATCGCTGGACAAGTTGTGTTCCATTGTATGGGACTATATATATTAACCCCAAATCAGTATTTTTTAGGGTGTGGTGAAAATTAGAGTGAAATCATACGTGTTGTATGATTAATTTGTGCCAACACAAAAAGGAGCAATTGAGAGAGGTAGAGAGAAAATTTTCCCTGTAATTCTTCATCTTTTTCATAATGAATTTGTTCGGTATGCTCAATGGATGTGGCCCTAAGATTTGGGTGAACCATGTATGTGATACCCCTCGGATCCGAGACACGGGTTGATCAGGCCCAGGCCCAAACCCGAGGGATATCAAACAATTAATATGTAACCGAACACAGAATACAAGATGAAATAAATAATAACAATAAGTTGGAAGAATACTAATTGAAATTCTCAAAATATAATTAATGAAATCTGTTAAATCCAAACTCCAAAACTCCATTAGTTACAACTCGGAAATCCATCTAGTGGACCCCTTATTATTAAAAATTCCAATTGAAACTAAAATATCTGAAATAGAAACTAAAGGTAAACATAGAAAAGATTCCTACGCAGTCAAAGGAATGAATGTCTGTATCTGCTCTGCACGTCCAAGCTCTAACCCTGGAACTGACGAACACCTGAAAAATAAGAGAGTGGGTTAGGCCCACATGCAAGTCCTATTCTACTACGATCCAAACATTATTCCGATACGCAGATACATCCTAGGAAGACTCAACAATATCTAGAGTAGTCCATATGTAAATATATAGTACACACTATAGGACGCTCGCTAGTCCAGTAGGTCTGTCTCAGCCTGAGTAGAGATACCATGCAAATCGCACAATAATGTGGTCATATGTACCTAGACCTATCAGGGAACAACACCTATGTCCAGTTATCCATCCTAGGCGATATACGCGTCCTAACCATAGTCCTGAGATTCAAACTCATACCATGGCATCATATAATATATATATAAAATCCTTGTACTTCTAATACAAAATATCAACCATCTGTATTGTGGTTTGATATATGTATCACCAATCCATCCTGAAACCACCACAGGTCATTCAAGCGTTTTATTGATATGACATAAATATGAGATGAACTTAACCTTTTTTACCAATCCATCATTAAATCCAGATTAGGTAGAACACAGTGTTTGAAACAGTCCATACCCAGTACGCCACCGTCCCATACCGGTGCATACAATCCTCCATCCAACACAGTTAACAAAAAATGCACCATATACATTTATTAACTATACTCCATAACCAACATACATACGATCTAATACGTGTATGATTCAATTATACATCCAATATCAGATATAGAAGTCCTATTTCAGTCCTTCAAACTAATAAGGAAAAACTACATATACAACTCCTCCAAAATAGGACAATAACTGATGTAATTTATAGTAGATTTAAATATCAATTATTTCCAATTAAGCATACTTATTCATCATTTTTCCCAGATAAATAATTATATGATTACAACATAAGGAAGACATGATTAATAATTGTTAAGACATGCAAAGCATCCAAAATTCCTCAAAACAGAAAACAGTTTTAAGTTAATTAATTAATTAACCCTCCTTATACAGATTTCCTATTTAACCTTAGAATATATCATGCTTCCACATAATCTCATTAACATGCGTCCCAACAATTTATACATCTCTGGAATAATTATACAGATCATCCACATCCCCGGAACCAACCTAAAAACCTCCCTACAATCCAAACTGAAGGCAGAACGTGGAAAAATCAAAAAAACAAAAAAAGAGCCACCTCCACTAAAAGTGGAGCCGCCTCCCCCCCTTGGTGGAGCCACCTCCACTACAAGTGGAGCCGGCTCTACCCCTTGTAGAGGCAGCTCCACCCTTGTGGTGAGCCGGCTCTACTCCCCTGTGCTCCGTTTGCGAGAAAACTGATCAACTTCTCTGTCTCCGGCAAAGCGCAAAGCCTCTGTAATGTTTTTAATCTTCATTCTAGGTTCAATCTTAGTTCTAGACAAATTTAAATCACTGAAATCCAATCCTAACATGTGAAGAACACAAGTTCTTAAGCCATGGTCACAGAACCTCCGTTAGAAAATTCTTAAGCAACTTCCAACAGATTTATACTAATTAATTTAGTGAAAACAAAAACTGATCTAAGAACTTGTTCTCGAGCCAAACTCAGTTTTAGATTAGTTACCAAACATCCAATCCACTATTAATCCCTATAAAACACAGCCTATACGTAACAATAACAGGAACAATTTACAGAGCAACTTCCTACCAAAACAGATTTATGCAACGTTTAAACCACTGATACAAACATGCTTTCAAGCTTAATATTACCTTCAATATAATCTGTTTTAATGCTTGGTAAATCCTTGGAGTCTACTAGGAATGCACAGAACACGAATTAAAGGGAAGGAGAAGAATAGTGACTTGCCTGTAGTTTTAGATTTTGAAACTGTAATCCAATGTCTCTAAAGTTTCCGACAACATCCTAGATTGCCGTCCCACTCCTCTGGTGCTCTTGGTTCAACCCAGAAGCAACCCCGTTCCTTTCTCCTTAAAGCTCCCTTTTAAACTCTCAGAACTCTCTCTCTGTTGCTCTCTGTGTATCTCTCTGTTTACAGTTGTGACTATGAGGACTAGGGTTTTGTTTCTAACCCTAAACCAACGTAGAAGATGCATATATATAGACTTTTAAATCCTAAACCCTAATCTTTATACACCTCGGCCCATTGAACAATCTAGGTTTAAAACAGTGCTGGCTACATGAACTTACGTAAATTTATACGTACAAGAAATATAATAACAATGACTTAAATAAAGAAATAGAAAAAACAACCATTAACAACCAATTAATAATTAACAATTAATCAAATAATTAAAAACAAATAAATATTTAACAATTAACAAATAAGTTACAATTAAACAAAATACATGCAATTTAATCAACACAATAATAAAAACAATAACCAACACAATAATAAAACAATTAATCCAATAAAAAGACAATTAAATCAAAAATAAAATACCAAAAATATCCTTTTAAAATTAGGGATATTACAATGTATAACTTGTGTTCGTGTGTGTGATTTTTCTTTGTGATTGCTTGTGATTATTTCTCGAACAACGTTGTTATTTGCATTTCCGCCACAACAACTGGTATCAAAACCGGTTGATTATGCAGAGTAACTCTAACAAAATGTTCACGTGAGTGACACATTCTTTCATTGCTTAAATGACTATGGTCCTTTTCATTCTATGCTAAAATATTTAGTAATTATTTACTCATCTAGTTTGAATTTATTATATTTTGCTTTTTGTTTCATTTTTTATTTAATTATTTTTTGTAATAAAAAAATATCATTTATTATTTATATACATTTTTTAATAATTTTATATTACTTTTTTATTTCAATTAAACGGTGAGTTAGTAAATTTTAAACTAAATTGTTGTTATTTATAATTTAATTCCTAAACCTGCATAGTTTGATTTTTAGAAGTAATGTTTATTTATTTTATTTTTTCTCAAAAGTCATAACTATTCATGGGCGTGCATTTTTTATTTAAAGTGAAACTCTAATTCTATAATGTGCAAGTAAGTGAATTATATATGTAAATTATACGTGACACTAATTTTGTAAATGTTCGATTATTTCTTATGTTAGTGAGGATCGAGTAACAAAATATGACAAATTGAAAAGAAGAAATTGTGCTCATAGTGTAACATTGCACCACATTCAATGGTCATGCTTGTTTCCGTGCTCTATCTATTTTACTCCATCTCTCTTTGAAAATAAATTGTCCTACTCTCTTCCACTTTCTTCATAACACTACAATAATCTCTCATTATTACCGTCATTAGGTTAAATATTGAACACAATTTAAATATATTTATTACTGCAAAGAGAAGCATGGATGGTTATAATGTTTGATTTATATTTTTTTCATTAAATATGCTGCACGAAGCATCTAAAGCACAATCATTTCTCATCACGTGCATCGCACGTTCAATTTTCTAGTATGTCCCTGTATGTGTGTGTTTATATATATATATATATATATATATATATTTGTTGATAAATAAATTAAATAATTGATATACATATCGCCTAAAAAAAACTGCCCAGAGCCCATAACGTGTGGATATTTAGAATTATAAAGGTCCAAAATCCAAATTGCCTACTATTTTTAGCAATATTAAAATAGTAATATTTTTTTTTTGTATATTTTTTTTTTAGAAATAATTATTTTTTATATATTTTTAAAAACTTTCAGTGTTCAGCATTGCCTACTATTTTTAGCAATATTCAAATTGCATAATCAAACGTGCTTAATTGAATAAACACTTAATCAATTCAGAGATAAGGTGCTTTTTGATAAAACTTAAAATTATAGATTGAAATTTTTAAGAGCTGAATTTTAAGTAGTTTTTGAGTGGCAATAAAAAAATAAATATTTTAAAAGTCTTTTTGAATTTTCAACGTTAAGGGCCCGTTTGACATGTGTTATGATATTATTTTTCTAATATTGATATTTAAATTTGGGCCCATATTATGTTTGAGACGGTTGATATTGGTTTGAAATAAGTCATAACATATCAAATTTTTTTTGCTAAAATCCATATCACTAAATTGGTGATATTGTATGTTTTGATATTGTTGCTGATGAACTAAAGCGATTCTTCGAATTTCTCAAAACAAAATTTTGTTACCAAATATGGTTCTGAATTCTACCCAAAACACTTCTACAACAAAACGGTTCTTTTGATATTGACCAAAAAAAAACATAACGTCTAAAATACATCGCATGCCAAACGGGCCCTAAGTATTCAGTAACAAGTGATATTCACGTCACTTAAAATTTTATCCCATTTTAACTTATTAGTGCTTACACTTTTTAGTTATATCCAATCTGTGTTATCAAAGGCGATTAATGGAATAAATGCTAAATCTGTTCAGAATTAAGGTACTGAATTTACTTTTAAAACAACACCTTAGTAACCGTCCAATTTATATATATATATATATATATATATATATATATATATATATATATAATGTAGTAATTAGAAATTAAAGATGAATTCTATGTCAACTCCTTTGTCTATTCTCCATTAGACAATGCTAGCGTTGAATCATAAATACAACTATCATACATCACATGATACCCTAACCATATTAAAAAGACCAGTGATACTCACACCCGAACACTTAGTCTGACGCTGAATTTTAAATGTGACTATTATTAGGTGCAATGAGCTTAAGGGCAGACTTTGGTAACCAAATTGCTTGGTTAGTCTTTGTTCTCATGTTTCCTCGAGAAAGAGAAAACTAATACAGTTGGAGTCCTCGAGAAAGAGATAACTAGTACAGTTGGAGTCTGCAAAGTTACCGAGGCTGAACTCTAACGTGAGACGCTTTGTAAGCATGGTGGCCTGATGGAGCCCCTCGATAATTTTGGAAATACTACGAGCACGTCTCAAAAACATAATTTTTTCATACGGTCAAAAGTCAAGCATACAATTATACTTTTTCATATGGGAAAGAAAAACATAATTATATTAACATGTAGAGGAATATCAACTTTACACCAGAACCAGTCTTCAAATGTTTCTGTTGCAGCAGATGTAAAGCAAGAGACACAAACTAAATTCGATCCGGGGACTTGGCCGGTGGACGGATAACAAAGGCAAAACTCCCATTCTTCCGTGATACGTTTGGAAAATAGTGAATTATTTAACCGAATAATTTTTAATTGACTATTTATACTAAAATACAACTAAGTGAAGGATTCAACTTTCTTGTTTGTTATATAATTGACCAATTAAAAGAATAAGTTTAACAATTCTCTGCAACACAAGATTAAAAATAAAATTAAAAAAAAATGAAAAGAAGGGAAAGGACCAGAACATCACGTTGGCGGGAGACTATATCATCACACAAAAGAAAAAAATGTCAAGAATGTTTTATGACTTCGTTTTGTGGATGATGAGATATCTAATGGCAGTGATTAAAAAATATCCCCTTCTTTAATTTAGAATTGTACCACTTCTAGAATTGAAAAGCTCCAAGCATTTTTAAATGTGTTGGGAGTTGAATGATTTAGAATTTAATAGAATTTAAACAGAATGTATTAAATATAAATTAAACAAAGATGTAAAGAACGAAATGAGAATAAGTTGATAAACAATTCAAAGCCAACAGGAAAAAATAATAATAATAATTTGAAATAACCATTTTTCATATTTAGGATCAATTATATAAAATGATGGGAGGTAGATGATAATTAACCAGTATGATTGGAACTTGTAACATGTTATAGATATGGATAACGAAGAGTTTAGGAATTGTTTACACCTAGTAGGAATCGATAATGAGACTTGATACTTTACGAGGTGGTACTGGGACCATTATAAAAAATATATAAAAATAGATATTTTATATAAAAGTTGTTAGACAATTTTTTTTTTTTTTTTAATCATTGGTAAGAAATACACACACAACTCTATAACCCTTTGGAGATTCTAACTTGTACCATCCACTTTGAAAAATAGAAAAAATACCATTATGTCACAAGGTCCTTAATAAATATATATATATATATATATATATATATATATATATATATATATATATTGAGATAAATGATAAGAGATTAAGAGTAAATAGAAGATATACTATTAATAATTAACATGATAACGAGAAACTTAGAATGGTCATCTCAAGAATGATGCACTTCACTAAAATTGAATAAAACATACACAAAACTAATATGATTGGCCTAAGACCAATGGTCCTCGACTATGTAATAATTTCTCGTTTGTAGGAATACAAAACTATCCAAACAAATTTGTTCCGAAATGGTATCCGCTAAAAGGTTGCAGCACCAATGCCAATCAAAACATGCCGAACTAGAGAGGCCAACAAGTTCATATATACAGGAATCTCAGCAGATCTTGCAAACAGAAGAACTCGCAAACAAAAAGCTATCAGCCATACGTTGGAATATTTTGGCTCAGTTGGTTTCTAGTTAACCAAAGACGATAACTTAAATGACACTTTCTCATCCGCAGAGGGAAAGGTCTGAGAGTTTAAGTTTTCTTAGGGGCAAATTAAGTCTCAAAATTTCTGGCCGAAAACAATGTTCTAACTAAACACAAAAGTATGTTTTGATTAGAGAATAAGATAAGTAAATATATTCTCGAACAGCAGTATCTCCTCTATCTCTCAAAATTTATATTCAAAAATTGAAGGTTCAAGACCCCATAGAACAATGAATGTAACAAAATGGATGTGGGATGTTAGTTAAAACGAAAAAAGTTCTCAAAACTTTCCAATAAAGATGCTTTTTTGCACCTACAACTACAAAAAGAGAGAGATTTGCTTCAAGCAAAGCCAAGATATAAAAAGCTCTCAGCGCGCATTCTTGTGACAATTAATAAAGGAAAAATATATATATTAAAACCATAATCTTATACCTTGCTTTGAGCATTTCAGATGCAGCTAGAATTAGGGCATAGAGATCCTGCAAAAAGCACTTCAAAATGAAATTATCCACATTTCATCACAATGTTGATGCTTTGTAGAAGTCGAGTCATGTTTCTTCCAGAGTTCAAAAAAGATAATCTTCATCTTTAAGCGGTGTATTTTGTTCAATCCAACTTCCTGAGATACATACTTATTACGCACAGCCCACTTTATCTAATAGCATGCAAAGATCAAAAGAAAAGTAGCCTTTAGTTAAAGCGCAGAGTCCCCCCATCATGACGAATCTTGGTTTCATATAAATTTTGCAGCATCTACCTATACAAAGAGAAAACAGAGGACCCATCAAGCATCTGAAATGTTGATGTCATAACGCCGCGCCAACCGGTTGGCCGTACCATCAACTAGGACATTGTCAATCAGATCAAACTTCTTATAATTTGCTTTAAGGGTCTCTCCCTGCTGTTTTGCCAGCTTCTCTTCCTCTGCTAGTTGTTGCTACAAAGGAGAAAGAGAAGTACAGCATTACATGACAACCTCCCATAAAATAAAAAAGGAATAAGAAAATACTTGAGGAATCGGAGCTAAAAATGAAATGCAATAGAGATATTCAAGGAACACCAGAGTTAACCTTGAGCAGAAATGAAGCTTCAGCAGCATGTTTTCTAGTCATATACTTCAGTTTCTTTGCCACCTCAAAGTCAGGGTCCTTCGGGTCCAACCAACGGCAATGTATGTTTCTACCACGCTTTTTTGGGCGATCCTCAAACATCTGCACTTCAGCAGCACGTGCCCTCACAGGCCTTGGCATCCCAGACATCATGAATGGGAAATTGGCCATCTCCAATATAATTTCTCTGGCCTGCTTCGCATTTTCCATCTCTACCAGAGCACAACGCGGTATGTTCTGTGCTTCCATGTAGTTTGGAATGAACTGAACATTTGTGACATTTCCAAACTGATTAAGTGCAGTTTTAAGAACAGCTTCAGTGACTTGAAATGAGAGGTTGTCGATATAAACAGTCCGCTTCAGCTTCACTTCAAACGCAGCATAATCTTTTTCGGCTGAAGATTCCATAATAGAATTGATAAATTCAAACTTTCCCTGTACAACAAAAGGGAACAGAATTTTTCAGAATAACTATCTTCACGAGTCAATCAAAATTTCCAATCTATATGATCATTATGCATATGTACAAAGATGCTCTCCAATTAATGACATGCTGTTATAGATGACCAACATTCGGATAACAAACCATCAACCTTACTTCTAGAAAATTCATTTAATTTCATTTCTGACAATAAAATGAGATAATTAATTCAACAGATAAGAACAGGTCATCATAGAGCATTCTTTTATTCCCAATATAGTTATTGGATGCCTCCTTTTTCCTCTGTTGGTTCATTACTTACCATAAACAACAAAAAGTTGGACCAGACACGGAATATCAGCCTTTTTGCACAACAGCAATTGAACCCTAAAGATGACTCTGATCTGATGTCTTTTAAAGCTCGGATCATCTCATATATTTGGTAGTAATCTAAAAGCATTTCTTTTCTCTTTTCTTTTTCCCCCCACCTCTAAAAAAGTACTGACCTAACAGATGTTTCCAAGACATGTCACCACAACTTCAACTACGCTTGGTAATAATGACATTTTAAATTTGCTGGAGCAAATTATAACTGATTTAACCTGTTGGTGTTATATTATAATCGTGCTAATAAGTTATGCTGTCCCTTCCCCAATCATTTTCACATATTATGTTGGGTCGAACTATTTCCGCAGAACTTTTTTCTGCATCCACCCTCCTCCGCTCACTCTGTATATGTCAGCCAAATGAGTCAGATGCATTTCGTTATTTACCAAAAAGAATAGGAAAACAAAGAAAAGAGTAATGCATATTGTCTGAGAATAATAGATCAATTAGTGCTAGCCAGTATTGGTTCGTTTACATGGGGTGCTGGGAAGGGTTGACTTGAGACATACTTAACCTCTGGGACTGACATGTACAAAGTGACCGTTTCCAGACTCCAAATGCATTCTCACGATTAGCTTGAGTTTTTACCAAAGCACCAAAAATTAAACCCATTAATAGACTCGTAAACACCACATAAATCACAATATGGAATCCATATATGTGCATTCAATAAATGCCCAAATCTTTTTCTTTTTCTTTTTTTCCTAGTTGGTACTCACACACACGTCTCTTCTAAGACTTGAACCCCTGACCTCCCTTTGGGAGGTAAGAGGCTGATACCGCTAGGCGACTGGCCCATTGGTTGAATGCCCAAATCTGGTAGGCCGCAAAGCAAACCAAACAAAAATAATTAGTCAGATGATACATGGTCAAGAACATAGTGAATACAGATGTAGACATAAAGCTTCAATTCAAGAACATAACTCTGACTCATCAATTCCGTTAAATTTTGATATATTCTGGTAAGAAAAAAAAAATGTAGGAAAATGGCATAGATTTCGTTTGGCTTCAAATGGTGGCATGTTCCAGCAAAGTGTCAACTGTTTTCTCTGATACCATTACTCCAACCAAAAAGCCACCAATTCGTCTGGTATAAACTATAAAGAAAAGCAACATAAATCTTCAAATCATTTTGCAAATTTAAAAAATTTTAAGAATCATTTGTGTGTTTGTGATAAATATATTACCAATCAAGCATGGATCTCATAACTCTGATCTAACTTGACAGTCCGCCACTCATCAATACAAGGATAATACACTCATACCTATTGACCAACAAACCCACACTTCTCATTACTGAAAGATATTTGGAAAGCCTTCCAAACAAGAACTACTGTTCAGCTGGGCTAGATCATCATTGTGGGGTTATATCGATCTAAAGGGAACTTATTTCCTAAGTAATTATGAGGAACAAATAATATTCAGTATAATGGCTGAGAGTACGTTGGTCCACAAATAGACTACAGTATTGCACTGGGCAAACTATTTTATAAAACCAATATAAGTACAAACTGGAATTAGCAGATGTAAGTACCTCTTCTAGCAATTTACCTAATGTAGACTCTCGGCATGAAGTAAGAAAACCTTTGCATAAATCACAGAGGATATTGCATATTCATTTCATTGGAATCTAATACTCCAAAAACATGGTATGCTCAAAATTATAAGTCAGCAAAACTATCCACATGGTACCAAAAATTATACTTCCAATTTGTGTTGCTTGCGCATAGCCATTTATTCCATAGTGTGAATAAGATGACCACAAGTTCCATCGCCCCATAATATCTCATATATTATTTTGTGAAGCTTGACGATGTTCTTCTCACACATTATTGACACTGAAATACCAAAATTCTGCACCCATACGTTAAGTCCTTTTACATACTTTTAACAAACTCAAAAATACTTCCAAATAGTTATCCTCCTCTAAAGGATATCGCACTGTACCACTCTGCGTCACACTCGTATGCAATGTTTAACTCACTCCTTTGTCGGATAAAAAGCCTTTGCTTCCTTGACCTTCCACTCTATAATGCAATATACATCCTGCTTTGTTTTTGTTATTTACTTAAGGGACATTGACAAGGCTGCTAAATGTAGTCTTACATGGGACTTCTTGTTATCCAAAGATAGATTATGGGTGGCTTGGTTTAAAGAAAACTATTTGAGACATTCTTCCTTTTGGAATGTAATTCCTAAAGAGTCATCTTCATCAATTTGGAAAAGCATTGTGGCTGTTAGAGACATTATTAAAGAAAATTTTAGATATAGAATTGGTAATGGACAGCAGATTCAAGTGTTTTTGGATCCATGGTGTGAAGGAAAATGTTTAAGTGACCTGTTTAACCGTAGGTTGCTGAGCAGAAACAAACAGAGTTTATTAAGTGAATTTATTGTTGATGGCCAATGGAACGAAGAACTGTTGCTTAATACTTCACAAGAATTGAGACATGTTTTTTACAACCACAGGATCTTTGGGGGAGCTGATCAAATAAAATGGAAGTCCAATTTTTGCTTCAAAGCAGCTTGGGAGGTGTATAGAAGTCCAAGACAGAATGTTTGCCAGTATGGTTTATGCTGGAGTGGGGGGCGTCCAAGATGGTCTACACACTCAGTTTTGGTCTTGCAGGAGGGTATACTGACTCATAATTTTCTGCAAAATAAAGGTTTCTCTATTGTATCAAGATGCTATTTGTGTCTTAAGAGCGTGGAAACTCTGGATCATTTATTTTGCAGCTGTTGATTTACTTGGAAGGTTTGGAATGGTATCCCTGCTATAGTTGGATGGAATTTACAAAGGGTCCTGGATATGCAGAACTTGGCAATTGGTAATGGTGTTCAATCAAAGATTTACAGGAAAGAGTAACAAAATGGCTAGAATTTTGTTTACTGCGGTGTTATACTTTATTTGGAGAGAAAGAAATGAGAGAATGCATAATGATTTATGTAGAGATGCAATGGAATTAGCTAAGTGCATTATTTGGAAGGTTCTTGATGTCATGGTGGTAGGCCTTCGGGATATCTTGTAACCATTTTTTCTTAGCATTGTTTTCTATTCTGCCCTTTCCTTTTTAGGGTAGTTTCTGTTTTGTAAAGTGAGGGTATGCCTTCACTATATTTCCATGTACATTATTGTCTATAATTTATAAAAAAAAAATCCTTCATTCAGGAAAATATATATATATATATATATATATATATATTTACTTGATAAATGCCATAATTACAAGAGATATAGTTCTTAAGACTATAGTACTCTAAAACTGTTGTGTGTACATGTGTGTGTGTGTATATACATATACACTTGCAAAATATATATATATATATATATATATATATATATATAGGCACTTGTTAGTTCTAATTAATTTTGTTACGACGCTAATTATTTTAGAATTCTTTAAAATAATTCTTTCATTGATGAAAATCTAAACTATCTCTCTTTATAAATCTATAAAACAAAATGTATAGATTTCACGGATTGCATTCCTTTAAAAATAAAAATATATAATACACCTTTTTGTATTTTAAATTATTAATAATATTATGTATCCAACACAGAATCGGAGCCTTAGTGTTACTTCCTCACCTTGCAAAGTAAAAGGTCGAAATTTCAAGTCCACATAGAAACAAAGTGGGCGTGTGAGTTTCAAATAGTAAAAAATAATAATATTATGCATCTCCTAACATGAAAAATATTATGATTACACGATTTGGAGTCATTTCCACTCTAGCCAGACTTAGGGTGAAAATAATTGACACGGCATGCAACACAAAACAAGTTAGATTCCGGTTTGTATTTGGGTTAATTTTTTTTTGAACCGTAATTGTGTCAGCCTTCAAGTCTTCAACCCGGTTTAACCTGTTTAGCTACACGTATTGGGTCAACACGAATACAACTTTAACTCATTTACTAAACCATTTAAACATGTTTAAAATGTAACATGTCAAGAATATTTGAACAGATGTGTCAATTTGCAGAAACAGAAAACCCTTCTTAAACATATCTTTTAATCATTCACACTACTTACTATGAGTCTCACGCAACCTGAGAAGCACACGCACAGACACGGACATGGGTACAACTCGTCACTTTTTTCCTTGTTCAAAAGCTGTGACCCGAGATTTCTAGCAAATGCAATTTCACCCTCTAGTATGATCCCTTGAAAGTAAACTGATGATAACTGCATTTGAATTGTACATTTCCACCCCATCTTCCAACTTTTTAAATTACTTCCAAAGAAGGGTGTTGTCAATTGTCATCAGGTTCAACCCCACTGCTAGAACCTTCCACATTTCTCATTTTCCTAATCACAAACAAATAAATCTAAATACTAAATACCAATAAATAAAAAAACACATTCAACAAAAGATAGTTCAGGCAAAAAGAAAACAAATAGCAGATAGACTAATTCATTTCAAGTGTCCAACAGCAAACACAGAGCCTCTAACAATCGTATCAGACTATTTCAACAATCAGATGCTATGACAATCAACATTGAAAAATTTCCAATCCATTGGTACGTTTTCACTTATACTTGATCCAACAATAATGAAATGAGAAAAAGAAGGGATGAGTGATCTACATGACATGAGATTGATGTCCTCAACTACTATTTGAAATAATTTCACAACACATGCATTAAGGTTGAAAATAATGAATTTGCTACACTGTAATACGGAAGAGAGGATTGAAAACTTGAAGGAGAAGAGGGAAGAAGTGAGAGGAGAGAACGAACCTGAAGGAGCCGCCGGTATGGAGCAAACCGCAGAAGTAGACTTCGAAACCAATGCGCCCCAAAAAACCTGTGGGTGATGGACAATTTGTGAGGCCAGTGAATCAAGAGAGACTTTTATGAATTGGCTTAGATGGATTGATCATAATAAGAGACGTTTTTCGAACCGCCTTTTCCCCAAATAATAAACCCTAAAATCATGATCCATGTAAAATATTTCCAAGTCACATTTTATGTGATTATCAGTAAAGGGCAAATTGGGGAAAACGCTTATAACATCTACATTTTGGGCAAATTAAGACCCCTGTTGTTCACGTTGTGAGTGTATAATTCGGTTGAAAAAAATGAATATAGAGGCCTTGAGGTCGAAAGACTTATCATTATAGAGAGAGAGAGAAATTATAGGTCTTCCGATCTCAATTGCCCACTCCTCCTTCGAATATAACGTGGTTAAGAATTTGTCAAAGAGAAAGAGATGCTTTATGGATATTTTTTTAAGTGTTCCAACGTGATCCAATCACGTTGTATTAGGAGGAAGAATCGGCAATTGAGATCGAAAGACTTATCATTTCTCATATATATATATATATATACTGAATCGATACGAAAAAACTACAATAATTAAAAAAGACTTTAGTCCTGCATGTTCCAAGTTCATAAACCTCCATTGTTTTCGGCAACGAACTCCAGGAGACATAACAACATGCTTCTGTGATACCCCTCAGATCCGAGACACGGGTTGCTCAGGCCCAGGCTCAAACCTGAGAGATATCAAATAATTAATATTTTAAAACGAACACGGAATACAAAGTGAATTTAAGAAATAATATAATGAGCTGAAAGAAACTAAAATATAAAATCCTTTAATATTAAATATACTTAAATCCCAATAATCCAAAACAACCTCTATAAGTTAAACAACTCGGGAATCCATCTTTAGTGGATCCCTAAAAAACTCCCAAACTGAATGAAAGTAAAACTAAAGATAAAATCCAAATCCAATATCTGGAAAGAAGTCCTACATCGTCGGTAAAATGAAAGATCGTCTCTGCTCAACACGAACAAGCTTAAGCATGGAACTAACGTACACCTGAAAAATAGGAGTGGGTCAGGCCCACGAATAAATTCTATCCTACTACAATCCAAGCAGAGACTCGATACGCATATACACTCTAACCAACTCAACAATAACTATATAATCCGTGTCTATATATATATATATATATATATATATATATATATATATATATCCACACTATGGACTCTCACTGGACTATAATACGGGTCTCAACTTAAGTAGAAGGTAACATGCAAAACGCACCCGAATAGGCAAGACTACCTAAGCCTAACAGGGTACACCTCAACCAGCATAGCCAGTTATGCGTCCTATTGCATATACGCTCCCTAACCGTTGACTGTGAGACTCAAGCTCAAGTCACGATACCATAATAATATATTTAAAATCCGTTCACACTCATCCATAAGAAATCCAGTAAGTCGTTTAGCTTATTCAATCGCACAGATTTAAGTCGTTCACCTTATTCAACCGCACAGAGTTATACATAAGGAGGATTCTATTTTTATAATCCATTCCCTTAATCCAAAGTAGGTAGGATTTAGCAATTTAAGCTAATCCAAACCTAGTATGTCACCATCCCATACCGGTACATATAATCCAATCCCTCCAACAGTTGATACAATACATAATCAATGCACATAGCAACTGAACCATAATAAGCATAAATAGAAATATAGACTAACATGCTTATTCCAGTAACTGATAGATCAAAATAATAAGACATATCAATTAATTCTATGATGAACATAAATTAAATAGATAAGCATCATGTTCATCCCATATCTCCGTTACAAATTAACTTATTTTGAGCATGCAGATAATTTATTCTTCTCGTCCATAAAACCATGACAAGTCTAATAAAACTATATTAATTATCATGCTTGTCCACTATTAATAATATCATATTAATAAAATTTCCACTCACAGAGAATAAATAAATTAAGGTTCAGTAATTTAGAATTCCTCTACACTGAATTCAAATACTTTCCGTCGAGACTTACCAGTATTCAAGCTATAAACTCCTACTAGTTTATTAAGCATTAATCCACTCTCTCAAGTGTTAACTAGACTTAGAACATCTCAAAACACCCAAGGATAGCTTCCTACAGAATCTGAATATCCCAAAATCCGAGTTCCGTAGCCCAAACTATCGCCAAAAAAACCAAAACTGGAAAAACCTTGAAAAACCATCAAGAAGCCGGCTCCAAACATGATGGAGCCGGCTCCAACCTATTTGGAGCAGCCTCTAAATCCTTTTAGAGCCGGCTCCATGATTCCATGGGACCGCCTCTTCCCCCTCTCCTCCTCTCTGCTTGTTTTCGTCCCCTGTGTTTATTCCGGCGACGTCCAGTTTGTCTGTCCTCCTAACCTAAGGTTCAAAAAGGTCTAAACTAAACTCTAAGGTGTTCTAAAGACCATTAACCTCTTTGTCTAGTGACCAACAATAATTTAAACCCGAATTATACATTAGGGATTCAACACAGACAATTTACAGTTTGTAAACGCTTATTGTTTAAACAATTCAAACACTGTAATCCAGATTACTTCTAGTGGTCTCCAATAGGTTCCAGACTAATTTAAACTCTTAAAACACCAATTGACATGAATTTAAAACAGAAGTTATACAAAGAAGAAATTTAAACCAACAATACACATCTTGCAACCACGTCCAGTTTAAAAATTCAGACATGCATACCAGTTGAATTTTAAACTTTATATGATCCTAGAATTGTATTAGAGATGCAAAGAACATGAGTCTAAGGAATAGAGATAGGATTAGAACTTGCCTTTGAGACTTTTGTTCAAAATCTCTACGTCGTTTTCTAAGGTTCCGGCGATTCCGACTACAAAATTCCTCCTCTGTTCTCTCTCTGCCTCCACAGACATGAATAGGTTTTATTTTCTTTTTATTTTAAACCCTCAATAGACGTATCCTATATATTTATAGAGTTATACCAAACCCTAAATTAATTCAAGCCCCAAATTGAATCCTACTCGGCCCATAAAAACTTAATTAAAACCTACGTCGGCTACAACTGTGATTTCTTAAAGAACCCTAATCTAAATCATTAAATGAAAACAAATAAATAAATTAAAACAGTGATATAAAGAAATAAAAATTATGTCATATAAACAACTTACCAATTTAAAATTAAGTCGAATAACTCAACTAATTCACATAAGTCAAATAATTCAAATAATTCAAGTAATTCAAATAATTCAAATAAACAATTAAATAATTAAAAATTCAATTAAAACAATAAATTAAATACCAGGACTATCCTTTTGAAATTAGGGGTATTACACTTCTCCGGTGAACAAACTAAGAAAACCTTGTTATTTCAGCACGCTCCAATCCGGCGAGCCCAAGTTCGATGACCTGGTGCATTGCTATGAGAGGATCATCGACCTTGGGTCCCGATGTGAAGGAGTTAGGTCATTGTTAGCAACCCAACATAGTTGGAGAGGGGATGGTGATTAGGTTGTCGTCTATGGTGCTCACTAGGTTGCGCTCCCGCGACTTGGTTCATCGACATAAGAAGGGCAGCGACCTTTTGAGGAACAAGTGGCCAGGACACTACTTATATGCAGTGACTAGGCCGCTGTAAAGTCCGGCGACCTAGCTGGAATGAGAGGAAGCCAATATTGACTTGGTATGGTCGCTGCAAGTAGTAGTGATGGCAAGTTGGTCTGGTCAATGTCGGTGACGACTAGCTTCTTCCTCACATTTAATTAGTTTTTACTTATTTTGCATTCAATTATAGAGGGACACTTTCGTCTTTTCAGTAGTCAAACCCTTGTTTGCTCCAAAATTGAATGCTATAGATTTTTTTAAAACGTTATGCACTTTATATGTTATAGGTTTTAAAACCCCTTATACACTTTATATATAAAATAAAATAAAATGTTATATATATAAAATAAAATGTTATAGATTTTTTAAAACCCATAATACACTTTATATATGATAGGGAAAATATTTCCATTGGATAAGACTGAAAATATTTCATTATCAAGGATAATGAAATATGATGTGGTTCAATAGGGTAATGATAACCATGGCATAATTTGAGGAAGTCAGAGGAGTAAATCATATCCCCGACAAATCTGGCAACAAACGGATCTCCTCTTATCTCGCACAAGTGGATGATAAGGGAGACCTCAACCATCGACATCGGCAGAACCAATATGATTCCAATCGACAGCCATAAATAGGGCCCCAAGCCATTAAAGAAGGTACGTGAAAAAACCCCTAAACATGATATACATAATTATTCTGTGATACGATTACAAGTACTAGTTTGATCGTCGGAGGGTCCTTGGCTGGCACCCCACCGGTGCTATTTAAGGTGACGTCCCTTTGTTTTGCAAGTAAATGCCGTCGTTCCGAGTCGCGAGGATTTTCGC
The DNA here is from genome assembly GCF_030987335.1 of Cornus florida. Classification (NCBI taxonomy): domain Eukaryota; kingdom Viridiplantae; phylum Streptophyta; class Magnoliopsida; order Cornales; family Cornaceae; genus Cornus; species Cornus florida. Next base: position 86,208,042 of record NW_026775571.1, on the reverse strand, counting down.
ATCAAAAGCTGACGCCGTCTGTGGGAACGATTAGTTCTCTAAAGAAATAATAATCCTGACGCGACTTGGCTCAGACGGTAAGACGAAAGTTTCCGATCATGGAAACCATCCCAAAGTCATCAGTTAACAACGGGTTTCCATGTTCTTATATAAGGACGGGACTCTACATCCTGACTACCCGTCCATTATACTGGGGGTAGAACGGTGGGTTGCGTGATGCCATCCAGTATACAATGACAAGAATCAAAATTTGACACGTCGACCCAGGCAGTCCAATGTGCTGTTCTCCATCTAGCGATGTTTGGTCCCCTCACTACTGAGGTTTGGTCGTCTAAGACCAGACTCTATCTCATATTGGGCAGCAGCCACTTACCAAGGCCTGATCGTTAAAGACTAAGGCCTGGTCCTCCTGCACCTACATAAATGGGTAAGTCTCCACCCATTAAGAAAATCACTACCAACAAGGGGGTCTCTACCTACTAGTAAAGCCTCTACTACTGAGGATGTCTCTAGCAACGAAGTCTCATTACTCCGTCCGGTCGTGCAATCAAGGTGGCCTTTTACACCCAAGAATGTATTGAGACCTTCAGATCCAAGGAGGTCCAATGTCCCTCAAGATTCCATGTCCAATGAGGTCTGTATTCCCAATGAGGTTCCTAAATTAAGGGCGATCATTGGACCCAACGAGGTACTGGCCACCAGACCGTCATTTGTCAGCCATTGGGTACCACGCCCATATCCACCAGGCATAAAACCAGTCGCTGGACACTAAGCCTCCATCTACCAGACGACAGTCGTCACCTCTCTTCCCTTGCAGGAATTGCTTATCGATTTTAGATTATGCAGAATTTTGGATTGATAATCTATTGCAGGTTAATTTTCAGTAATTATTTCTAACACAATCTAATGTTTTTAGACAACTGTAAATTGTTGCAGCACCAAGCACTCCGTCCGCTGTATAAACGTCTATAGAATGGGTCATCACCCAAGATCCCACCATCGGGGGCAGAATAGTGGATCACACGATATTAATCGTCGATTTACATATGATGACAAGGTTTAAAAGATTGACGTACCAACCTTGGTACATCGAGCTAGTCGGGTTTCTAGTCTCTCTCCTTTAGCGACCCCTCGGGGGCACTAGTCATCCAAGACCGGTGCCCGATCCTCCGAAACCATAACCTGGTAAGTCTCTACACACCGGGAAGGGTACAACCCTTGGTTATCATAAATCAAGGATTGGTTATCCGAAACCAAGGCCTAGTCAACCAAGATTAAGAATTGATTGCCCAAAGTCTACAAAGGCTCGGTTATCCAAGATCAGTGCCTGGTCACCCCAAGTCTGGTAATCAGAGACCAAGACCAAGACCAGGGCCTAACTGACAAAGGTATGGTCATCAGAGATCAGGACTTAACCTACAAAGGTCAGGTCAAAAAACGTTCCTCTTTCTCACGTGTTATACCTATGTGGTAATTAATCACTTACTAAAGGGACGAGTTGAGTGAAACTCATAAAACTTAATTCCCTTACTAAAGGGACGAGCTGAATGAAGCTCGTAAAACATAATTCCCTTACTAAAGGGACGAGTTGAGTGAAGCTTGTAAAATTTATTTCCTTGCTAAAGGGACGGGATGACTGAATCCCGTAATCAATATCCCCGTATTATAAAGGATAGTAAATAAATGTCCTATATTAAAAGGACTCGGGCTGAATGAATCCCGTAATCAATATTCCCGTACTATAAGTGATAGTAAATAAATGCTATGTACTAAAAGGATCCGGGCTGAATGAATCCCGTAATCAATATTCCCGTACTATAAGGGATAGTAAATAAATATTATGTACTAAAGGAACGATTACCTAAGGGAAGATTACCCACGGTAACATTACCCAAGGGTAGAGTACCCAAGGATACCAAAAATACCCAAGGGTACCCAAAATAGTACCTAGGGGCAGAGTACCCAAGGGTACCAAAAATAGTACCCAGGGGCAGAGTACCCAAGGGTACTAAAAATAGTATCCAACCCAGGGGCAGAGTACCCAAGGGTACCAAAAATAGTACTCAAGGGAAGGTTACCCAAGGGTACCAAAAATAATATCCAAGGGAAGAGTATTCAAGGGTACCAAAAATAATATCCAAGGGAAGAGTATTCAAGGGTACTAAAAATAGTACCTAAGGGAAGGTTACCCAAGGGTACCAAAAATAATATCCAAGGGAAGAGTATTCAAGGGTACTAAAAATAGTACCCAAGGGAAGATTACCCAATGGGAGAGTAGCCAAGGGAACATTACCCGATGGCAAAGTACCCAAGGGAACATTACCCGATAGTAGAGTACCCAAGGGAAAAGTACCAAAGGGTGGAGGAAAAAAAAAAAAGAAAAAAAAAAGAGAGTTACTGTTCATGTGAACAGTACCTGCGGGTACTGTTCCTAGGGCAAGGGGAAAAAAAAAGTAGTTACTATTCATGTGAATACTACCCATGGGTACTGTTCCTTACCGGGGGCCAAAACAAAAAAAAAAAAAAATCACATTCCCAAAGCTAGACGAGGAAGCTTGGGAATGGAGGGCAACTGATAGGGAAAATATTTCCATTGGATAAGATTGATAATATTTCATTATCAAGGATAATGAAATATGACGTGGTTCAATAGGGTAAGGATAACCATGACATAATTTGAGGAAATCAAAGAAGTAAATCATATTCCTGACAAATCTGGCAACAAACATGTCTCCTCTTATCTCGCACAAGCGGATGATAAGGGAGACCTCAAACATTGACATCGGCGGAACCAATTTGAATCCAATCGACAGCCATAAATATGGCACCAAGCCATTAAAGAAGGTACGTGAAAAAACCCCTAAACATGATATACATAATTATTATGTGATACGATTACAAGTACTAGCTTGATCGTCGGAGGGTCCTTGGCTGGCACCCCACCGATGCCATTCGAGGTGATGTCCCTTTGTTTTGCGGGTAAACGCCGTTGTTCCGAGTCGCGAGGATTTTCGCATCAACAACATGCCTACTATAAGTTTAAGAGATGTGACACTACTATTATCAATCAAATAAATAAATAAAATACTTGTTGGATTATTCCTTTTGTTGTGTTCTTACCAAGTTTATCTATATCTATACTATTATTAAAAGTACAATAATTTTTTATAGTTTCTATCTATTTTAATTTTCCATCCTATAATTTTTATAACCAAAATTTCAAACTCTATTATAATAGGTAATTTTTTTAATATTACATTAAAGAGTTTGAGTTATTTCTTCTAAATAAATTACTCAAGCACGTTTTTGTTCCTTTAGTTTAATTAGAACACAAATCTATAATAATAGGCAAGCCTATTCTTCTTTATTTTTAGAATTCAATAAAATAAAAAATAAAACACGTTCAATTTTCTTGCAATTTTTAAACATTATTATTATTATTATTATTATTATTTTTATATATCAATTTTTTCAAGGAGGGAGTCTCGTGACTACGAAGGAGGGACCACCTCGACAATTTTATCAATTTTTTTTTGTCTTTATATATCATTTTTTTTTTTATTTTTTATCTTTATATATCAACTTAATTTAGTTATCCTTATATGTATTGGCTCATGTTATTAATTTATACTTTACAAGTTTATATGTCAATTTTGCTATGGAGGGAAGCCTCGTGACTATGAAGGACAACCTCATGCATATTGACATCACAAGGTCCACAAAGCAACAAAAACAATTTCGTGTCCAAATTTGATTTTATTATATATTTTTACTTTTATGATGAAAGACTTGATCTAAAAAAAAAAAAAAAAAAAAAAAAATAATAATAATATGACTATATTTTCCTTCTATTCTATTTGAATATTATTCTATTGATTTTACCTTTACCATTATTTTTTAATTTTGCTTTCTATATACTAGTATTTATTGATTTAAAAAAAACGATCACACAATTAATGAACGTGCTTAAGAACATGTAGTATATTAATTCTGCTATTGTTAATTCTGTTTCATAAAGTTGGTAATGATTTGTTCAAATTATAGTTTTTAATTAAAATAATTTTTTTTTTCAAATTTTCTTCTATTGTATTATAATTTTGTAATACCCCGATAATTTAAATGATTTATTAAATTATGATTAATTATTTTTATTTTATTTTTAATGATTTACCTGATTTAATTTGAATTAATTGCGTTTATTTTAATTTTTAATTGATTTGTTTTAATTGAGTGCTTAGATTAATTATTATTATTTTTAATTAAATTATATTTCGTGTTTATATATGATGATTGTTGTGTGTGCACTTGATTATTGATTAAATTATTGGGTATTGTTTTTCTTGGTATGGTGTGACTTAGTTGTAAATTTATGTTTGTTAAGGTGTTTCGTGTAATTAGTTATTTTAATTTAAGTATTTGTTTAATTATTTGTTTTATTTAAAATAATTAGATGTGGGCTTAAGGGAAGTTGAACCAAAAGATGTGGTCTTGGACTTGTATGAAGCCTTATTGAGTTAATTAATAAGGCCTGTAGTTATTTGATTATTTAAATGATCAATTTTGTATTAATTATAAATGTATATATTTAATTATATATAAATATAATTAATTAATATGTGTTATGGAAGAATATATATATATATATATATATATATATATATATATATATAATATGTTTATATATGTAATATATTATTTAGAGATTATTATTCTATTTCGTAGTCGTAGTAGAAATAGGATTTGGATTCTAATGTGTATAAATATACACATAAGGCTTTATGGTTAAAAGTTTTACACATTAGGAAAATAAGAGAGACAAAGAGAGAAGAAGAAGAAGGGTTGACAAGGAGGAGGCCGGATCTGAAAAGGAGGACGTTGGGATTGGAGGAGACAGTCAAGCTTGAAGCGTCGGTTTCGTTTCGAAACCCACAGGTGAGTTTTCTCTATCTTTCCTCCTAGAACTCATAAATATTTCACCTTGAGTATCAATACTTTAATTAAATTATTAATTTAAATCTTTATTAGAACGGATTAATCAAAGTTATGACGGATTAATAGGAAAATATTAAGTTAGTTGTATTTGATTAAATTAGGATTAAATTGAAGTATGAAAAGCATGTTTTATTATTATTATTATTTTTTTTTTTGGAATGGTTGGATTTTAATTATATACATAGGTTGTATATATTTAAAATAATTGTTAGGCTTGATCTGTGACCTAAGATGATTAATTAGGGTTTATGGAATTTCTGATAATTTTTAAAAATTTTCTGGTATTTTTATATTTTTTTGGAATTAATTAGATTAATTTTCCTATTATTTGTTTGGATATATATATATATACAGCATATATATACGCTGGGGCAGGAATCGCGCCTCCAATAAGGGGTGCACTACAGTGCGTCGCAGCACATAGCATTTAGGTGCGCCTCAAATTAGGACCACAGGATGGTCCTGATAATTAATAGATGATTCGGTATGGGCAGGTGTATATGAAGATGGTACATAAATTGATATAGTCCATTAGATTACTTTAAATGTTAAGTAGATTGATTTGTTGTAGTGTGGATACATGGGAATTCGGTGTACCACAGATTAGAGCCATTAATGTGGCTTGATCAAAGAGAGATTGATAAGGTGTAGCACAGGTGCATGGATTCGCGGTGAGATGATCCAGTGCTTCGCGTTTCACAAAAAGAGAGAGGAATAACCAACCATAAGAAGCCATGTCATCCAAAAAGAAAGAGCAGCGCATGGGAGCGCGTGTGACCATTGCTAGCTAGGAGTGGCGCGTGGAAGCGTGTGAGAGGTGTTTGGTGTCATGTGGCAGCGCGTGGGGGCGCGTGCATAGGGGTTTAATGCCCTGGGAGGTTGTTGTAGCGTCCATTGATGTCCCAGAGTTGATTTCGAGCTTATTAATGTTAACATCAATTAAAAGATGAGGTGTTTTAGGTGTTTGAGAGCTGTAGTATGTTACGATATTTTTAGTTGCATTTTTCAGTAATATACTTAATTAATATTACGTGACGGGAGGAAGTGAATATATTTATATTTAAATTATATATGTGTATATATGGTTTAATTGTTTAGGATAAGTATGGAAAGATGGGTACATACATACATACATATATATATCTATATATATATATATATATATATTGATATATATGTATATATATTTGGAAGGTGTTATACATATGTATATATCAAAATGATAGATGTGTATATGTTGTATATATTATTTAAGATGGTTAGTATCATTAGTCTTATTTGGTATATATGGATAGGCTGATTATTAAATTAATTATATGCATTTGATATGCATGTAATGCCTAGGTATAAGTTGTTTTGTTGATAAGTTAATTTGCTTATGTATGAATTGGTTGGTTAATAAATTTACTTTTAAGGTTTGATACATGGTTGAATTGTAGGTATGAATAAGTTGCCAAAGGCGTAATTATATTGCCTAAGTATATGTATGAATAAAATATAAATAGGACGCATAGATGAGTTGCCAAGTTTAAAAGTATAAATATATATACTTAAGAAGGCATGGTTGAGTTGTCAATATATAAATAAATATATTTTTAATGGCATGGTTGATTTGCCAATGTATAATTAAATATACTTAAGGAGGCATGGTTAAGTTGCCAATATATAAATAATTATATTTATAAGGGCATGGTTGATTTGCCAAAGCGTAATTAAGTTACGATGTGTTAGATGATTAAAACTTTATCTGTAGTTATTGTATAAATAGGTTGGATAAGGACTAGATATTCTTAAATTAGAATAATCTAGTCATTATAGGTTAGTGTATTACTTTATGTGTATTAATAAAATAATATTGGTGGAGACATGGATGAATTGTCAAAACCTAGATATTGGTTTTGGGATTTAAATAATTAAATCATTATTGAGTTTGGATTAAATATAATATTATTTAATTATATTGTTTAAATGTTTAAATTAACTGTTTAGGACGGGATTGAGGTTAATGAACTTTTCTTTAAAAGAAATTGTGGAATGGTCTAGGTATGATTAATATTTAATCATTGTTTTATTGGATTTGAGAATTTAATAAACCTATTTATGTATTTATTAAATTTTATTAGAGAAGGTGATTAGTGTAGTGTATACTTGTATTACTGAAAATAATTACAACAGAATATTAACTGAATATTAACTAAAAATGACTTACAAACTTAATGTAACTGATAATAGTCTGATGTATACAGTATATTGTTGTTGTATTACACTTAGGAAGGATACAAAAGAACTGAACTGAATATTACAATGAGAAAATATAATGAAGCCTGAATTCTCTCTCAAAACGAAGCCTGAATTACAATGCGATTGAGCACTGCATTTATAGCTGAGCTGCTTCCCTGTTGTGAGATTCTTGAGCCTGATTTCCAGCATGATTCCCGGCTTTTGAAAAGTAACTTTTGACTTTTGAGGCAACTGTGACTGTTCATGAATAGTAAATTACTGTTCCTGTCGTTTTGTGCTGGCGGTTACTGTAGATGAACAGTACTTTGTCAGGATACTGTAGAAATAGTAGTTCTGCCGACAATTACTGTTGAAATAGTGATTTTGACTTGTTACTGTAGCAATGGTGACTTTTTCCCAAAAACCCTCAGTAAGGATCATCGTAGGGATTTTGACTATCTTGAAATACTGAGTCATCATATAAGTTGGTAACTGGGTAACTAGATTCCTCAGTAGATGAGGTATTAGCTTCTTCTTCTTCTTCTTGTGACATCTTGTGGATGCGATTAGTTAAATCTGCTGCCATTTTCTTGAGTGAATCCAACTCTAATTTGGAAGTGGATTTTCGTGACTTTGAAGTAAGGGTAGAGCCTAATTGCCTTGGCTGAGTAACTTGTTGTAGTAGAGGAGTGACTATGACTGGAGCAACTATTACTGGAGCTGGGAATTCTTCTTTGATATAATCAAGAATCCTGGCGATTTTGAAAGCATCCCACCATTTTACATAGTGGCGACGAATGACTGTATTTGCCTGAATGTCATATAACCATTTGAAAATCCAGGGAATCTTGTACTTACAAGAAAATAGAAAGAGAATCGGGAACTGGGAGTTGTGTTTACTGACTTTGTAGACTGTGTGGAAATATTTGACTTGATCTGCGAGAATAGAAGGGAGGATTTCTGGAATGGAACCAAACCATAACCACCATTTAAGAAACCAAGTAGGAATTGGTGCTTTGTAATTAAATTTGTTATTAAAACAAAGGAACTATGAATGGGTGAATGATGGATTCTGGTGAAGTAGAATAACAGACCAAGCTGTCATATAATCATGATAATTGTAGGAATAGTCATGATCAGGTAATGGTTTGGTTAATGCTGGGTGGGATCCCCAATCTTTCAGAGACATGATCTGAATGATGTAGAGTGAATGGTAAATAACTTTCTTGGGGTTGTTTTTATCATAAATTGGGTTAATCCGGATAGAATGAGTAGAATATAAAATATTCTTGTAGAATTGTAATGACTTGAAGGGCTGACTGGCACAATAATGTAGATTAGGAGGGAAATAATCTTTGACTAATTCTACAGGGTCGGTGAAGTGACTCAGTGAAGGCTCTATATAGAATAAAGGAGAATAAGGTTTTTCGATATAATCGCTGGGTGACTTTGTGTAATTAGGTATTTGTGACTGGAATTTGGTGGAGTCTAAGTAGGGATCAGAAGTAGGATCAACTAAGGCTGATTTGTAATTAGGAGGTGTAGAAAGTGGTTAGAATCTATTGGTGACTGCTAAAGCAGAGGATTGTGACAGGGTTTGTGATCTGGTGACTGGGGCTTTGCCAAAGCCAATGTCAAAAGGTTTAACTATTTGGGGCCTCTGGGGAGGCTGTTTGTCTGCCATCAGATTTTTGCAAGAATTCCCTTGTAAGAAAATCTGGAATAGAATTGTTACTTTTTTTGATATATTCTATATCAAAATCAAATATACTTAAAATAGCTTGCCATCGGGCAAAAATCTGTTTAGAAGCAATATTTGCAACATCTTTTTCCAAAAGACAATCAACTCTGACTAAAATTTTTTGATTTAAAATATCATCTTGAAATTTACTAATACATAAAACAATAGATAAAATTTCTTTCTTAATAGTACTATAGTTACTTTGTACTTTTGTCCAAATACCAGAATGGAATCGAACTAATTATTCAGGTGCATTTGGACTGACTTGTTGCTTGAGAATGCCACCATATCCAATGTCAAAGGCATCAGTTTCGATTATTTTGAAAGAACCAGTAGTTGGAATGCCAAGACAAGGTAAAGACTTGACATAACGCTTAATAGATTTAACTATATCAGTATGGGCAGAGGTCCATGGAGGAGGGATGCTTTGAAGCCGATCAAATAGGGGCTTGCATTGCTTGGGAAGATCTTTGTAAAATCAGCAATGTAATTAGAAACCCTAAGAATCGCTGGAGTTGTGACTTTTCCAGAATCTGGTCTGGGAATTTATCTGCAAATTGGAGAGACCTATCAATAGGACGAATCTGGCCTTGATAGATATGATAACCTAAAAACCTAATATTGGTTTGAAATAACTTGATTTTTGTAACAGAAACAACGAGACCATTCTTTTGAATTGTGGCCAGAAACGATTTCAAATGTTTCTAGTGTTTATTAATTGACTTGGAATAAATAAGCACATCATCAATATAAACAATGGAAAAATGACTGTAAGGATTGAAAATATCATTCATGATATTTTGGAATTCACTAGGAGCATTTTTCAATCCAAAGGGCATTACTTTCCATTCATAATGACCAAATGGAGTAGTGAAGGCAGTTTTGTATCTATCTTTCTTGCGAAGGCGAATTTGCCAAAATCTTGACTTTATATCAAATTTGGAGAAAATAACTGCTTGACTAAGGCAACTAATAAGATCTTTTTTATTGGGAATAGGATACCTAATCCATTCTAAGACCTTATTTAGGGGTTTGTAATTGATGACTAAGCGGGGAACACCTCTTTCTATTTCAGAATTTTTCTGAACATAGAAAGCTAGACACGACCAAGGTGACTTACTCTTTTTAATAATCTTCTTATGTAAAAGATCGTTAATTTCTTTTTTACAAAATTCCATGACTTCAGGGCTCATTTGAATTGGTCTAGCTTTAGTAGGAATATGTCGTCTCCTAAAGCCTTGGATGTAAGGTAACTTCACAGAATGTCTTTTTCGGTGCCAAAAAGCAGTGGGTAGATCAGAACAAACTGTATTTTTAATTTGTTGTTCAAAATCTAGAATTTTTGTTTGGAGAGCTGGTTCAGTTAACTGAACATCAATTCTTTTGTAATTGACTTCTTCTTTTAAAAAACTCAACTGTTGAGTTTTGTTATGTAATAAATTTAGTGTTTTTGAAGCAGAAGAATCGATAACTGATTTTAACTCCTTCCTGAAAGGAGGACTAAGGAACTTAAACTGGACTTCTTGTCCAAAAGGTCGAGTAACTAATCATTCATTATCCATAGTAAAGGGATAGAGGAGATAAATGAAGGGAACTCCTAAAATTAATTTATAAGTCATATTTTTTACCAAGACAAAAGACGTCTTAAAACATACATTGTTTTGGTAAATATGAGCTTTAGATAACTTGTATTTTATGTCCATTTTACTTCCATTAGCGGAACTTAGCCTTTCAGATGTTTTCTCATAGTATTTAGTTGGTATGAGACCTTCCTAAATGCAATTAAGATCAGCCCATGTATCAATCAAAGCAACGACTTCAAGTTTAAAATCTTTGTTGATAATAAGGGTAACTTTAGCATACCATTTTTGAAATGAAATGTGACTCAATGTTTGGAATTTTTTAGAAATTTCAGAATATTTTGAATGTTTTGAATGTTTTAAATCTACCGAATGAATAGAAGTTTCTTCTTCAGAGGATTCAGAAGATTCTTTTCCTGTAAAGCAAAAAGCAGGATTTTGTTTTAATTCCTGAATATCATTTTTCATAACTTGGTGATCTATCTTGAGATTTTTAATCTCAGTTTTTATTATGTTAATTTCTGCTTGAAGGTCTTGAATGGTGACTTCTTTTGGTTTGTTATTAAACCATCCTAAAGTTTTATATAGACTAAAATTGGGTTTACTAATTGTTGGGGCTTCAGGTTCGGGGTTGCCTAATAATATCTTAAGTTTTTCAAGATATAGGGTTTTTAACTCAGGGTCATCTACCTTACTAATTAAATTAATAAGTAGATGTTCTTGTTCATCATTTTTTGTGAGGACATTAAGTGACTTATTAGGATTGCAGCAACTATCTTTACATCCTAGTGTAATATTGGAGGAACTAGGAGAAGTATCAGATGACTGGGAGGAGGAACTGTGATACCCCCGGATTTCCAGATGCGGGTTGGCTAGGCCGATGCCCGATTACCCGAGGACATCAAACCAATTAGCAATTAACGAACACAGAATACAATTAATATAATAGGAACGAATAAAAATTTTGCTGAAAAGAAACTAAAACGAATATCCTTTATTGAAAATCCTCAGAAATAAAAATTTTATAAATAAGAACTAGTTTGATACATCCAACTTCTTCTCCACTTCTAATACAATTCGGGAATCCAACTCGTGGACCCCTACTAAAAATCCAATACTGAAAAATGAACAACTGAAAAGAAATCCAATGCTAAACCATGAGGAATACTCCTACGTCGTCGGTAGAGTGAGTTACCGTCTCTGCTCAGTACGAACAAGTCTAAGTCTGGAACTGATGAGTACCTGAAAAATAGTAGTGGGTCAGGCCCACGAATAAGTTCTAATCTACTACAATCCAAGCAGAGACTCGATACGCATATACATTCTAACCAACTCAACCATAGCTAATAGTCCGTACGTATGTATATTCACACTACAGGACTCTCACTGGGCTATGAAGAGGGTCTCAACCTGAATAGAATGCAACATGCAAAAACGCACCCATAGGTGGGCATGAGTACCTAAACCTAAACAGGGTATACCTCAACCCTCACAGCCAGCTACGCATCCTATTGCATATATGCACCCTAACCGTCGACGCTGAGACTCAAGCTCACATCGCGGTATCATAAAACTATATTTAAACTCCGTTCCTAACCATCCACAATAAATCCAGTAAGTCATTCGGCGTATTCAACCGCACCGACTCATAAATATAAGGAGGATTTTATTTAATAACCCGTGCCCTTATTCCAAAATAGGTTGGACTGAGTATTTTGAATCAGTCGGTCCCTAGTATGCCACCGTCCCATACCGGCGCATACAATCTACAAAATCCATATAATTGATAAAACAAGTAAAACTGTTCACCAATTAACATCCATAAGGTAGGAATTAGCGCTTTGAGCTAAACCATACCTAGTATGTTACCGTCCCATACCGGTGCATACAATCCTCCATATCCGTGTAAATTACAATAAATAATAAGCCAGTAATTTACAGTCCAAAACCAAATATTCCTACCATTGCAGAAAAGTATTAGTGTTTCAGCAATTTAAATCCAAAACCATGTAAATTACAACCGATACATAACAGTTTAGCAATTTACAATCCAAAACTAAAATCCAAATAATTGCAGAAAGAAGATTAAAAATCTCGCAATTAAAATCCAATTTTAATCCATGTAATTGCATCAAAGAATTTAATATTCTAACAATTAACATTCAGAACATGCATAGTTCCAATTTAATATAACAATGACTCTATCATGTATTTAAAATAAGTTCTATAATCATATTATAGTCCAATAAATCGCAAAATTAATTTAAGCAATTTAATTCCTTCCATCCGGTAATAGCGTACTAAGTTGTATACTTATCTTCTGTTTTATCTTTTAGCACAGAACCACACCCTATGCCATAAGTCCAATTTATTAATTAAAAGACTTCACAATGCATTTAAAATAAATTTAGAATCATTTTATAGCACCCTAAACTGTCAGATTAAAACTAATCAGTAAATCTCCTTCCAGCCGTTAACCGCATGCAAAGGTGTCAAATAACGTACTGTTAATTCTATTAATACAAAGAGGGTATTTTATACAATATAAGACCTTAATTTCATCCTAAAATAATTATTGAAAACCCCATTAAAGTTTCAAAACTGTTCAGAAACCCCAAGTGCCCAAACAGTAGCTAAAAACCTACAGTACGCATTAAAATGGAAAGAGCCTGCTTTAAAAATAAATAGAGCAGGCTCAAACCAACATTGAGCAGGCTCCAAAAGCTTTTGGAGCAGGCTCAAAGTGCTTGGAGCCACCTCCAAAATATTTTGGAGCCGCCTCTAAAAGGGGGAAGCCCACTGGTCCGCTTCTTTCTTCGTTTCCGATGATCTGCTTGGACCCCAACCACTTTCTACCCTTCAGTTGGTTTCTAAAACTGATCCTAAGGGTCTTATTAATACCAAATAGCATCCCAATGGTTTAAAAACAACAATTGGAATTAAATATGACATCAAAACAACAATCGACTTAACATTTCTTTATGCTCAAAAACTGAAACGAGTTAAATTCTATATGTCAGTTAATCCGTAGCTAGCAGTAATTTAAACTTAAACATACTTGTTCCTGCCACTGTTCCATGATTAACATATTGTAACCATCCATAGTAATCTGCTAAATTAGTTTTTTTAAGCGATTAAACTCTTCATCTCCAATGACAGTATCCGGATTTTCATATTCCGACTTATGTTCTGTATCACCCTGAACAATGGTGTTTTAATACTCAGTAATCAACTCTTGAAAGTTATAATATGAACTTAGATCATCTCAAAACACCTCAATATAGCTCCTGCCAGAATTTAAAAATCCCAAAATCTGAGCACCACAGCCCAAACAGTCGTCCAAAAACTCAGGAAACTGAAGAACTGAAAAGGGGTTGCTCCAAACAAGTTGGAGCCGCCTCCAACCTAGATGGAGCAGGCTCCAAAACCACTTGGAGCCACCTCCGAGTTACTTTGAGCCGGCTCCAAAACCTTTTGGAGCCGCCTCCAACTTCTCCCCTCCTCTCTGCTCCATCTCGTCAACTATATCTTCTCCGGTGACGTCTTGTTTGATCAGTCCTTAACTCTAATGATTTCTACTGATTAAAATTAAGTTCCAATGCCCCAGATATGTTAAAACCTTTAATCTTAAATCCATCCTAATTAGGACAGAAAAATTAAAAACGAAGTAAAACAAGCCAATACGAAACATGAAAAATGTATACAGTTGCAAACGATCCTAAACATGCAAATAGTTTAAAATTAATATTTTCCAGTGTTACAAGCTAATTTAATTCCTTATATATTAATTCACATGCATCATACATCCCGTTTCGTGAATTATTTTATGTGTTGAAATACGTAAAACCATAAAACAAGTAGTATAACTCATGGCTACCTTCAGTGAAATATAACAGAGACATGTAATCCAGTTTAAGTTTGATTCTTATTTAATCCTGAAGTTGAATTAGACATGCAAAGAACACAAGTTTAAGGAATAGAGATAGGATTAGAACTTGCCTTACACCGACATCGTCCTAAAGTCTCTGGCCAACCCTCTTTGTTTCTTCCCTCTCTGTTGCTTCCCAGACTTTTCCCAAATTACTTCTGCCTTTTCTATATCGTGAATATAACCCTCAACCCTAGGCAGAACATCACTGGTATATTTATAGACCACCAATTCTAGGTTCCATTAAACCCTAAATGATTTATTTGGCCCATAAACCAATCTATATTATACCAACGTCGGCTGCATAATTGAGGGTGATAATAACATTAAAACACAAACCTAATCTTATCATAGTGGAAAAAGAAATAGAACAATATAATTAACAATTTAAATAATTCAAATAATTCACATAAAGCAATTAAATCCATCTAACTAATTCAAATCGCAAATAATAAATGCAAATCAATAATTAATTAAATTAAATAAACATATCAACACATAGCCACGTAAGCTCCCAAAAATAATATAAAAAAAAAATAATGAAAATAATAAAATAAACAGTAAAATTCCAATTATATCCATTTTTAAATTAGGGGTATTACAGAAACCAACTTCTGGATCACTACTACTATCATTGGTATCTTTTAACTGAAGAATTTAGTAAATGGATTCTTTAATCTCACTAGGGATTTGTAACTGATTGATCTTTGTTTTTGCATAGCAATCTTTTGCAAAGTGACCCAGACGACCACATTTGTGACATTTAACTTTACTAATATCTCTGGTAGTGGGGGTATTCTTTTTCTTAAAAACCTTTTTACTAAACTTCTTTTTAGGTTTAGGCTTTTCAGAATAGTATTCATTTTTTGGAAAGACTGGTTTCCTGTTTTTGTAATGTCTGCGGTAACTTTTGTAACTCTTCTTTTGTGATTTGGGGTTTTGTCTAGAGGGAGCTATAGGTGGAAGATCATATTGTTCACAAAAGGTTTCCATTTCATATTTAGCTCTTTTCCTATCATTTTGTAATTGGTTACTAATTTTCATATCAATACACATCCTTAGTCCTTCCTTCTGGATTAGGCTGATGATATTGTCATAAGTGAGAGTATCATAATCAATGTTTCCTATGACTTTACTAAGAGTATCTTTAATCTTATGAGCAAAGAGGTTAGGTAATCCATTAATGAATTTTTCTTTCCAGAATGGTTTGTTACTATCATCTCTCATCATAACTCTAGATAAGAATACATTCTTTATACCATCTAAAATCACTCATGGTCGGACAAGAGAGATTGGTAAGCTGGTCATGTATTCTGGAGGTGATGTTACTTGGAGTGCCTATAAAATGGTAAACTATGGTATAAACAAGGGTATTCACACCATCAAGAATAGCACGACCTATGGTTTCATCAAAAATGGGAAGACCATCATTATCCTTTTGAATAGCAATTTTGATTTGTGTTCGGGAATCTTCAGGTAGATGTTTATCCCACCAAGATTTTAACATCCCTGAAAATCCTGAAGCAAGAAGATCAACTATTTTTGGTTGACTAAGATTATGTGTAGTAACATAGTTATTAGCTACCACGGAAATATAGCTGAGTTTGTTAAGGATTTCTTGTTCGGATAACCCATCAATATTCCATTCATAAAGTTCCTCTGAAGAGACAGAAAATTGATTTTGAATGTTTCTTTCTTCATATTGAAGATGAGGAGGTGTCGGCCTGGGGTACCAATTTTTTGTAAGACTAGTTGGATTAACGCGTTTATTGACTAATCGATTAATTTCTAGGTTAGAAAAAACATGTTCGATTTACTGGATATCAGAGGGGTAACTAGAGGTGGAAGAAGGACTATCAGAAGTATCAGTATTATGAATAATAGTGATTGTTTTGTCTTCTTTAATAGCTTTGCCTTTCTCCATGGTTTTGAGAAGGGTCTCGATCTGGAGAATGACTGAAGGATCAGGAAGGCCTTTGGGGAGATCTTTTCTATGTATAGGCATAGAAATAATGGGTGACTCAAGGGGGTTAGAGGCAACGGGGGTAATGGTAGGCTGAGTGAGGGAAAGTTCAATCTTATCAAGTTGAGTCCCAATAGTATGTAAATATTGATTAGTAAAATTATTTTGTTTAATGATTTTCCGTGTGTCGTTATCAGTGACTGTGGTAGTGACTTTTAAAGGAGAGACGGGAATCTCTGTTCCCATATGATCTAGGGTTATGGAGTCTAGTGGAGGATGGGAGGAGGAAATTACTGATTTATCAGGTTTTTTCCAATTGGTTTTAGTCAGTACATTGACTTGATTATGACAATTTTCGAGATAATCAAATAACTTGATTTTTATTCGATGATCTATCATGAACCTTTACCAATGATGAAGCACTTTATTGCGTTCTTTCTCATTATGTGACTGTCTGAAGTTTTTCCTTTTTAGTTTATTTTCTGGGGAGGAATATTCATCATATAACTTGGAGGGATTATATTTAAAAGGTTTACTAATAGTATTTAACGAAGGATCTATTGGGTTAAGGTTACTAATGAAATCAGATTGTGAAGGGGAATTTGGTGCAGACTGAGACTTGTTATTGGCTGGAGGAGTTTGCTCATAACAAGGATGACTAACTTGTTCTTCAATCTGAATGCATTTTAACTTAATGTCTTTAAACTGAGGATTAAGTTTTGAATTCTTTCTTGCAAGAGGAGGGACTGCTTCACTGTCTTTGTCAATATCTTGTCTAGAGGAAGTGGAAGGACGAGAGCGAGTCAGAAGGCGTTGTTCATCAAAACTTATTCTGACTGTTCCGTCAAGATATTCCTGGACTCTATCAAGACTGCAGATATCATTTTGTATTTTAACTGGATGGTTTTCATTCTCAAGAATCTATTTATTTGGTAAAAAAATATCTTTCCAAGCAATAGTTTTCTTGAGTTAAATATTAGCATCAGAAGAACTACTCTCAATTAATAGAGTATGTCCTTTAGTATCTTTTTTCATTACCTTTATGTTGAGATTAGTTCATCTTGTCTTATAATAGATCCGATAGATAAGACCTAGAGGTTGTGATCCTGGAGCATTCTATAACCAGAAGTTTTAATATTAAGGGTTAATGCCTTTAATATGTGAGGATCAGTTAAGCTGAGGGTTAGATCTGGATAGCAATTAAAATGAACTGGACCATTATAGAGACTAGTTTCGACTATTCCTAAGAGACTATCATCATAATCTAGCAATCTAGCATCCCGGAGGGCTAAGAGTACTGAGGCATTGAGACCAGCACCACCAAATGGATTAATGGCCACTTGGACCAGACCTATGTGGATGAAATTGGATCCACGATCTTTATGTCTCTTGATTGCTTTAGTAGTAAGTAACTGGCACTTTTCATGTTCTCGAGATAAAGAGTAAATTTGTTCTACTGTTTTAACTGTGTAATCACTAAGAAAAGTTGATTTAAAGAAACTAGTTTAGTAGATTTATCTGGTTGGAATACGTGGAATAATCTAATCACTAAAATCTAAACTAATATCTTCAATTTGGTATTCTTCTTCATTGACTATGTTTGGAACTGGGGGAGGTAGGCTAGTTCTGGATCTAGAACTCATTGAAGAGGAAGACCTGAATAACCTATTCATGGTTACTTATCTAGAACTATCTGGTGTTGACTGACTGGGTAAAACATACTATCTTCATGATTCTCTTAAAGTGGTATCTAATCCCTATCCTCGCGCTCATCCGCTCATGCCGTCTCACTCAGGCCTCACTGGGTCTTACTGTTTGGCTCGGGTCTTATTGTTTGGATCTGGACTTACAGGAAGGAGTAAGAGTACAACGATATGAGAATCAATAAACAGAATGAATTAAACAGATCAATCGAACAAGATGAGTAAGAGAGAAGACTATGTTACTTCAAAGTAGGATATTATACTTCAGTAATTATTAATGAATTTATGAATAGTGGATTTTGGTTAAGGGGTCCTTGAGTTACGGGATTCCCGAGTTGTAATCATTGGAGAGTTATTAATAGAAACTTTTACTTATTATTCAACGAATTATTTATTCTTTTTATTTCTTCTTGTATTCTGTGTTCATTTAAATGCTAAATTGTTTTGATATTCCCGTGGTTTTGGGTGTGGGCCTAGCCAACCTACACATGGAAATTATGGGGTATCACAAATTTTAATTATTTTTTTTTGACCTTTATTGATTTTTTTTATATTTAGATAATAGAATATTTAAAATTTTACATAAATAAAATTTCAAATTTGAGTTTAATTTCTATTCAATTTAAGTTGCTAATAGAATATATCTATAAACTTATATAATAATTAAAAAAAATTCATCTGATCAAATTTTAAATTTTATGATTTATAAATATAATCATATTTATGTTATTCCATGTGCATCTCACTTGTTTTTTTATACTTTAAAAAAAAAAAAAAAAAAAAAAAAAAAAGAAAAAGAAAAGAAAAGAAAGAAAGAAAGAAAAAAAGCACTCATTAGGGTTTTACTGGCTGAAGTCACTGTTTGATGAACTCTGTCACCGCAGATATATACGCACACAAAAGATCGCTCGCAGCAAATGCTCTTGAAGAGGCTGGATCTCCAATCCTAAACGAAGAAGTTCAAAAGGGTAAGGTATGAGAACCGAAAACTCAATCTGATACCCTTCAGATTTCAGAATTTCTGTTGCGTTTTTTTTATTCTTTTTCCCCCATTTTATACTTTCCATTTCAGCTGTATTGAAAGATGTATGAATGACCCAGAAACAATCTTGACCTAGAAATCAATGAACCACATATTCTATACATTCTTATTGTAGCTAGGGCTTCACAACTTGCCATGTTAATTCGCAGAATCAGTAAAAGGGTATCTTTTACCTCTGAAATGATATCCCAACTCAACCACTTGTTTCTTTCTCCTGGTGTTTCTGAAAAACCCAGTAGTATCCAGGGTCCATCTTTGATGTCATTGCAAGTTCAATACTTTTGCAGTTCTGGACCTGCCCGAAATCCTAAAGCCTCTGTTACTGAATTTACTAGTTCACCCATTTCTCTTGCTGGAAATCGAATTACTCGGGTTGCGAGGACCGAGGCCCAAGAGGCACTCTTTGATTATTTGCATTGTACTAGAAGCTTCGACTTCTCAGATGCAGATCATGTTAGCAAGAACTCGCCTCAATTTCTTCAGAGGTTGCTCTCTAGGGTTGATAACCAGCAAAATGTTTTGAGGGCTTTGTCAAAGTTCCTTCGATACAACCCCATTAATGAATTTGAACCATTCTTCGAGAGTTTGGGGTTGACCCCATCTGAACTTCTACCACTTCTTCCTAGGGACTTGATGTTTTTGAGTGATGATCATGTCATGGTCGATAACTTGCATGTTCTTTGTGGTTATGGGATTCCTCGTGCTAAGATTGGTAAGATGTACAAGGAAGCAAATGAGATACTCAGATATAATAAAGGGGTATTGGCTTTTAAACTCAGGGCTTATGAAGAATTAGGTCTGAATAAATCCACAGTTATTAAGCTGGTAAGTTGCTGCCCTTCAATTCTGGTTGGTGGTGTTAACAAGGACTTCGTTTTGCTTCTTGAAAAGTTGAAAGGTTTAGGATTCGGAAGTGCTTGGATTGGAGAATATTTATCCAGCAAAAGCACATACAACTGGAATAGAATGCTTGACATAATGGGTTTTCTCGGTGAAGTGGGTTATAGCGAGACACAGATGGGGGATTTGTTTAAAATACATCCCACATTATTGTTTGAAGGTTCTGGGAAAAGGTTATATGTATTAGTCGGCCTATTACTCAAATTGGGTATTAAGATGAATGTGGTTTATTCTTCATTCTTACAAAATCCTCAAATTCTATCAGCAAAGTGCACAAAGAATCTTTGGCAGGCAGTGCGTTTCCTGTCTGAGATAAGAATGGAAAGAGAAGATATTGCAAAAATTGTATCTGCACACATGCAACTTCTGGGTTCACACACTCTGAAAGGACCCAAAACGGTTAAGAGAAATTTAGGGGCGAAGAGAGATAGTTTATGTCAAATTATTAAGGAAGACCCTATGAAGTTGCTCAGCTTGGCTTCTACATCGAGTATTAATGGCATTGAACAGGCAGTGTCCCAAAATCAAACTAAGTTTCTGGATAAAACGGCATTCTTGTTGAGATTGGGTTATGTTGAAAACTCAGACGAGATGACAAAAGCTCTGAAACAGTTCCGAGGCAGAGGGGATCAGTTACAGGAGAGGTTTGATTGCTTGGTACAAGCTGGTTTGGACTGCAATGTTGTATCAAATATGATTAAACAAGCTCCACCGGTGCTGAACCAGTCCAAGGACGTGCTTGAGAAGAAGATTGATTTTTTGAGAAACATAGGTTATTCACTAGAATCTGTTGCGGCATTTCCTTCATACTTGTGTTACGATATGGAGAGAATCAATCTTAGATTTTCTATGTATTTATGGCAAAGGAAGAGAGGTGCAGCAAAGCTCAAATTGTCTCTGAGCACAATCCTTGCATGTTCAGATGCACGATTTGTTAAATATTTTGTGGATATCAATTTGGAAGGTCCAGCCGTGTGGGAAAGGTTTAAAAGTTCCCTACCTTCAAGCTAAGATCAAATTCTATCCTTTATTTGTATAAATATTTTTTTGCTATGTGTCCTTTATTTGAATGATAAGCGGATCACCCCACCTTTGTTTTGTTTGCTGAATTTTTGCTTTGGTTCAGTTGCTGTGTTTTGACATATTCATGGGGTGTTATGCCCAAACATAAAAAGCAACCATTTCTTTTTTGGTTTTAGTATACGAGATGAATTTACTTTTTCATTTCATAGCATATAAAGTGATTGATTGTTCTGGCATTCACTGGATCCCTCGTTTCATGACATTATTTCCCTTGATAATCCTCTCCCTTATTGCGGCAATCATGCCTTCATATTCCATCAAACAGAACCAAAAAAAATTTCATGTGGTTTAGTTCCCAAACATCCAATTGATCAATCAAGGCTTCGTAAGGACAATTTATTTTGCTTGTTCAATATGCCATGGGTTGTTTCAACTCTTCCCTTTCCTTCTCATAATTGATTCTCAATAGAATGGATTACTGTGTGAAAATCCTGACTTTTAAATGACTTGTGGAATTCCTTTTTATTAATTTGTAGATTGGTTCATGCTTTCTGCAGGGAGTTCTCTTCTCTCAATGCAATGAACTAATTAATTTCCATTCAGTTGCCATTTTTTATGTTATCTTAATGAAGTTGCTCTCTTAACATTCACTCTGGGATCAAGGTGGAGTCATTCAGAATTCTTAACTGGAGTATTGTGACTCTAGTCTGCTTCTGCTGGTTAGCTTGTTGTAGATTAAGGCATTGGATCAACTCTCGCCTTACCTAACACTTACCCTTCTGACTTATTAATAGAGTCAAGGGAAGGATTCAATCAAGCCATAATGTACTGTACTGGAAGGTGCATATGGATCACTTCCATTTCCATAAAGCTTGGTTCCGACGAAACCAATGAAATTGGACATCCAATACTGTATCCTGTTGAGTCATTGGAGTTGTCAGTCAGCTTCTTAGTAGATCGACTGCGTAGACATCCGTTTCTAATGTGCTTCAGTTCTTTCTTATGTTCCCCTTTCTTCCTCCCAGTTACTATTGGCTATAAGGTTGTGGTGCAAGCTTAATTACATCCAAGCAATAAAGCTCGATACGAACAAAGTTATATTTAATGAGAATTTCCCTTTCTTGATATGGGAAACAGTTAATTTAATCGTTCGAATCATTTTAACTCTTTTATTCCATGTGCTATATTTGAATATCTCATTATATATGCCTTCCCTGGTACTAAATTGTCTTGGCTTGCATCTAATAATGCTTGCACCTTGGTTCTACAGTTTTAGTCATGAGATAAGGTTGTTTATCAGTAGAAAGACAAAAATAATCTCCAGATCTGTTTTGCACTAAAAGGAAAATACCGTTTACAGACTAAAAAGTTATATAAATGTAGATGTGATCCTTCTTTACACGACTAGTTGTATGGAGACTCATGAAATCAGATCTTCACCTGGATGGGTTGAGGTTTTGATTGGAGTACAGGATAGTAAATGCAGCTCAGTTGGCTTTTTAACGGTTTCTTTCTATTGAGTTTTGAGCTTCATGCTAAGAAATTATGAAATTGTGGTGTTGCTGGTGCTCGGTTGTCTAGCGATGATTTCTGGTCTGCTTAATGCTTACCTCAGTATCCCTTTGACGGGGCTTATCTTGACGAGATGCATGGGTACTGGGTTTCGTGCTAGTGTATAGCAGCTAGATTGACTATTTCCAATGCAGTTTTTGGCATTGTGAACGGCATTCAGGACTGTGGGTAGCTTTGTCCTCGACTGGTTTTGAGCTTAACTGGATTGGTGTAGATTCGAGTTGTACAGATTGGTTTGGCGGTCATGGCAGTCTGGGGGGCAGAGTACAAGGTGTTGATACATTTGCCGATCGAGGGTGTATCGACCTCCTGGAGTGTTGAACATAATGCAAATCACAGGGAGGCACCCATTTAATCAGGCACTTTCTTAGCAAGTGACAGTGCTTGCTGGTCTCCCGCCACGGTAATCACGGTAATTTCTTTTTATAATCGCTTCATGTGTGCTATGCATCCCTGACTCCTGATTGCTTGGGCTGGATCATGCACCTTATGGTAGTTTCCTAGTTGAGATGTCATTTGTCTTTGGTCTTTTTTCTTCTGTGTTTTTGGCAGACTCTGATCTCTCTGGTTAAGGGAGGGGTTCCTATTTGTTCCCTGAGCAGGGGTGCATGATGAGCTTCTTTTATATGTGCGTGTTTGTGGATCAGTGTGTGTAATTTGGTGAAGTTAGAGCAAACGTGCACACACTCACAATATGGTCCTAACAAGGCTCGAACACTCAACCCCTTTTGAGTGAAGAGATCATACCATCTGAGCTAATGTCCGCTGTGATATAATATAGAAGTTTTGATCGATCTTGGTTAACAAATGCACCAGGATAATCTCATAACACATTTCCCATTTGAATTGCTTAGCATGCAGGTTAACAGCAAATAGATAATTAATCAAAGAATGAAAACTGATTGTTAACTCAATTATGAAGGCAATAAGTGTATATTTGAATCTTAAGTCAGATAAAGCAGAAGCGCGAAAGCAGTACAATTAAGTTATAAAACAGTGAGAATTTGAGCGGCGCGTGACGTGAAATTGTTTTAAATTACAAAATTATTATTTAATGTTAAATTACAAAATTGACCTTGCTATTTTAATATTATAAAAATTATTATCAGCATTCTAGTTAATATTAAATAGTAAGGTCAAATTTTCTTAGTTCAAGGATTTTTTTTTTTTTTTTTTTTTTTTTTTAAAGGGAAGTTTTAGGTACAGTTTTGAAAGTACACCTTTACCCTTTATATATACATACATATTCATTTTTTCTTTTTATGGATGTATGCGTAGCTGTTGAAAAGAGACACAGAAGGGAACATTGTCATTACAATATATTATACAAAATGTGCTGCACATGTGATTCCTTACCATTCTTTTTAACGGCAAATGGTGGAGAGGGAGGTGATTGTAAACTTTTTGTATACTCCAAGTTGTTCTTTACTAATAAATTGATAATTTAAAGGGAGAATCTGCCAAAAAGAGACAGTTCAGGTCTCTTGACTCTCTTATTCCACTATTGTGTGTGAACCATTTCTATTTGAACAAAAAAAAAAAAAAAAAAGTGTGGGAATTCCATAATAGTGTAAAAGGAATCTTTTATCTCCAACTGTTTGAAAATATTGAGCATTATTATGCTTTTGCCACAACCACTTTTTGTCTGTAGAAAACTTTATCATGGGAATTTCAAACAACAGTATCTCTCATATTGGAGCTTCCACTAAATCACTGGTTGTTTTCCTTTTTCCAAGTCAAAAGGATTGGGGAATAAAGCAAAAACAGCCCCATGGTGTTGCCAAAGGCTGTCTCCAAGAAGCTGAAATGTTATTCCCAATTGTCCATTCTTCTTTCTAAGGTTAAAGTCATTCCAAACGATTCTTTTCTCCACGTTCGTGGTGTTGGACATCTTAGAGTATTCCACGTTCGTGGTGTTGGACATCTTAGAGTATTTCATAATCTGATAGTACTTCATAATCCGACACCGGGTACCTTTAGTCCCCGTTAATTACTGAAGAATCCCTTAGGGGTTCACTTTTACAGCTTTGATGTTCTTATCAAGAGCCTGGCCTTATTTAAACATCACAGATTAGTGCAGCAAACAATCAACCATATGTGAGGACAAACCACTATTTTGCAACACTAAGGATGACCCCTAGGTAAATTCTGTTTAAAAAATGCACCAAATCTTGCTTTTACCACAATCCTCCTTTATCCCAAAAATAAATGTAGTTATTCTCCATTCCAAAGAAAATTAATAAATAAAACAAATGAAATATAGCTTTATTTTTCTTGTCACCTGGTTACGAGTCTTATGACTGAGGAGTAGTAATGAGTTAAGCGCACACACTTCTTCCATACACCAAAATCCTACATGAAACATCGAAAACCAATTTTATCCAGTACTGTCTGGTACTTGCTTCAATTCCACACACAAACACATACACATTATATATATATATATATATATATATATATATATATATATATATCTCCATGTATTGCCATGAAAAATACGCGAGTCATGGATATTTTTTAAACCGTTTTAGTAAATTATTTCTGTACATTATTTAATGCTGCATAAAACAAATGGTAAAGAACTCTAATTTCTTACTTCATTTAATCTAAGTTTCTCAAATCTTTCTGTCAATCACCCTTTTTCCCATAAATTTTGGAAATTGTAAGGCTTTGGAAGCTGATTGCACAAGGGAGAGATTATGGAGCAAGTTTGCTCCTTGCAAAGATTTTACACAAGCAACAAGCATTGCCGTTTACTGAGGCTCGAACAATCAACTTTTCATCAAAACTGTGTATATCTAGTCAAACTCATTCAGTAATATTTAACATATTCTCACAATTTCCTAACTTTGTGACTTACACCATCTCTAGGCGAAGATGAGGACGACATATTTCGGTGGAGCACAGCCTTGTCTTTGGTAAATGCTTTTTGAACATCCTCTTTAAGCTCCATGAAGCGCGTCCTCTTGAAATTCTGTTCCTCCAGAGTGCCCGTCTCAAGGTAGAACAAATCAGGTAGGTCATCCTCCATGAACTTATCCAGCACTTGTGAGCAATGGGGAAAATAGTGTCTACCCAACTCCACTGCCACCACAATAACCAAAACGGTTAAAGAAGATATTTGCAAAAACTAAATCCTTTACTAAGCCAAACGCAAATGATACGTTATTAAGAGTTCTCCTGTAACCATTTCAGCACTGCAAGTAGAATTGGTTCCTATCAAATTTACTCAGTAAGATGAAGTTAGCAAGTCTAAGTTAACAACCTTAGTAACGGATTAATAGTCAAACCCAAGCAATATTGTGTATTGTGTGTGTGTGTGTGTGTGTGTTTGCTTGTTTATCTCTGTTTTTGCACTAGTACTAAGTTATTCAAAATAGATAATTAGTGGGTAATTTATATTAACTATTATTCAAATCACTTGGTGAGTGATACGTGATCGCTAGATGTAGAGTGAACCAGGTTGGAAGCACCAACTTATCACCTAGGTTCCAGGCCACAGCTCTCCTTACAGGAAGAATTGATAGCTCCGACTACATTCAACAAATGGAATATGGATATGCCAGCATCATGCAACTCAATCAGTGATACAACAAGTAACTGGACATTGGAAAGGTGAAAGTACCTGTTCTGGAAAGGGCTTCCATCCTTGAATGGAGTCTTTTGTTCTGCATTATGGGTGTCTCATTCAAATCAACCTCCCTCAAGTTCCCACTTGAACCTCTCGACGCTAACAGACCGGCATATCCAGATGTTTTTTCAGCATGTGCAATATCCATGACTAATTTGGCTTCAGTAGGGAAGAATAGTCGTGCAAAAGCAACTGTGACACAAATACATAACAACAATTATATAGGAGCATAGTAATTCATGATATAAACACATCACATCAAATAAAGAACATTATAGAAAGTGTGATCGAAATCTTTGCTCAAGAAAACTTGACAAACGCAATTATTGCACGTGCAAGCGCCAAACATCAAAAAGGTTAACCATATATATATATTACGCCCCAAAAAGGGAAAGCATTCAATAGCTTAGATTCTCAAAATAAGCAGATAAAACCAACTTGTCTCTTCGATACGCTGCAATAGCATCACCAGTTGAATTTTAACTACTGCATATTATATATAATATGCTCAGTCTACCTCTGCCATTGTTCTTTCATTACTGGTCCAAAGTCCATATAAAACAGGGTGATTGTGTCAAGTGGGATGCGATCATGAAACCACAAGTGGAACCCATTGATATGTATCTTGAAAATGTGTTTCAGAGTAGCATACTACTCACCGTCATGTTTTCTTATTCACGCGTAAAAAATTGACCAAGGGCAGTCATAAATGAAAAAGAAAACATGTATCCAGAATATCATTTATTTGGTTAGATCTATGATTTCTCCATTCATAAGTGTAACCATATATGCTTAATTAAAGCCAATATTTTAGTGCATACCAGTTCAGATGATCAAATATCCAACCAGTCCAAAATGATTGGCCATCGTTAAAATAAAATAAGAATTGCACATCAGAAAATTAGAAATGCTTAGAAATTACAAACAGAAATTTACCAACAAATCAGATTAACATAGCAAGATGACTTTCAAATAAATGGATATTGATCATTAAAGCCAACCACTCTGTACATGAATCTACAGTTCAAAAATATGTTCAGTCATAAAACATATCTTGAGTGAAAAGTATTGTGAGAAAAATGAACATAAATAACAAATATTGAATGCATATCTTGAGTGAAAAGTTTTTCCGTACAACTTTTACACTCGATGCTTAAATAACTAAGAAATCGTTAATAATTAAAAACTTTTAAGGAACTCTATGGTTCAATAATAAATATATATATATATATATATATATATATATAAAGTTACCATTACCTATTTTTCTCTTTCCTTTTCCTCAGCAAATTCCTATATTTTAGTTAGTTATTGGAACTGAACTAAATATAAAACATAATTGTATAAACAAATTTAATTAGTTATTATAAAATAATATTCTAAGCAATAAGAAAAACACAATCAACCTGAATATGTGTTATTATTCCACATTATCAACTCACTCTCTCTCATTTTCAAGAACCACCACCTTCAGCAGTTGTTCTATTGCCTCACTTATAAAGACCTGGAGAGAAAATACTCAGGTACTTTTTAGCGTGATCGGGCTCATCCAAAGGGATCACATGTGGATTCTCATCTACTAGGGAAGTTACAAGCCAACTTTTTTACTAATAGAAGTACAAATTAGTAGAGTGTAATAATATAAGTAATAAATTGTCTATTCAGCTATTAGACTAGCCATACTTGATGGCACAAAATGTTGGGCAGCTAGGAAACAACATATGCATAAAGTGAGTGTGACAGAAATGCGAATGTTGAGATGGATGTGCAGTAAGACAAGAAAGGATAGAATTAGAAATGATCACATTCGGGAGATGGTTGAAGTAGCAGAAACTGGAGATAAAATGAGAGAATTAGTTAAGATTGTTTGAGCATGTGCATAGAAGACCTTTGAGTGCATCGGTTAAGAAAAATGACATAGTCCACATTGAGGGTAATACTAGGGGAAGAGGAAGACCAAACTTAACGTGGGTACAGTTAGTAAGGAAGGATATAGCATGACTGACTAAGGCTATGGCCTTAAATAGATCAGAATGGAAGCATAAGATTCATGTAGCCGACCTCAGTGGTTAAGAAAATTGCTTGGTTGTTTAACAGTTGGTGTCTTTAGGAAGTCAAAGGTTTTACACTACTTGAAAAGGAAGAGGGAAACTAACAAAAAGAAAAAAGAAGAAAAGAAGAAGAAGAGAATAAAAAAATTTAAAAAAAAAATAAAGGAAAAGGAAAGGGGAATGAATGAAAGAAGGGAATTAAAAATAAGAAAATAACATAATATGACCATTCATTGGAAGCATCAGGAAGAAAAAGAAAAGAAGAGAGAAAAAAAGAAAAGAAAAAAGAAAAGAAAAGAAAAGAAAAAAGAACAATCTCTTGGTAAAAAAAGCATCTTTAAAAAAAATAACTGAAGATATGGAAAATAATTTCTCAATTTTCTCAGAGCATATATACATACATACATATTGCAACTTTGAATTCCATAATTTCAGAGCAGAATCCGAAGAAAGAACTATAGCAGCCTCCCCAAGTATTCTAAATGGTATCTGATACCATGACTACTAAATATGACATGTGAGTACGTGATAATAGACTTCTTTAATAAGGAAGAAGACGAGAATCCAAGAATACTGTATGCATACATTACCTCTATTTTCAAGGTACAGCAGCTTCATGTGCAGATCATCTGCAATTGTTGGGGAAGAGATTGATGCATCTCTGACCATTGGATTCCTCCGCATCTCTCTCTCCAAAACATCAATGCATATTCGGTCTTTGTTTGCTTCCTGCCCCTGTTGTGTTTTTGCATGATAATCCTTTGGCCTTGTCAATCTTCGGCAAATACTAACAGCAGTCTGACCATCTGATGTCATATCTGATGCACTAGCTCCTTTAGTCAGAAGCGAAACTATTATTGAAGGCTCCTTACGCATTGCAGCAATGTGGAGCACTGTATAACCCCGAGCATTCTGAAGGTTGACATTAGCCTGACCCAGACCAAGCACCTCAGACACAACCTTTGGGTCACAATAGGCAACGGCATAATGGAGAGCATTGGCTTCATCCAAAGTAATATCAGATTCAGTTAAGAGAAGACTCACGAGTTCAACATCGTCCGAGTCCAACGCTTTGTGTATTCTCCTAATTCTCTTTTCACGTAAGGGATCCACAGCTACTGTCTCATTTTCATCATCTGCTTGGGACTTGTGGCGGAGCAATTTAATGTTCTCAGCAACTTCATAGGGGACCTCTTTCTCAAGGCAAATGCTATCAAGATCGGATCGTGCAACTCTATTGACACATTGAGTGAGAAGCTGGCTTGATTGACAATGGAAGGCAACCAAAAGGATTGGAATGACATCTTCCACAAGAGCCTTGTCAACAAAGTTAAAAAGACGCCGCTGCAACATAGAAGCTACAATGAGCATAGCTGAACTTGGGGGACAATAGTTGAATAAAACAAATAGTGCTGAAAATGAATGCTTATACTCTTCAATCAATACAGGATTACACCCGAGCTTTAAGTTCACTCCATACTTTTACTTTCAGTAAGTCGCCAGGTGATGGAAATGAAATTCAGTTCATATTTTTTATCATATACAGTATTAACATCAAATTTTTATTTTATTTTTGGTAAGAAGATATCATTAAAAGCGCTCAAAAAGGGGAGCGAACCCAAAAGAATACAACGAATGCCCAAGGCGACATTAAAGTTTTAAGCTATCCATAAAATCCAATTAACTTCAAATTTCAAGATAAATATGTCTTGTATTTGTTTTATAAGATAAGTTACTTGATCAAACACAAATACTGTTTTACCATAGACATAGTCGGCATCAAAAGCAAAAGGCAGAAACATTCCTAGACACAGTGTCGGTCCCGCCTATACGAGGTGATGTGAGAGGTAGACCTGAAACAGACCTAAACTATGAAATTATTTGCAAAAAGTGACTGATCTAGGACTCAAGCCTGTGTACTTACGCTTGGCAGCCCAAGTGTTACTGTGGCACCAAGCAGTGGCCCTTAAAACTATTGCTGGACAGTTTAATTCCTCAGTCCTTACTATAATTTCTAAAAGGAAACTGCTGTGGGAGGGGTAACTTTAGCATGGATGAATAGTTTATGTCCAATAAGCATGTATATTGCCTCCATTCAAAGTACTGTAAGGAAGCACAGTAAAAATAAATAAACAAGTTTCTTGGTTAGGATTTTGGAAGTATTTGCTTCTTTGAGCAAATTAATGCAAGCTTTCTTCAAAAACGATAAAACACTTCCCAAATTCTAAATAGAGGATGTTTGCATTAATAAAGATTACAATCATATAGATTGAGCAAATCAATGCAAGCTTTAACACTTCCCAGATTCTAAATAAAGGATGCGTGAATTAATATCGACACAATCAGATAAAATCCATATACAAAATCACTCACTTAACAAATTTGGTCATAGAGATCACAACATCAACGTACCAACTAGGAAAAAAAAAGAAGAAAAAAACGATCACAACATCAACATGAAGGGGTAAACATTAGTCAGTATAAATACCACACTGACCTGAAATAGTGAAACCAGCTCTGGAACCTGAAAAATGGATGATGCATACATCAATTCCACGGAGAAATTAATAGCAGGTCTGCAAGAATCATGGATGCATACATTATCCACACACGTTGAGACGTCGTTGGGTGAAGACTTCAGCTTTCCCGTATACAAATAGCTTAAGAAGATAAGGAAGGCCTCGTGTCCAACCTTACCATAAGGCAACAAATCACTCATGCAATACTTTGGTTTACCATCCTTCTCTAAGGACCCCTTTTCTTTCTTGAAAAGCTCATGGAAAAATTTACTCCTAGCTGCCAATATACACCGGTGAACACCAACCAAGACTCCCTCAACTTCAATATTCGCATCACTGTAGTCATCACAGCCAGTATCAACCAAGAGCTTTTCTAAGTTACAGCTGAGCTTGCTTAAACTAATGATTTCGAGACTAGACCCTGTCTCAGAACCAGAGCAGGTTGGTATATTGTAGGTAATGGAGCCATTTGATATATGGGAAGATGAAGTAAAGCTTATAGACGAAGAGGGTTCGGAAGAATTTGCCATTAGTCAACCTTAGGACATAACCCCAATATAGATTATAGGTCAATCAAAACCACAAGGACAAATTAGAACT
Organism: Cornus florida; assembly: GCF_030987335.1. Lineage (NCBI taxonomy): Eukaryota > Viridiplantae > Streptophyta > Magnoliopsida > Cornales > Cornaceae > Cornus > Cornus florida. The sequence continues at coordinate 86,176,577 of NW_026775571.1, read as the reverse complement.
GAAAAAAGGTTCAAGTATGCAATAAACAAAAGATGAGTATTGTCTATAGAATCAAAGCATACAAAGCTTATTATGTAATGTATGAATGATGAAGTTCTGGTTCTAGCAATTGCTTATGGCAAAAACCCATGTACAAAATGATAGCTCAAGATAATTTTCATATGGAGGATTAAGCTTCTCAACTCTAAATGGACATATGAAATTGGCCTAATCACACAATAAAAAACATGAAATGAAGTGAAAAATGAAGACCACTTCAGTAAATTGTCACAGAACACAGCTCCAAAGTGCAAGTTCTTTCAATTCCTATATTGCATAAATCAGAACTATGAATCAAAGCCATAAACCCTCTTTGTAACATACTCAAAAACCATCTAATCAGCAAAGAAAGGTATAAAACCACATACTCAAACAATCAAAAACAGATCACAATGAACTCATCTTCTCTCCCAAAACAATCAGATCTTACTTGAATTAACACCAAAGTCAAGCTCAGCACACAAAACCCATTAAAAGCCAGTTGAATTTAACCCAGAAACCAATCAAAATCAGAACAATTTCACAGAAAACACAAGCATCAACAACTTTTTCACAGATCCAAAATCATCAATCAATTCAAAGATCAGCGACTCAATTCAGTGAATGAATTGAAACCCAAGTGTGGACACTACACATCCACGCAACCCATGTGTCAACAAGGAAGTTTCGTCTCCTGTTTTTTTGCAGAGAATTTTAGAGAGAGAAAGTAGAGAGAGAGAGATAAAGAGGAGATGAGAGCTGTCGGTTTGTTAAGCAGGAAGTGGGTTTACCCGTTCGTTCGTTAGCAGCTGAAGTCGTTTAGGTGACGCTTGCGATGTTGTCACGCTTCATTGTTGGCTTTTGCTTACGTCTTCCATGCCATCACTTCCTTACATTACATGAAAATAAAAAAACCGAGTCTTCTTCTCTCGTAGAGAGAGAAAATCACAAGATTCGTGAGAGAGAAAAAACGAACTTTCAAGGGAAATTGCTTGACTACGAAGGGTTAGACCAATATAACCCAACAAACATGTTATAATTACAAAATATGCTCCACTTCCAAAACTAAATTACCAATACACCATCAATCAGTGTACACCTTTTTCCAAAAGTACCCTCAATGGAACTTCATATTTCCTCTTTGTACTCCTTTGTATGGTATAAGTAATGAATTTCTTCATTCCCACTTGTGAGTAGTATATTATCTTCGTTGAATTAAGAATTTGATTTGATTCTGATATCAATTGTAACGAGTGAATATTGTAAATTCATCCATTTATTTTCGTTTCATCTCCCATTCAAAACCTCTAAGCTTGTCATCTTACTTTCACTTGACAATTTTTTTAAATACAAAAAGTACTTTGAATAACAGTTAGCTACACACTCCTAAAAACTTTTTTGTGGACAATCTAAACAACCAAGGAAGCGAAATTGAGTCATCATGAATTTTGTGCTTCGTTTACGAACGAAATTTTGTGCTCTCATTTATTGGCCGGCATAATTATATCGTGCAACACAACTACATTACAAAATATAATATTTATATAATAACTTTAAAAAAAAATTATACAACACGTTTATATTAAAGATACAACATTAATATAATACATTATATTATGCAGCAATGTTATAACATCGTTAAATTAAAATTTTAACACATTTTTATGGCATTGTAGTTATTGAATTCTAAATTTAAAATTATTAAAATTATTAAATTTATAGTATAAAATTATTACATTAGACACACAAAATGATATAAGAGGGGGCTAAAAACCAAAATGTGCCAGTACAATTCATTCATGTATTAAAACCGGTACATTTGTGGATGAAGAAAACGGTGGGTACGGTTTTCTGAAACTTGAGATCTGTAAAAAACAAAAATGTACTGCACTAACTTATCTTTATGTGTACTACAAAAGTAATACTGTACTTTATTTATTTATTTTTTGCGCAAAATAAGCTAACATACACACATGTTTTTATTAAGGCTCAAACCCTGTATCTCTTTTTTGAAGGGTCGGCCTTGGAATCGCTAGGCCACCTGGGAGCGATCTTAATTATGTGTAAAGGGTGAGATTTTACAAGGGTCCTTTCGAAGGGTCGGCCTTTGTACCGCTGGGCCACTTGGGAGCGATCTTGTACGTGAAGTGTGAGATTTTACAAGGGAGAAGGCTTTTTGTCCACTTCCCAGAGCCTCCAGTGGCACAGCCAAATTCTTTATCCTTGGACCGGTATAAGTTTTGAGAATTCAAGAGAAGGTCAAAGTGTAATTTTTTAAATAAAAAGAAAATTTTGATGTAATTCTGCAAACCATGAGAGGAAACCGATAAAAATTGTCCCAAGGTAAAAAAAATAAAATAAAAAACATACTAAATAGAGGAAGAAAATAGAAGGATAAAGTTAAAAGACTTCTACCAAATAAGGAGAGGTTGATGTGAAGTTTTAATTTTTTTCGTCCTAAATTAAATGTTTTATTTGGAGAATCGTGACTTGTAAGGATATTTTTTTTTTTAGACAGTGAGAGTACATGATTTTGGTATTATTGATCCCAACCAATCAAGTACTGACGCATTAATAAAATTAGTTGAGATATAGCTTACACAAATTAAGTTAACCTAATTACTTATTTTATGTTAACACATGATTAACTTAGGACTATTTAATAATTTCTTGAGGTTGAGAAATTTTTAATATCAATAAAATACTATAAAAAGTGATAAAATAATAATAATAATGTGGGGCCCCCTTTCATTGATGATGGTGGTCGGCAATGGATTTTACCAAAGAAATAAGAAAGGTGGGTGAATAAAAGAAAACATATTGCGAAAGCACTTTTAACTGTTTCTATAGAGAGAGACACTTTACCAATGCAAATGTAAGCAAGCATGTGAGGTATGTCATGTGTGCCTGTGTGTGACTGTGTGTGTGTGTGTATATATATATATATATATAGATGGATAGATTCATGGAGGTTGGTGGACAATTTTATTGAAAATGGTGGGCCCAAATAAAAGCAAAGCTACTTTAGCTTCTTGCAATTTCCAGAGAGGTTTCCTACGAATGAGAGAATTTCACAACTCGGTGTTTGATGGCTTTGAAAAAACCTTCAGTAGAGAGAGAATATGTTTGCAAACATGTTTTGTAACTTTATTTTTACTTTTATAATTTTGAAAATATGTTTGTTAAAAGTTCGATTTCACTTGTTTATCACCAAAACATGTGTTTACCAAATATATATATATATATATATATCTTTTTCGGCTTAAAAACAATTCTAACAATTACTTACCACTATTAATGTAACCGCAGTGACAATAAATAAATAAATAAATAAATATATATATATATATATATATTTTTTTTCACTTTAGATATGGTTAAGCGGTTTATTAGTTAGACTTTAAAATTTAACAAGTCCCGCTGAATGGGGAGACGTCCTTCCAAACTCTCGAAAATTAGTTCAGTTTTTGATAAACCCTGAGACTTCAAAAAGAGTGTTGCAGCAACTCTCGATCATTTCTTTTAATTCTCTCACTGTTAATGCCAACTGTACAATAGCCATGTTGACCATCAAAATTTAAATGCCAGCAATAGTACAATGTATCTAAATATAAAAATATGGCATGCACATGTATTTATTTGGGTTGCATCTTACCATCTTCCCTATATTAACATCCATTGAATGCATATATAGGTGCATGTGGTGAAGGCATATAACATATATATATTGTACACCACACAAATCCAATCCAATGTAATCAACCATTTTTCTTTGTGGATAGAATGTATATCTGTTAATAAGCATATCACCATCAATTATATAGAAGACACTCGAAAGGCCATAAGACTAGTATTTTTCAGCATGAAAATCATTAGATATGGTCAATTAATAATACCTCATAATGATTTGAAGGGTTGATTACTTGAGTCAATATATAGCAAGCAGTTTTCATCTAGACTTGGTCGTGGTGAAAATTGAAGGAAAATTGGGGTTAGGAACTTTAAGTGTAAATCAATCCACTTCTACATATATATGTGTGTATATATATATCTATATATATAGATATATATAGGCAACAAATTTACATTAATATGATATATATAGGCAACAAATTTACATTAATACTTGTATGACTAAACTTGAATAGAAATTTAAATTTCTTGATGTGCATTAGACGGTTCAGTATACATGATGAGTCACATCCTCACGCCTCTTGGGGGCTCTTGTGAGATGTCCTCTACCCTTTGCAGTGTAGCATGCTTTAGTGTAGAACAGGTCGGACCTGTTACCAATGGCAACTACTCCCATTCAAATATTTTTATTTATAAAATTACTTGCGTTTAAGAGTATCAAATCGCTATTTTGAATTTAAACTTAAAGAAAATTTAGTTTATAATTTTAAAATCAAAGCATCGATTTGATATCTAGACTTTTACCATTACAATATTTTATTATATATTCGTATTGTTCAAAGCCACGCTTTCTTATATTACATCTGTTCCTCTTTAATTGTTGCCTTCAAAAATCATAACTCACATGTTTGTGAGTGATGTGGTCACGATTTTCAATGGCAACAATTAAAATAGCATAAAAAGAATACAATTTTATGAATTCTTCCCTAGCGAGGAGGATAGGAGTTCCTCCAAGAGACTCCTCATCAAATCTTATCCTCTCATTTATTCTGGTTCATTCGTGTTGCTCGAGACTCAAGTGGATCAATTATTAAAACTTGCATGTGGGGTTGATATTGCTAACGTACAATTTTTTTTGGAATATGTCCATTCAGTTTGATTGTTCTTGATTAAATAATGGCAAAATTAGTCTGGAAAAAATGATGGGCGATAAAAAATAAATATATATTTTTTCAATGAAGGGTGACATTGTGAGGCTTTTTTTTATATTTAATTATTAATTATTTTTATTTTTATTTTGACAAATTACAAGAAGAGAAAATCAAACACAGACATACTCGCTTGAAGAATTGAACGCAACACGTAAAACTTGTTATGTTAAATTCACCCTAATATACACTTAATTGGGACATTAAGAATAAAATAACTATAACGTCGAGAATTTGTTCCCAAAGTATCATTTTCTAATCCTTAAGCGAGCATCTAAAAATACCCATTATTATAGTTGAAGGAACGTTTTCTATTCATTTTCTCAAAAAAAATATGTTTTTATTTTTAGTTGTTCTAAAATAAATGTCTCATTTGAAAAGTTAAAATTTTACCAATTTAACCTTCTTTTATTAAATTTATAAAAAAACCATCAAGCCTATAAAGACTTAAATGAATATTTTGGTAATTTATTCACTATAAATATAATAAAAATATATTAAAATTCATACTTAAAAAGTTAAATTTCCAAAAAAAAAATGTTTAATTTGACACAAAAAATAGTAGAAGAGTAAACGATATCAAAATAAAACAACTCTATCTGACTACACGATCCATTTTTCACCTATAAGATGGTTGAAGACTTGTGTAGTTTACAAAAATAGCCCTTCTTTTTAGAATTTTGGTGAAATATTTTATATTATTGTGAAAGTATTCATTAGTTGCTATAAATGATTTTGAAGCCAAGTTACACCAATAAGTCCTTTTGCTATTGTCTTCTTTTTGTTTATTTATTTGACAGACAGATGAGTAACAAATTCAATTAACATGTTTGGACTATTGCGCTATTAAAAAATAAATAAATTCCCAACTTTTTATGTGAATAAAGAAAAAATATCACTTCAACTAAATCCTTAAAATTTTTGTCATTCCATCAAATCATGGATGAGGTACGATAACACCTAAGGGGTGATACACACACACACACACACACATATATATATATATATATATATATATATATAGGGGAGAGAGAGGGGAGGGTGTTATGAACTTTCGAGGTACCTTCCTAGGGGCCTAGACCCTAAGTACAAGGGAGTGGTCTTTCTTTTCTATGGTTTGTTTTAAGCATTTTATTTTGTGGTTGTAGCATCAGCCATTGGCCTATTCTCAATTGACTTGACATGTTATACATAAATAGTAGTAAAATTCTTCCCCTTTAAAGTTGTTGAAAAATCCCTTTGGGTCCCACTACCCATGATCTGACACATTTGCATTATTTAATTAAAATCAATACGCTTAAATAATGTCTGTTCAATAGTACTACTCCGTATTATTTAACAAATATTTTTTTCTTCCCAAAATCCTCGGTCACCTTTTATTTATTTATTTATTTTTTAATCTCTCAAATTTCTTGCCCTAGAAGTCAATGTTCAAAGATTGTATATTTCTCAAAATCTTATAAATTTTTTAGAACCCTTTTCCCAACAAACAATATGAATATTTAAAATTGATTGAGTAGTTTTGGATTTTTAAAAGGAGATAATAGATATATTAAATGCATATTTTCTTAAGAGACAAGAATTTTGAGAGATATATATTTTTTTTCTAAAAAATTCAAGCAAGTGTTTTGTACACTCACTATATTTTGCCTCTACGAAAGAGCATATATCATCTAAGTCCCTTTTGATTTGTCAAGAGATGGGAAGGTTATACTCAATGATTATTTTCATTTTAATGAATTTACTGTCATACCTTTTTTCATAAATTTAATCCTTTATAAAAATAAGGACAAATTTGGTATTAATAAAATTTCATTAAAAATGCTAATATTTCCTTCCATTTTCTTCCATCCGCTCCAATTTTTGAAAGATAACTAAACCAACTCATCAAGCTTTAATGTATCCCTCTAAATCCTTCCATTCCCTTTCTTTTCCTTTCAAAATTTTATACCAAACATAAAAAATCATATCCCTCTATTACCTTTCCTTTCTTTTCTTTTCTTTTCTTTTCTGTCCAACCAAACTGGGCCTGAAGCGATTTTCGAGATCATAAAAGTATACACACGTGCATAACACTAAAAGTTCAGTAACACACATACATGTCAAGCCACAAAAGGGTTCAGGCCTGAAATAGTTTTTGGGTTGGACCAGTCTTCAATCCAAAACTTAAATGTACAAAGGTTATCTTGTGGTTCTCCAAAACCCAAGCCCAGTTTAAAGTCCAATTATTTTAGCCCAAGCGGAATCAATTATGAATTATTAGATTGAGCTTGCATTACAAGAGTGGGGTCAGTTCTGCATTTGTGCTATATATATATATATATGCTTTGGGGAAGCTGGGCGCTCGACCAATTAGGCGGTAATGCCGTGCTCAACCTTTTTTTTTTTTTCAGGACAAGAATGTTAGATTAAAAGTTAGAGGTTCGAAGGCTGGAAGCCGGGCTCCCAAAAACAACAGAAAGCAACTCAATCACAGACTGTGAAGACGTTCACGTGCTCAACTATATCTTATTAGTCAATTTTTATGTCAATAATATTCATGGAACATTAAGTCTATATAGGACACTTTATGGACAATATTTCACTTTAACCGACAATTTTGGGTTTAAAACAAATTTAGGGTCATAGAACATTGTCCTTTTCTATTTTGCTTTATCCAAATATTGTGCGACATATATTTAGTCACAAGTCGCAATACAAAGATTTTTGACCCAACCTAAATTACTTAAATGGTTAACATATTATATGGTAACAAATAATTCTGAGAATGAAAAATGATATTCACGTTTCAGTCAAAGGTTTCGATGAATGCAAAGTGATGGCATCCGCTCTGAATCTCTTTACCACACGTATTCTATGGATGTAAAACCTTAGACTTCGACTTTAACCATCGAAGTCTTCAGCATTGTGGGTTCCGCATGATGTCATCTGAGTGATTGGTTTGGGCCGGGCCGAGCAGGGCCAATTTGGGCCAGCATCACTCGAATGTTTGTAGTAGAAAAATGGATTGGGCCACAGAAACAAGAAATGGGATAGGATAAAACAAGAATAAGAAGCCCAACACAACCTAAAATCCCAAATGCATATAATTTAAATCAGTTTGAAAATGGAGAATAAAAAATGGGTGAAGAGCAAAAGCAAACGCAAAAGCAAAAGCAAAAGCAAAATGACAGCAAATAAGACGAGAGAGCGCATCGAGAGACGAGAGGAGGAATTAAAAGAGAAACAAAATAGACCACAAAAAGTTAGAGACCTCCTTCAAAATTATCTCTACACAGCTCAATTTTCTTTGTCCTCTTTGCAAAACACACACAACCCCTTCACTATGAACCCACTAGCTTCACACACACTCACACAGTGACACACACACAAACATATTGTATAATTCAATGGAACATCATATGGAACATCATATGATACAATGGTTTACTTATTTTTTTATCAACATTAATTAAAATAATGACCTATAATAAACAAAGTGAGACATCATGTAGAATATCCTAATCAAAGAACAACAAAGTGATCAAATTGGTCCACATCAAACCTAGAAAATATCCACCCTCCATTAGTTCAATCTTCATCAAAAAGAAAGAAAAAAAAAAAAAAAAAAGTTGGTTTGTCACCATCAAATGGCCAATATTTTCTCCCTTTCTCACCCACCAACCGTCTCACACGTTAGTCGATCATAATCACAGACACAGTAGGTCATAAATCTAAAACTAGCTTCATTTTGAACTTTTCGTTTCATTTGTATATTCATTCATTGCAATCATCAATCCTAATTAAAGTAGGAAAACAACTACAATAAGAGGACCCCATGGAGATTTTTTTGTGACAGGAACAAAATATGTTCGTTGTAGTGTGACATTTGGCAATCACCACGGTTGAGATCACTTCACAAAACGTGCAAGTTTATATATATAATACAAAATTTAATAGTAGAATAACTCTAATATTATTAATGTAATGACATCAATCCTATCTCACATCAAACGGCGATTAATTTGTATGTCGAATTAAGTATTGTTTATTTATATATATATAATAATCATAGAATCAGTTTCACTGTCGATGCATTTAGTTTGATGATCAAAAGCCATACAAAAGATGTGAGGCTATGTTTGATATACAAAAATGGAATGAAGTATAAATGAAATGCAGCGATAATGGAATGAAGTATAAATGAAATGTAGCGATAATGGAATGAGAATAGTTCAAGAAAGGAATGATCATTATTCGATTGATTAATTATATTTCGGTGTTTGGTTAAATTAGTTTAAAAGTCACAATAAAATAAATTTTAAAATATTATTTAAAAAAAAAAATTAATAGAGGGACGTATATTTTGTGTTATATAAATAATCTATAATATGATATTTGCAACAACTCTCGCTTTACCGGACACAATATTGACTTTTCAAAGGATTATTCTAGGTTAAGTACGTTTAATTTTGGAATTCTAATGGATTTACGGCCATTATGGTTTTAAAACGTTTTATGTCATAAAAAGGTAATGAATTTACACATAGCACTTCCCCTTCCTCAGGCGATGTGAGTTCATGACATTCTGTAGCCTGTCAGTGCCCACCCACATCACACTCGCCCACAGAGGTTGTCACAATTACTCCAAGGTCCTAACGTCCTCGTTGGCCACACTTCGGTCGACTGAATTCCGGTTGTGATACTATTTATAACAACCCTCACCCTACCCGTATACAATATTGTTCGTTTTTGGCTCTCTCGAACTAGAGACTTCTCAGTAGGTCACCAATTTTGGTATTATTCCAAGTTAAGTATCCTTAACTCCGGAGTTCTGATGGGTTCACGGTCATCACGGCTTTAAAAAGTCTTGTGTCATTGAAAGATGATGAACGTGGGATCGTAACACTTTGTCGCCTGCCAGGGTCCACCCACATCACACCCGCTCACAAAGGTCGTCACAATATATTATATATATATATATATATATATATATATATATGTGTGTGTGTGTGTGTGTGTGTGTGTGTGTGTGTGTATTTATATATACACATTATCACGAGGGTACTTTTATCTTTATATATATCTTATTTTGATTCTTTAAAACTAAATGTTCATTCCTTCCATCATTTTTATAGGAGTGGTCATTTTTAATTTGTAGAGAGTTGGGAATAAACATTTCATTTCATTTTATTGTATTAGGTAAAATTCAGCCACACCCCTTGAGGTTTGGTAAAAAGACATTCAGATGATACTTACCTGTTTTTTAGACAAAGGCACCCCTAAATGTTCAAAAATGGACAAATACACCTCTTTACATGAAAAATTGACCAAATTACCCTTTGACCGTTTAGAACATTTTTTTAACTTTACAATTTAATAAATTGGACCAATCTACCCTCATGAATAATTTATGCATAAAAAAAAAACTTTATATTGTTCACTTTTTTTTTTTTTATTTTTTTTAAATGTCCCAACTTCTTTAAAATGTAGACGTCTAAAATGATTTTTTGATTCAATACATATATTTCAAATAAATTATATTTTGTTATTACTTCTTTTCTTTTTATTTTTTATTTTTAAATTAAGATGCTTAATTCTTTCATCTAAAAAAATTAAACCAATCTCTTTTCCTTAAAAATAAAAAATATGGTACCAGTATAACTTTATGCATTTTAAATTATATATGAAATATTATGCATTTCCCAACATAAAAGAAAATAGGTATTAGTATAACTTTATGCATGCATTTGTTTTTTTTTTTCCTTCTTTGTTTTATTATTATTTTTTTTCCCTTTTATGGTGAGAAATGCATAATATTTGATATATAATTTAAGATGAATAAAGTTATACTAGTACCATATTTTTTATTTTTAAGAAAAAAAGATTGGTTTAATTTTTTTAGATGAAAGAATTAAGTATCTTAATTTAAAAATAAAAAAAAAGAAAATAAGTAATAACAAAATATAATTTATTTGAAATATATGTACTGGATCAAAAAATCGTCTACATTTTTAAGAAGTTGGGACATTTATAAAGTAAATAACAAATTTTTTTTTTTGGTTACTTTTTTTTATGTATAAATTGTTTATGATGGTAGATTGGTCCAATTTATTAAATTATAAAGTTAAAAAAGTCTCCTAAACAGTCAAAGGGTAATTTGGTCAATTTCTAATGAAAAGGGGTGTCTTTGTCCATTTTTGAATCTTTAAGGAGTGTTTTTGTCCAAAAAATAGGTAAATTTCATTTGAATGTCTTTTTACCAAACCTTAAAAGGGTGCGGCTATACTTTACCCTATTTTATTTCATATATATATATATATTCCTCTCTATAATATATCAAATCACAAGATGCCTCTTTCTTTTATATTATTATTGTATTCAGAAAGAATCTTGAAACGGTGAATATTGGGTCCCGCTCATCTAAGCATATCACATGTTATCCGTTACAAAACATTTTCCTCTTTTGTTTGATACATTGACCCCTCAGCAATTTATTTTTTAATTTTAGTGAACCATCACTGCCAGTATCACCCAAACCCAGGCTGGAACTAAACCGTTTTTTCTCAAATACCAATCATTCAAATACTTCCAGAATTTTCAAACCACCAAAAAACCTAGCAATAGTTTAAATTTTTGGGTCTGAGAGCGTCAAATCCGGTCTTTAATTTAATGTCATGTTAAGCGTTCGGATTCATTCTCGGATGGTCTGACCATAACGTAGCCATTGCAAGTTAGGATGATAGAGAATGTTAGAAGTTCTTCTCTTACATCGGATCCCGATGAAGATACTGTTGAGTGTAAGTGGAAGGGGGAGGTCAAGTATTGAAGCTTTATATATATATATTTTTAAAACATATACAAAAATCATTTATGTTGCGTGTGAGAGTACTGAATCGGTATATTAAAATTGGAATAAGTTTAGTTCAAAGTTTTAATTGAATTTTCTTAAATTCCAAATCCAAGCTGTCGATTCGATGCTTCCAAACATAGCATTAGTTAAATGTTTTCTTAAAGTTGATTTCATCAAAACCAAGTTAAATAAAGACTTTTAATTAAGAAAACTATATTTTTTTTATTCCCTCAAAACTATAAAAATGTTTTTAGTATTTCTGAAAATATTTTTCAGAAAGGCAAAAACAAAAGAAGTGACACGAGTGACTTGTCTTCTTCTCGCTCAAAAGGTGATAATGGACTATACAAGAAGAGAGATGAGTCCTTTGTAGTCTGTCCTCACATCGGAAATCAGTACTTTCATAACAGGAGTGACCTATATTCAAAAATTAGTTGATAAATGGTTATGGTGAGAAGAAGATCATGCAAAATCAGGCTGAAACCATACTAGTTTTGCAAGAACCAGCAGATAAGGATAGTCCTCCCTTAGTCCCTGCCACCTTCCCTAACCTTAAATGAAATCAGGATTCAAATTCCAACTATTTGGTACACTAATTTTTTTATTATCATTATTTTTTATTGCTATTACGTGGATGATAACATTGTCCGACCTCTTAAAACATTTCATAATTCACTATCGTCGCACATGCACGTGACAAATTCCCAAGGTGGTCCAAGGAATTTCGATTTGGTACACTATTTTAAAGCCTTAACATATACTACATTGATAAATAAACTCATTATTATAAAAATCTAATGGCCTTGTTTTTTTCTCAAACAAAAATAAAAGGACAAATAATGAGAAGAGAAAAAAATATTGAAATTTAATATCCACTCCAAAAATAACCAAAATTTCTAAAAAATAACGACACGTCAAGTGCACACTAGCCGACAGTTAGTTCCCTTCAAAGCAGGGCGGGAATATAATGCCCACCACTAATGACTCACAACTGTCTGAAACCATTTCCTTTTTTCTACCCCCTTTTTTTTTTTTTTCAGAAAATTTAAACTGGAAAAAGGTAGTATTAAATTTAACGGTTAAAAAGTCTAGGAAAATCACCAACACAATTCTTGTCCTTATTTTAGTGTCCTTCACATCATCTCTTGCACTTCTATAGCTGTGTTTTTTGTTATCTTTTGGCTTTGGAAGAATGTCAGTGAAGCTTTTCACACTCTCTTCTTCGCCTCTAATTAATTTTCAGAGCAACCAAACATGTTTTCTCTGCATGACTTGCTAGCTGATGAAGGTTTCGAGTTCCGCAAAGGTCAGAAGAAACAAGTGAGGTTCAGAGACAGAGTTGCACCACAAGATGAGTCCATTGCTTTGCCTATCTACATCTGCCATGACCGGAATAGCTTCAATTTGTCGAAGCACAAGGCCGATAAGAGCGTTGCACGAAGTGGGTCGTCGGTGTTTTCATCGAAAAGAGGGGATTCGAGTTCAAGGAGATCGAAATCTATGTCAACAGCAGAGAGTGGACCGAGCAAAAATGAGCCTGCAATTGATGAAGTTGCTATAAGAGCAGTGATTTCTATTCTAAGTGGCTATGTTGGGAGGTACTTGAAAGACGAGACTTTCCGGGAAACTATAAAGGGAAAGTGTAATTCTTGTTTGGAGAGAAAGAATAAGGATTCTGATAATGGGATATTTGCAAACATGGAATTGGGGATTGAGAGTATTGAGAGATTGGTGGGAAGTCCAGGGACAAAGAAAGAACTGAATATGAAGTCAATGCGAAATTCTATTAGGCTTTTGAGCATAGTTGCATCCTTGAATTCGAAAAAGTCCAAGAATGGCTCAACCTGTGGAACACCCAATTCACATCTCTCAGCGTGCGCGCAGCTTTACCTTTCGATTGTTTACAAGATTGAGAAAAATGATAGGATTTCAGCTAGGCATCTGCTGCAAGTTTTCTGTGATTCGCCATCTCTTGCGCGGACTCACTTGCTTCCTGAACTTTGGGAGCATTTTTTTCTTCCCCACCTTCTCCATCTCAAAATTTGGTACACTAAAGAACTCGAATTCCTCTCAAACTCGGACTATGGCGACAAAGAGAAGAAGATGAAAGCTTTGAGCAAGGTTTACAACGACCAAATCGACATGGGTACCATTAAGTTTGCACTCTACTATAAGGAGTGGCTTAGAGTTGGAGGTCAGTCACCTACTCTTCCTTCTTTGCCTTTGCCTTCAAGACCCTTCAATATACCATCAAGAAGGAGATCTTTGGATTCTTATACTTCACATTCCTCCGTCAATAAATCTCTGTAAGTTTATGATCAAATCTGTTTTTGTTCATTCCTGAGAAATATAGAAATTCTTATACCTAATTCTTTTGTGTATATGTTATGTGTGCTTCATGATTGCTCAATCACGAAAGATTTCAAGCTGTTTTTGGCCAAACTATTGAGCGGCGGTCAATGGACCTTGATGATAGAAATGGAGCTTTGATCAATACATGGGGACTAGAGGAAGAAGAGAAAGAGTATCTGGATGAAGAGGACATCAAGGGGCATGGTTCTGTTGAAGTGAGTTACTTGTCTCCTCACAAAAAACCCCATATATATATATATATTTTTTTACATTTTTTGTTTAGAGTTTTAAAAACGAATTGCATAGGAAGTGTTCAAGATTTAATCTATTTTATGAACTATGACAGAATAGAACCAGGACTCGTCGAAGATCATCAAGCCTAAGTCAGAGAAAATCTCAAGCTGAATTAAGACCTGAGATGCAGAAATCAGACTATCTTCGATTTCTTACCTGCCAGAGTGAACCAACAGAGAGTTTGGTGCATAGAGGCCATATGAGCACAATTGTCTCGATAAGAAATACAGAGAACACTCGGCTTTCTTCTACTGATCTTAGTGGAGCTATTGCCACTATTTGCTCCTCGGAGATCCTGAGTGACTGCGAAGTAGCAACCCGTGTGATTACCAAAGCATGGTTGGTTTCACATGGAGATCCCGCAGTTGAAAAAACATTATCGAAGGCACCAGTGATTGAGGGAATGATGGAGGTTTTGTTGGCTTCCAATGACAACGAAATTCTAGAATTTGCAGTTTCAATGTTAGCAGAATTTGTATCAAGGAATGAAGCAAATAGGCATATAATTCTTAATTCAGATCCACAGCTAGATATCTTCATGAAATTATTAAGAAGCAGTAGTCTATTTCTAAAAGCTGCGGTTCTACTTTACCTGGTGAAGCCGAAGGCGAAGCAGATGATATCAAATGATTGGATTCCTCTAGTCCTTCGGGTGTTGGAGTTCGGGGATCAATTGCAGACTTTATTCGCCGTTCAGTGCAGTCCTCAAGTAGCAGCATATTACTTCCTCGACCAGCTTCTTACTGGTTTCGATGAAGACAGAAATCTGGAGAATGCTAGACAAGTTGTTTCGATTGGGGGATTGAGCTTGTTGGAGAAAAGGATGGAAATAGGGGATGTCTCCGAGAAGAACAATGCTGCATTAGTTATTTCCTGTTGTATACGAGCAGATGGAAGCTGTCGACACTACGTAGCCAACAATTTGAACAAGGGTTCTATTCTTGAACTCCTTGTTCTTGGAAAGCATAGGAATTGTCATTGGTATGCTTTCACTTTGCTAACAGAGTTAATCTGCCTTAATAGGTATGCTTTTTTTTCATACTCTTACAAATTCCTTTGTATTCTCAAAAAGCAATTCGTGATCTGATACTCTAGTGGAATTCCACCAGAAACCGGGCGACAAAATTCTTAAATGAACTAATATGTGGATGGGGCAACTTGAACACGATGCATATCTTGCTAGCCTATCTTCAGAAGGCTCGGCTGGAAGAACGCCCCATAGTTGCAGCAATATTGTTACAACTTGATCTCCTGGTAATTCTATTTTCAATCTTTCCTTTTTCTTCATTTATATAAACATGTGTTTTTATGCACCATTTGGTTTGTTAAGATGTTTGAAAAAAAATTTGTGGGAGGTCTTCATTTAGTAGCAGTTATGTTGCAGGGAGATCCTTTGAAGTGTAGCGTATATAGAGAAGAGGTAGTAGAGGCTATAATCACAGGTTTGGATTGTCAAGTATGTAACGAAAAGGTTCAAGAACAATCAGCCAAAGCTCTGATGATATTGGGAGGTCGTTTTTCTTACACAGGAGAAGCAGCAGCAGAAAAATGGCTTTTGAAAGAAGCAGGTTTCTTCGATGATAGCTCAGGGGATTCATTTCATGGAAAGAAAATTTTTGTTGATGAAATCATGCAGTCGGTAAGTTTAACTTTTGCATATTATGACATATTAGACAGTCTAAAATTTCTTTAAAATTTGAATTTTGTGCATAAATTTGGTTTTAAATTTTTAATTAGAACACAGACAAGCTTTAAATGGTTCAAGATATCTAGCAGAATTAGATACTATTTGGTGGTCATTTTTTTAAAACTTTCAGATGAATATTTTTCAGAGACTATGGAAGTATGGAACCATGTAAATCTTCATGGTTTTCTACATTGATAAATGGTCTCTTAATTGGCATTGTACTTCAAGACAACTTTGTAACTCACAAGAACATTTTATTTATATGACTCATCTCCAGAATGAAGAAGATAATGCCACTGAAAATTGGCAAAGGAAAGCAGCGATAGTCTTGGTCACTAGCGGCAGCAAGAGGTTCCTAGCTGCTCTCTCAGATTCAATATCCAATGGCATCCCATGCTTAGCACGAGCAAGCCTGGTCACTGTTTCATGGATAAGCAGCTTTCTCCATTCAGTTGGAGATGAAAATCTTCAGTCCATGGCATGCTCAATCTTTGTTCCACAGTTGATAGAATCCTTGAACTATGACAAAGCTCTAGAGGAAAGGGTGCTTGCTTCATTTTCATTACTCAGTCTCATCAAGAGTTCAGGTACTTTACGCGCTTTATGCGTTTCTTAGGAAAAACTTAACAAGAGAAAAATTAGAATAACCTTTAGTGTCCTAATTTTCTTCCCTTCGTAGGTTTTTTTTTTTTTTTTTCTTTCTTTCTCGGCATTGTAATTTATAAATGTTGTAAGATTAACTTATACTCACAACTTTGTTTTGTTACATTTCTCACAGATTGTGTATCTAAATTCTCAAAGTCAGATAAAGAGTTGTTGAGCCGTCTCCGGGACCTTTCCCAAGTGACATGGACAGCCAGTGAGCTTATTTCAGTCATCACAAGCAGTTTGAGGCATCACTACACTGAGCTGGACAAAACACCTACCTACTTGGGAGAAATTAAATCACATCATTAGTATTCAAGTTTCAGCAGAGGCATTTCTTCTTTGCCAGATTAATTCCTATATTTTCTTTTGTTTTCAAAGGGTTTTTTTTTTTTTTTTTTTTTTTTTTTTTTTTTTTTCCCTACCTTTTTTCTGTGTGTTATATAAATACATATCTTGCATAGTCCCTTCCTCTTTTCTTTTCTTTTCTTTTCTTTCTTCTTTTTTTTTTTTTTTTTGTTAAGAGTAGTTCTTCTAGGATTTTCCCTTTGTCTCTATTATTTTTGTAAAGTGAGGAGTATTATGTATGCAAATAAGATGATTTCTACAAATAAAATCCAAGTTAAGCAATCACCTGTAGTGCAGATCTATCCAACCCATATGCTACAGCCAAGTTTCTTTCACATCTTCTTAAGTACTGTTTAACAATTCCACTGTGCATGACCAAAAGTTGCCAAATTGATTCCTACTTTGTTTCCTAGGAATATGTGTTTTGTTTCCTAGGAATATGTGTTCTATTGTTATCAAAATTCTCGACTTTTTGTCTAATGTGTGCCAGAATTTATGCCCAATAATTATTTCCTACCCTGCCTCAGCTATTTATTTGCAAGTATTCTTATCCACATAAATGAACCATGCCCGCTTGGTTTATCTTTCTTAAAAACAGTTCTCAAAAACTCAGAAAACTATTTTCGGAGAACTATCTATTGAGTGTAGTTTTCTGAAAATAACTGTTTTCTTTGCTGAGTTTTAAAAAATCATATTTCAGAAACTGTTAACCAAGCAGATTTTTGTACAGATTTATGATTTTCAATTTTCTCAGAAGAAACTGAACCAAGCATTAATACTTGGGAAAGCTCAAAAGGGAGTTGTGGAGAAGTCTAGGGTTATTGTTTTCCCTCTTCTGGGTCAAGAGAAGATATCTAGTTCTATTCAGAAACAAATGGTGGATTTTGGGGCTTTGCTGTATAGTACCTTTAGAGATGGATACATTGGTGTTCTATGGAGGACTTGAAAATATTAACAAGCAAGCAATTATTCTTTATTCGATGACATTGTGATTATAATAGGCTTGTTGTAACCGTGTTAGCGTGCTTGCCCTCTAACCCAAAAGCTTAAGCGGTTGGATAGTACTGCATACCCACCCATATATCCCGATAATCTTTTCCATCCAAATCCAACGTTGGACAAGAGCCTAACACTTGTTCAATTCGATTTCGCCATCATAGGTCAACCAAAATTGAATGCCCAATGCTACCTTAGAAATGTAAATTGAGCTAGCAACCATCAGCTAGGACCAGTTTCAACCTTTAAGCAGTTCCGTTTCTTTTCTTTTTGCCTTCGCTTTCCTTTTCCTGCCTGTTTGGCATTGCAGGTCAGCAAACTAGAAGCACTTTTATTTAGAGAGATACCGTTTGCTGTCTTTGGTGACTCAAAAACCTACATTTTTTACCGTAGATATTTAGTACAACACAACTTTTAACAGAAGCTTAAATTTTGTGTCTTCTGAATTGCATCTTCCAACACTGTTTGCCCTTTTCAGCATTGAGCACTTTATTGGAAGCTACAACAACGCCAAACACACACTAAAAAAATCTCTATGGGCTCTAAGACAGTCCACTGATGTCTCAGGGGCTCCAACTTCCAACTTTTAACCACACCAGTCATCAATTGATCAGTCACCAGATAAGCCTCACTTGCCTGATTATATGAACCACTTAGTCACATAAAAAATCTCCACATCAAATTGGAACCAAAGTTCATACATGACCTTCATGACTTACCCAACAAATGGACCTCAAGTTAAGCAGTTCTAAATGTATCGCAGGAGTATAGAATCGAATGAAAACTCCCGATTTGAAAGTAATATGTCTAAATCTACCGAGTTAATACAAGAAGCCTGGATTGAAGCTCGTACTGATGTAGTACAAAAAATTTCCAAGATTATCTCTTCTAGTTGCTTTCAATGCTCATAACCATTGAAGATACACATTTGCTATCCTACCAACATCTATTGATCCTCAGCACATTGATATATCCCTATAAAGCTTCTTTAAAGGGGAAGCCCGAAAAATCCACCGATTAAGTGACAATAGACCAGCCATATTGCACCAGCAGATGAAATCACCATATCTTATTCTTGACCCAAAAGAGGAGAAGAACCACCCCAATCACAATGGCAACCGGAGCCCATTTCCGAATCAAAGCCTACAATTACAAATATACAACTGGATGAGAAGAAACACCTACAGGATGCTGCTTTATGCAGATTCCAGATCAACAATTCATACAATAAACAACAAAAACATGTGAAAAGGAAAAAAAGAAAAAGAAATCGTGTTTTGTTTACACATCATTTGTGATACATAATGTAGTCAAATAATATTAATCTTTTATTACTCTCTGTCTCTGTCTCTTTCTCTCCTCGCCACTCAAACCTAAAACCCACCCATCAATTAGCCTCCGATCCAACCATTCAACCTTCTCTCAGCCAATATCTAGGTTCGGAACTACATGGAGAGAGGAAGGTGGTGTTGCCGGAATAGATTGGTGAATTAAATAGCATGTATCATTTTTTTTTTTTTTTTTTATAAGTAAAAAAAATAGCATATGTATCATGGGATGGATATATCTATATATTTGTGTGTGAGTGTGTGTGAAATAGGTTGGGAAGAATGACTAAAGAGGTATATGTATATGAACGGCAAACTCGGAGACTACTCCTTCAAATTTTGCAAGTTTGAGAATATAAATGTATATGAACAGCCTGCACAAGAAATTTCATGCACATGAACAGAATCAGTTGAGAATAATGGAGCTTGGTGAATGAAGAGCCTGTACAAAGAAGACAGCAGTGGCAAATTGGTGGTCCATTCCAGCCATAGTCATGTTTCATTTGAGACCCTAGCTCATGAATTTGGAGTGAATAAACAGAAAGACTCAAAACTAGCTTAGGGTTTTCGAAGCAAATCCAAGAAAATGGAACAAAGAGAATGTGTACATTGGAGGGAATCAAAGTAGGTTAGAATGGGGAGAGAGAGCGAGGTGGTGGATAGTGATGGCGGTGGGAGGTGGTGGAGAATATATTTTTGACCTTCATGTCTGTGTATATATAGTAATACGTAGTATATGTTATTATGTTTATCTATAATGTTTAATCATTTTCTTCGCTTACATCAGCAGGGAGGCAATCATATATAATAACTAAAAGTGAGGACATTTTCATAGGGTCTGAGGGTTATTTACCCTAAATAGTATGGACGTGTTGTTTCCACAGACCCACAAACTGCATCCGCAGCCCTCCCTCATTCTTGAGTAAGCCCTTTGGGCTGTAAAAATAGCAACTTCCTAAATAGTAATGTGCAACCAAAGAGACATAATTTTGCATTTCTTTTTTTCTTTGTTCTCCCTTTTATCCAAAATCAAATTCATGTTGGCATCTATATCAATAAAACTTTGTATTGGTGTTATTGAATACTATACAACCACAACTCTCTCTTTCTCCTTCCAGCACACTTTTTCTATTTGAACAACCAACACACGAAATCTCACCCCCTCTGCCATCCAACCTACCACCATCTCCATTCTCGCTCACTTTCCCTTTCATCCCACCATCACCTCCAATACTGACATCCATTGTCCCTGACATACTACTATCACCTCCATTTATACTCACAATTACCACCACCGTCCTCTTCTTCTTCCAATGTCTACATTCTTTTCTCACTTGAGACTGGACCAACCATCTAGGGCTGCAAATGAACTGAGTAGTTCATGAACAGCTCGGACTCAACTTGTTGAGTTCATTGTTCACATCCCATTTTTTTTTTATTAAAATCATAACTAATTTCAATTTAAGATTTAAACAAGCATGCATAGTTAGAAGATTGAAGAGTTCCAATGATTCCACATGGAATACCAATATCAATCTTAAAATTTGAATCCAATTATCTTTGCATACATTTTTATAGTTTCGATGTTTTTTTTTTTTTTTTCGCATCTTTTCTTCTTTAAAATGAAGGATACCAAAAAGTATTATTTACTTCCACACTACCCTTTGTCTTGAATTTCAATGATAGTCTTTGCAAGTTGTTTTCTCAATCTATAATTATTGTAATTTTTTGCAGTGATATTTGCTAATTGTTCTATCGAATAAAGTTTAATATATATATTAATAATTTTTCTTTCCATACATGGGGCTGGTGTAAACAAATTGATGGACAAAACTGATAAATAAAATTTCAAGGAAACAAAGGCTAACCTGTCGATTTAGATCTCTTGCCTTGTCAGCATAAACACGAGATTCAGAGGTCAAACGGCTTGATAACTCACTAACCTCTGCAGGATCAAAATCAAGGAAATAATATAATTATGCTTGTGACAAAAGAATATCCAAAAAATTAACTTCAAATTATATTTCAGAGCAGATAACAAACAGAGTCTTGTGGCGGGAGGTGTTTTTTCCATTTTGACTCATGTGAATGAAGCAGCAATTGGATGTTAGAAGTGACTTAGAACATCTTACCCCATCCTCTAGGCACCAGGATAATAAAATTCTCAAGGTGCATGCACACACATCAAATTTCAAGATTTCATAGATTCTCATGCAATGCTTCATTTCAGCTTACATGATATGAACAATGCTTAAACGATATGAAGAAGAATCCTTTCTACTACATTACATTATTATACAAGGCCCATGAATACAGATATTAAAAGTGTAGCCAACCCAACACCTCGACTCTCAATAAATATGACACCCATGCCAATGTAGGTAGCTTTACACTATATGGGCATGTTGGAGAATCAGCAGTAAAGAAATTTGCGTCTAAATCAAAATCTATAGGTTATATATCATCTACCTAACTATATGTACGTAGAAACACAACAAGAATAAAACCAGAAACACCATTTATCAGCACTTCCCAGAATCTATTTCCCAGTATTAAACCAATTCCAGAGCTCTGTAAGTCTATATATAATATAAATGATCATAACAGACTGAAATGTATTATCATCTGTTGAAGGGAACATACATAAGTTTGTTCGAAAAGTTTGTGGAACAACATTTAGGGTTGATATCACACAGTTGAAAGATCATTTGACACGCTAAAGGCATAATGTTTAGCACTTGAGAACTTGTCAGTGGAGAGTTAGGGAATAGATGATGAAACATCTTGTAAATAGTAAGAAGGAAGGGGAGATAAATAAAAACCGAGAGAAGAACTAGAGGCCAGTTGACAGATGATTCAGATTCTGATAAGAAACGTATTGACAGGAAGATATAGTTGATTTGGAAAATGATTCTGGATCTGATCTGCAGATGCAATGATTTGCCGAGATGGTTTGAGACATGAGAAGAATGGGAGAACAGAATTGTTGAGGAGAGTGCAAAACAGCATGTGGCCCAGGTGGTGAAAGATAATGAAGTGCATCTAAAGCTGAAAGGAAAATGCTAATGAAAAGGATGAGGCACTTAATTGGACAGCTTGTGCAGCTCATTAATTAACCTCACACTACATGAAATGCAAAGCCAGACAAATTACTTCCGTTTTTTTATATAATTCTGCTTAGGTGTTGAACTTCGTGAAGAGTTTGCAGAGGGTAGAGAATTGCTTCATCATACAATTATGAGGTTCACCACTTTGTAGCCCTTCAAAGTATTATCAGGTATAAGCAGGCCTTAAGAAATATGCTTATGCCTGATAAAAATTGAAGGAAAGGCTAAAAGTGGTCCTCCATATGAGATGAGTAAGATAATTACAAAATGAAAATTTGGAAGGTAGCTGATATTATCAAGGTACTTAAACCATTTGTGGAAGTGCTAAAATTTGTAGATGGGGCCGAGAAACCCATGATGGATTTCATACATGAGGCTACAGATCGTGCCAAGCTGGCAATCCAAAGAAATTGCCATTATTATCAGAAATACTAGAAGTTAATTGATAATCATTACAATCTCAGTAGAATCATGATTACCATCCAGCCAATATATAATGTATTTATTTTTTACTATTTAGTATTTTATAATTTTTATGAGTTTAAAATAGTTCACCACTTATGTTATAATTTACTAATGATAGCTACTTTATAAGGCTGTTTCTTGAATCCACAATACTAATATAGTCATCCCCCATTTAGGGAAATTGCCAGAGAAATAGTGGATGGGATACAAAACACTATTATTGGATTGGAGTCCGATTTAGATTGTCAGCGCAAGGCCATGGCTAGCATAAGTCCTGATGCTTAATAGATCCAAAACACCATAAAAATATTCTATTGCTATATTTAAGCATGAAAAAGTATGCATGCATCAGTTTTTGAACATGCCACAGAGTAGCCATTTATCAATTAAAGATGCTGACCCAGACTTAAAGTACATGCCCAACAACCTTACATATAACAGACATTTTGCTTTTACTAAAAAGCAATCATTGAAATAGATTAATATACATTATTTAAAAAAAAAATTTGAAAGGAGAAGATTGAAAAAGAGGTGTTTGAGCACTTACGGTCCAACTTTTCACCAACTCCAAGAACTTCTTGTACATTGCGCGTCATTATTTGTTGGACTTCATAAAGTTCGTCATTCAATTTTCCAATGTTCCGTTGTGTGCGGGTGTCCAAATATAATTTCTTGGTTTTTTGTATGAATGTATCTACCAAACAAAAACAGGGGGAAAAAGAGAGATCATAAGGGAAAAGAAAAGTTACAAAGAATTTTGAAACAACAAAGAAAATAAAGTTCTTTTGGAACAACTGCTAATCTAGTGAAATATTCTGACGATTAGAAATTAAACTGTGGAACAAGGATACAAGAAAGGGGGCAGGGGAGAGAGGAATATAGACATACCAAATTTGATGAATGCATAGGGTCTAGCTGCAGTTTCAATTTGACTACCATTGACTCTCTCAAACTCGTTTTTGAGCTCTTCCAGGTATTGAAAAGCTAATTTCTTTGGATAAGATCGATCACACAGCGTCAAATAACAAACACGGCCTTCAATAATATAGCTGAAAACTCGTGTTAAAGATAAAACAAAAATTAAATGAAAATGATGTGATGTCATGGAATTCACTACTTTCTCATCTTTGAACGTGATATTACTGTGATGAAATAATAACTGCAGATCTACTCAAATAAATTGGCAATCAGACAAAACAAAAAAACGAAAAGAAAAATAGCAATGTCAAACTGTTTCATTCTTTCAAAATTCATTAAAATCTGACAAACAACAACGTACAATGTTTCTACAATTGCATGCTTATCCAGTTGGACCTTTTAAGTAATGTTTGTTTACAAGATAATACAAACCCCCTACCCAAAACAAAACCAAAACAAAAACAAAAACAAAAAGCACAGAATTGTAAACCACAAAAGTAGATTCCAACAGAAAGCTTAAATTATAAGATGGCAATTGAACCTGAACATGTGCTTTCATTCTTGGGTTTACCATCTCCCTTTTATGTCCCTCTCACCAGGTACGGTCTAAGAGCAAAACTATCAGCATTCAAATTTAAATTCGTGAAGAGAATCCCATTGATATGCTAAATTGTACTTGAATTTCCTCTGATGATATGCAAAGAATATCAAGCCAGTGAAACAGACCTCAATATTAGATAAATAAGTTAAAATTTAAAAAGAAATAAAAACTTTATAGAAATAGAAACGAATAAAAATAAAAATAAAAAATCAAGATCACGAGTGGTTTGATCATATGAATGGTAAATTCCATAAGAGTGATGCATGGAAACCGTACACAACAACAGACAGGATACTGAAAAACATAAGGACCAGTTTCTAATGACATTCTTGAAGGCTCATTTTGACCCTTCGACAGGTTCTTGAATATAGATTTGGCCTGCTGCTTGTAGAATTCATCTTGTGGATCACGACCGCCACCATCCAGTCCTTCTGCTAATGGAAGGCCATCAGTAACACGAGCTATCATCGTCAACTTCACCATCTCTACACTCCTGCCTCTTAATTAGAGCAAGTTGTTCACCCTCTTATCTGACAAGAAAGGACAGCAATTTAGCAAGCCTAGTTGATAAGATATGAGAATCAGGAATTTTAATGATCTATTGGCATGAATATAAAAAATGAGAGATAATCAGCCTGTAATTGGAAATATATACAACCAATATGTGGTATGTGTTTACACAACCAATATGTGGTATGTGTTTACACAACCAATATAATCCAACCTGAAAGAATTTTTATCAGCTTTTCGAAGCAATTAAGAGCTGAAAAATAAAATATAATCGATAAGCCACGGAACAAAATATATCCCAGAAATCCCTATTCATGCAGTAACACCATTAAGATTCTAATGCATTCATGAATACAGCCATACTCAAATATATCGAATAAAACTGAAGAAATACATCTGTAGCACTGCACTTTAGCTTCTATATTACTTAAGTCAAACCCAAAGCATGTCTGCTACCATGTTGAACAATTAAACACAAATGATGATCCCAGAAAGTACATTGGCAACCCTTCAACAGCTAACTCAATCTAGGTTCAAACTTATCAACCTCCCACATGAATTTGGTTTTTCTGTTGAATCCTGCCACATATTGCCTTCAAATTTCTTAGAAACTCATCATCTCCTAAATAAACTGGATCATGCTCTTAACCAAATTATCTAAAATCCATCCTTCAAAATAAAAAGAATTCCTTTCACCCAGTATTATATATCAGAAGAACAAAGCTTACATTTCCTGAGTTTCGTCAGCTGAAAAATGCATGCCACTTACTTAAATGACTTCGTAATTTCAACCATACTTAAAAATTAGAAACATACTATGTGATGGCAGCTTCAAAAAAGAAAATTTTAATCAGATTTAATCAGTACCACTATAAGCACCACCACTTCAGAACTGGCGCCGCCACCAGCATTCTATCACTAAAGAAATCAACGGATACTGAAATAATTACTGCAAAATGATAAAATCTACTTATATTCATCGTGGATATTAAGCTGTAAAACCTGATTTAATCTACTCCATCAAATTTTTCAACAATAAATCAAATTAATATTACCATCGTCACAACCATCACTCATCATAATTACTACCACCACAACTAGGACAAAATTCACCACCAAAACTAGGACAAAATTCACCACCAAATCATCTCCCAACAACTAGTGCTGCCACAACCCTATACTACTTTCAACTCCACCACCCTAATGCCACTCCCATCATCACTGCCAGTTTCATCACATTACACAACCATAGCTACCATTACCATGAAGCCTGATGAGAGAACCGCCACCCCAGGCTCAAAACCTCTGATACGTTGGAGTATGCACAGGTTTAATCCAAACATAAAGGGGGATGAATACATCTTATGGATATTGAATTCTAATTTTTAAACAATTATAATTATTGAATTCCCAATTAAATATTTAACTCAGTGTCCCAACGATCAAACCAATCAAGAACATATACGCATTCAAACACATAAAGTAGTAAATCAAATTAAAATAGAGATACCTAATTTTACATTAAAACCCTAGAAGGGATCAAGCACAGGATTTCGGTCCAGGCATGAACAATTCATTATAAGAAAAAGGTCTGAAGTCTTGGTGTCATACTCTACTTCCTACAATCACCTACTTACATTTGATCCAAATACATTGTTCTCCCTCAAACGCCATTGTTGTCGATCAACAAATTTGTTTTCTGAAAAATGTTTGCTCTCCTTGGTTGTTCGTCTCCTCCTTGTTCTTCAATGGTACCCGGTTGATTATGATCTTAAATCTACTCCTTGCTCTGATTTACTCAATCACATATGAATTGTGGTTAACTATGAGAAACCTATTTTTAATATCAAAGCTCTATACTTTCTCTCCATATAATTCTCAAAAACTCATACATCACCCTAGATTGACTATAATCATGCATATATATAGTCAATATAGGAGTCCTAAACAAAACTAAAAAGTTGAATCAGCTAAATATATGGAGCTCATAATATTAAAAAAGCTCTCTGTCAATAATCGATCGAGCTACTTAATAGCCTTTGATTGATAGATCCAATTGAACAAATTATTCGTTGTTCGACTCTGCACTCTTAAATTGAAAGGTTTGATCGAGCGGGCCCTCAAAAGTTCCTTCCTGTTTTACTTTAAGGAAAAAAAAAAAAAAAACCCAATAGTCAGAACTGTCAGATTGAACCATGTTAGAGTTCACTTTATCAGAGTCCCTTCTTTGAAAATATTTTAGTTCTTTTAATTTAAATCCTTTTTTATGCTTAAGCCTAAGTTGTGGGAGGTCCATCTATCTAATAAATTTTGAAATAAGATTCCTGCTGCTAAGGTCTCATCTTACCTTTACATAACCATGTGATTGAGCTTGATGAATTTATTCATACAGTCTTTAATGTCGCTTCATATTCATTGAAGCCGGTTGTAAACATAGAGACTTACTGTTAGATGTTTTGTTCAACTACAACTCAGTTTTCAGTTTTGTGTAATATAACTTGACAAACACGTGACTTGATAACCTAACAAAGTCACCACCCACATTGCACCACCAATAACACAACCAACCCCCCCCCACCCCCCCCCCCCCCCCCCCCCCCCCCAACCACCACCCCACACACACACACACACCTACCTTTATTTCTACCAGTGTAGGGCCAAGCCAGTATGCACTTCGAGCACTGCTATCACCACCTCCACACCTCCTACCACCATTTATATTCAGTTAAATGACAATGAACACCTCACTTTTAAAGCACCTTTCTTGTGCCCTACCCTCTAGTTCAATATGCTAGGTAACAAATTTACCCAATCTTACTTGAAAGATGTTTGCATACTATTTTGTCTCTTAGAAACAAACTTAAAAAAAAAAAAAAATGCGGAAATATAACATTTGGACTCAATATGGTAATAGGAAACAATCATTACCAAAACAAAATGATCAAGCCCAAAAAACTAACAAGATGATAAATAAGCTCTTCTCTGATGCATGCTACAAGCAAGTCAACTATTTTGCTGTTCAATATATTTTAACTAGCAAAAACGCAACAAAAACTTTAAATCGGCACATATTAATATATTAAATATACTATTTTTCTCTTACTATTTTTTCTATTTAAAACCATAATCTAGTTTCATATCAACAAATGCCCATATTTTCCAAGTGAAAAAAATAAAATAAAATAAAATAAAATAAAATTTGTCTCCCAGTGTTTCCATATCTACTCTCATGTGCATTGACGTCTTTGTTAACCTCCTTCTCAAAGGAATGTAATGTAGTTCCTATCACCATATCCACCTTTGTAAGCTTCTCTTCACATTTGGAGAATTTCACTTCCACCGTGACAAAATGCATGGGGCCCTCGCCGACAAGGTAAACTAACTGTAGGCTCTGCTAATGAATGGCTTCATAGAAAGTTAGAGCCACCTTCTCTTCCACGGCTTCCCTGGAATTCTTTATGGAAAATTCATGCTTTGATTCGTATTAAATGTTTCCTTTGACTCCCAGCTCAAGAGACATGAGAGACTTCCAACAGTCATTTGCTCAAGTGTCATGCTCTCCGCCAAGTATTTATTTGTGTAAAGGCTACCCAAAGACTGAGGAGCATATTTTCTTGAATATCCAGCTTTCTTTACTTTTTCCAGTAGTATAACTCACTGGAAGCATAGTTCAACGATGCATTGGACTCTTCTATTCTATCTCTCTCTCAGAAATCTCAGTCACATTCAGGTTATGCAAACTTACTTCGTTTCCAATCCTTCTATAGTCAATTTGAAAAGCTTGAAATGAATCCATTTTTCAAAATAAAAATATTGTTCATTATACTCTAGTTTCTTATATTGAATACATATTTAGGCTCCGTCTGTTTCAACTTAGAATATTTTAGTTCATAAAAAAAAAATTCCTATGGAACATTTTACATGTAGAACATTATCTGGTGTTTGGTTTAATACTGAAAGTAATTTTTTAAAATTAAAGTTTTTACTATAAACAAGGTTTATACATGAAAGATTTTCATAACTCTATTCGTTCCCAAAAAAAATGTTTACTGTGCAAAAATAGGCACCCTGGCTGAGCTGGAATGGGAGGTGTTCTTTTTAGGTTTTTCCATTGGCAATTAATGGCAGCTAGTTCTGGCAACCTGGGCATTTGCTCGTACTTTCTACATCAGCATTTGCTACCAGATTGTCTGCCCCAACAATCTGACTTCACCTGTGATGTGAAAATTTTCTATAGAGAGTCAAACACCTTCCAAAGCGTGAGCCTCTAGTCCTCTACTCCAGGCATTGAATTAGAGAGAGAAACTCTTGTCTACGCTATCTTTCAATCTAATACGATCCGCTCAATTTCACACATAAACAGGAACCAAGAGTAGGATTAACAAGATTTTTCAACCCCAGACCTAATGCTTCAAAAACCTAACACATACCAACAAGAACAGCTCAAACTACAAAACCTTACCACAATGTACCATTTGGTTGTTCAGAAAAATCGTGCGATAAGAAAAGAAACTAAAATTCTAAATTTCATCCAATGCTCAGAAACAAGAACACCTAACCAAACAATTCGATTCTTGATTTTCTTTTCTTTTCGCCCTATTTTCCTAAATTTTGTCAGGAATCAAAATACTCGCAATATATATCATACACAAACACAAATATAGGTGCATATAAACATTACGATTCGATCTGATCAAAATTTACAAACTAAAAGCGAGATCTGTTTGAAAGTTCGATTAAATTCATCAAAGATTCATAATGATATATCTACAATGAAATCAAATCACATGCAAAAGGTTTAGGTAAATTCGCACACACACAAACACACACACAAATATCTACGTTTTTGGTCTAACCTGGTGACGAAGAAATCGGTAGACTGATCTTTGACGTGTGGGAAGAGAGTTTGATTTGCTTTGATTTGAAAATGGAAGCGCGTGAGATATTTATACATACGCTGTACATATATTTATTTATATATAATACATATGATTTGCTTTAATTTGAAAGATTGTTGTAAGTTACCTCCTCAAATTAAAAATAAAATTTCGCCTAATTTATCATTTTTTTTAACTATAATTATTATAGCAATTGAATTTTTTTTTTCATCAATTTATATGAACATTATTACGAAATTTTCAAGTAAACAATATTTATTATAATTTAAGCTAATTTTTTTAAGATGGTATTAGGAATTCATTAAATTGAATAACAATATAATAAAAAATTACAAAGGTGGAAAATGAAAACTCGAGCTATTTATAAGTAATATCAAAACATTTAATCTAATAAATTGGACTTAACAATCTTATTAAAGTATAATAGAATTTATTACTATTTAGAATGTAAACATAATATTTATCTCTAGTTTGTTATGGCGTTAGTACCATTGTGTTTAAATTTATATACATTATTTTTATTTCTTAAAATGTTACTAACTTTTATTATGATTAGCAACATTGATCACGAATTCATGATCACGATCGTTATTGCGGTGTAACGGACTCAAATAAAGTCGATATAAATTAATCGATACAAATCACTTATCAAATTTAAAAATGAATCGGTGTCAAAGTTTTACTATTTAGTCTCTATTTCACTTTTCTTTCTTTCTCTTACACACACTGACGACACACAAGAGACACAGCCTTATTATTGCTTTTTGTGGATCAAATATCTATATCATATACTATTGAACAGTCTTAGTATAAATTATTGTGGATAAGACATTATTAATTGTTCACTTGAGTCATTCGATGATTTTGGCTGATGAATCTCAACTACGAGAATTTTAAAACAAAAATAAGAACAGTTATTTAAGCATATATATTATTTGAGAAAGCAATTCAAATTCGAAGAAACAAATTCCATTACCTATCATAAAAATTATTTCAATGTGATCCGAAAACGATGATGTTTTTTGCGAATACAAAAATAATGACATTATCTAAGGTTTGGGTTTCTGATCCGAAAACAATGGTATTTCTTGCAGCACAAAAATTATGGCATCGCTTAAGGTTTGGGTTTATTACAAACGGATACAATCTGATCCCTTATTTAAGAAAGTTAACAAAAACACCACAATGACATTATTACCCTTTTATGATTAATTGATCTAATTAAATACTAAAAGGTACTTTTAATATTTTCAAGCTTTTAAAGTTTGTGTCTCTTTATTATATTCAAAATATACATGTTGACAGTTGAAAAAAAAATAATTGTAGTGATGTTAAATATCTAGGAACTTTTTGAATTAAGAACAAGTGAAATAAGAGCATATAGGTGATTGTGTTTATGTTGTTGATATATTTTTTATTTTTTATTTTTTGACTTTGTGTTGTTGAAAATTTCTGTTGTTTTTTAGTAACATATGAATAAGAACACATTGAAATAAGTCTGATTTCTAACATATTCTTACTTAATAAATTTTTACAAATTGGTGACGTGTACAAATCTTTTTATTTGCCAAGTCAATTCCTTTAAATTAAATGTATTGTAAATTAAAAACATCTCAATATCTACCTTACCATTGAAAAATTATATATATATCTACCTTACCATATTTGTTATCAAAAGAAGTAAAGGTCATTGAGGCCAAGGAAATTAATCATTTTTTTCTTCATCAATTTTCTTATTATTATATTTTCAATATTGTCTGAGTACCTAATTTTTTTTTTTACTTATTAAATTACAAATAAATATCACAAAATTAATGTTGGATCTAAATTATATTGGCACAACTAACAAGTAACGATAGCAAAGTCCTGTTGGACTAATTTTATATGACTAATCTCTATATTATAATAATATTATGGTAATGTCAGCCTACAGTCAAACAACGCTTGAAATTGCAATCACAATTCGTGATATACCTGAATAAGTAATTAACTCCAAATAGCTAATCCGGCCAATATACTATATAAAGTCAAACTCTTCAATCCAAAAAGGCCCTCAAAATAATCCAAACCAAGAAATTAATTAACTTTTCCCCCTAAAAATACATCATATTCTTCTTCTTCTTCTTCATTTCGTCACATTATTAACAACACAGGTGGTCAATCAATCAATCAATCAAGATGGCATTTCCACCCAAGAAGGTGGTGTGCATTGGTGTCCTTGCCATCTTGCTTGTGTCCCACGTAATGTGCATGGCTTCAGGCGCCTTTAACCGTCCACCAGGCTAGACCAGAAAGCCGGCAGATCAACGCATCACCATTATACCTGGATTTTTTCGTCCTCTGCCAATCAATCGCGGCGGTAATGGAAAAAACTTTCCAAATCCGACGCCGGAATTACGCAGCCCCGTTAGAGTACCTGCATTTGATAAGCTGCCAGTCAACCGCGGTGATGCAAAAAGCGTTGAAAATGATGGTGGTGCTCAACAAGGCAAGTTCACGCCAGGGATGGGGTCCGTGTTCAGGGGCGGACTTTAAATACTCAATTTACCAGGAATGCTCAGGGTAATCGCAAAGCCGATTAATTTAAGCTCCATCGCCATCATATATATGTATTTGTAATGTAAATTAAGCCTCCAGTATCATGCATATGCATCCATGCATGAGCTGTTGCTTGTGGAGAGGGGCTTAACATGTTTGGCATTGCAATGTCTTGAGTCTCACTGACCACTATATAACAATGAGAATTGTTTTTTTAAAGTAATTTGCATGTCTCTCTCTCTCTATATATAAATGTATAGATACAGGGACGGAGCACCAGGAATTTGGCTTGGGGCAGACATATTAAACCTTGTAAATAAAAAATCAACTAACAATTGCAACAAGACAAATTTGAAGGGAAAATGAAGGAGTAATGCTTGGATCCTGTCTTATTAGGACAAAAATTGTCCACCAATCTGGGTTGGGCCAATAAGGGTTTGCCACCTGTCTTTACATTAAAAAAATATAAAACATGAGTTAGACCCCTTTTTTCTCTCTCCTTCTCTCTCTCTCTCTCCTCCTATGTGCGTATGTTTCTTTTCTTTTTTTTGTTTCCCTCACTCCCATCTCCCAATGCTCATGAATTAGAAAAGTAATTAAATAGGAGATAATGAAATTTGTTTGTAGAATAGTAATGGAGATGCTAAAAATGTAAAAAGAGAAAGTAGTGAAGTTGTAGAACTCAACACCGAGAGACATGAAAAGAAGAGAAGCAGAAGAGAAACCCAATCTCAAAGCAAGGCTACAATTTGCAGAATTTTTTTTCTCCCCCCGGTTTATGCATTACAATGAATTCATGTTCTTTCCATGAAGGTTAGAAATTTACCCTTGTTTTGATTTGAAGATTTTACCCTTATTTTGTTTCTCTCACATCATGCTCAGATATCCGTTTTACGTTGTCGACTCCATTCACAAATCCAAACTCTAGGAAGCAACCTATTGATTTCTTACAGTGTTTTGGTTTTAGCAAGGATTGATTGGCATTTTTGAAGCAGATATGTTCAAACATTATATTTTCCAATGCAAATTATTTTTTCTGTTTTCAAAAAGCTTAAATCAACTATGGGTATTGTTGAATTTTTGTTCAAAATGAGTTTAATTCAAGTTTAATTATGTTCAAATTTTGGGCTTTTTTCCTTTCAAAAACAAAGGTTTCTGTTTGATTAGAAAAACAATGTATTGATAGTATTAGGGTGAAGTTTCATTCAATTTTATTTTTCATTTACATATATATATATATATAGTATGTTCTTTAGGAGAACGGAAGAAACATTCTCCGGATAATGCTGATTATTATAATAAGTATTAAGTGTTTATTTAATGTCATTTAGAGAGTACTTGTTTTGCTATGTTTACTTTGGACCCAACTGATGAAAGCTAATAGAACTGATTGCATAACTGACTCCTGACTCCTACTCGCGGAGAAGAGACTTTCCTTCTACGTGATAACCTTTAATAGAAAATATTTGAAATAGAAGAATATGAACTGAAGTATTCTGTAATGCATCCTCTCACAAGAGCTTAAAATTCTGTATTCAATGACTAATGCAGGAGATGGATAACATAAGCTTAAGCAGTGAGCCATTGAATAGATGTGAAGTTGATATGGAAGATGATTGTCCTTCTCCTCCTAACGAGTGTTCCTCAAAAAAAGAACTTCAAGAAAAAAAGGATGAACCGGAACTTGGAATGGAGTTTTTGCTCTCTTGCTCTATTGATTCTGCAATTTTATAGGCTTAAGTTTTGGTTTATTGTATTTGCTATCATGTACTCTATTTATCTTTCTCTATTGGTTCGGCTTTTTTTTGTGCTGCAAATTTATGTCTTCGCTATTACATTTATAAAAAATTTTACATTTAGTTTGATGTCTTGGGCAAAAAAATATTTACAAAACATAAATTTTTTAAAATGTACAAAGTCAAGGAGGAATCCCTCTACTGCAGCAAAAAAAAAAAGCATCCCAAACAGTTTCTGAATTTCGTTAATCAAATTTAATTTAAGACTTCAAAGAAAACAATATTTGACAATCAAACCAACTCTTCTAGAATTATCTTACATTTTTATCATCTCCTTTGCTTACTTTTCTGATTCATGAGCCTCTGTATGTTGTGAGGGCCCGACATTGGGAGATGGGAGTGAGAGAAACAAAGAAGATGAATGTTATTCATAGTCGTGCAAGTGACTGTCCATTCACAGTTGCACCTCTTATTAGCTGAAAAATCAATTATATAAGATGTAATTAATGTATCTTTTCCTATTTTATTGGAACTATGAAATTTCAACTTATAAGACCAAATTACCATTTTATATTATTTCCTCTTTCTTTCCTTTGTTTGTTACATATATTTTAACTTTATATGTTCACCTTGATAGATTTTTTAATTGATGTAATATTATAAAATTTGAGTTTTAGTTAATATGTGAACCAAGAAAAGTATGGTTTTCTAATCTATTCACAATATAGTAAATTACTATATATGTGTGTGAACAAAGAAAAAGAAATAATTGAAAAAAAAAAAAAAAAGGGAAAGAAACAATCAATTTACATAAGATTTTTTTTTTTTTTTCTCTCTCTTTAATATGGATCTAGAGAATAGGGGGGAGAAATAGTAAGAAACCAAGTATATAAATAGTTAAAAACAATTGAAAAAAAAAGAGGGAAGAAAGAATAAGGTAAGTAAGTAAAGAAAGAATCAAGATTATATAGGTGTACAGGTATAAGAAGGATAGAACAAAAGAAAGAATAAATATAAAAGGGTAATTTGGTTCAAAAAGTTGAAATTTCATAGTTCCAATAAAATAGGAAAAGACGCATTAATTACCTCTTCTATAATTAATTTTTCAACCAATAAGAGATGCGATTGTGAATGGACAATCGCTTGTGCGACTGTAAATAGCACTCCTCAACAAAAAATTATCTTGGGAGATGGGAGTGAGAGAAGCAAAAAATTTAAAGGAAACATTAGCCCCATGGCAGAAGAGAGAAACAAGGAGAGAGAGAGAAGAAAAAAAAAAAAAAAAACGGGTCTAGTTAAATGGGTATAACCCACACTTTTTGTCGGATCTAAGCATTACTCAAAAGGAAATGCATGGTTCTTTTTTGAATATTTAAAAATTTATTAGCTAGACAAATGATTTTCTTTCTATTTAAATTGTGACTTTGGTGAGTTGACAATGTTTAGCACAATCATTATATTTGTTTTATCAAGTTTTACCTATATATTTGTTTTCTAAATGTGAAAGAGTTCAGCTGTAAATTTATTAAAATAGTATTATTATTATTATATTTTTTTTCTTCAAACGCATGTAATTCTAAGTTTCATGACTATCTGCAGTGAGGCAGTGTAGAAGACTTTTAAAGAGTATAGAGTGACTAATGAAGTAGTTGATACATAATGCCCCATAACGACTTCAAAGATGCAAAACAAGCTCAAATTAATAAACAATTTCCGTGTAAACTAACACTCCCTGAGGCGGAATGTAATTTTTTTTTTTTTTTTATATAGAGAAAATTATGAATTCATTAAATTGAATAAAAAAAATCATAGTAACACATTATAAAGGTGTTAAACGAAATTTGAGATATTTAAAAGTTCTAAGAAACTCGATAGACTTTGATTATGAAAAAATAAAAAAATAAAAATAACTTAATATACTTTATTGGTGTTTAGAATGTAAAGCAATTTATATGTAATTTCTCTCTGATCATTTTTTTTATATATTTTTTTTATAAAAAAAGTAGAGTCACACCTTCTAAGATTTGGCAAAATAACGTACAGATGAAAGTTACTCACTTTTTTAACAATGACACCCCTTTAAGTTTCAAACCCAAACCCAAACCCAAACCTGTAGCTAGATCAGTGTCTCACTTTGTCAAATCTCTTCTCTTTCTCGTCTATTCTGAAATTTCAGATCTCTCTATATTCTATACACAAAAACAATTATTCCTTTATACATACACATATGTACGCATAGATATAGTACAGTATCTGTATACCGATTAACCATGGCACATACTATTTTGGTGACTAGTGGTGCTGGGTATATTGAAAGTCACATGGTGCTTCAACTATTGCTGGGTGGATACAGGGCCGTGGTGATCGACAATCTCGATAACTTTTCCCCAATCGCAATCAAGCGAGTTCAAGAACTCGCCGGCGAACATGGCCCTAACCTCTAATTTCATCAGGTTCGGTACAACTCCAATTTCATCAGGTTTGTCACAACTCCAGTTTTAATTGACTTTGATCAAACCCAAACCCAAACCTTTCTCCCTTTCTGACACCGACGCCGGAGATAAGGACAGCAATACAGACCTTGACCTTGATCTACCTACGAATACAAACCTTGATCTGGCGGCGGAGGAGGGATCGGACGACTGGCTCGACTCGTAGTTGGTGGGATAGTATTTCAAGAGATTCTTTGCTTTCCAAGGAGAATAAAGAGGTTGTGGGAGGGTTGGCTGCTTTTTGTGTGTGGTTGATTTGGAAGGCTCGAAACAAATTGGTGTTTGAAAAGGAAGTTTGGGATTCTTTGGTGGTGGCTAATCTAGTTACGGATCGGATGTGGGAATTTCTGAATGTGCAAAAAAAATGCCAAGCGATTGATTATTCTAAGAATTGTATAGTGTCCTCTAACCGTTGGATACGGCCGTCGCATGGAATGATTAAATGTAATGTGGATGCTTGTTTTTCCAAATCCGTTTTGTTAGGAGGTGGAGGGGCGGTTTTTAGGAATTCTGATGGCTCTGTTCTTCAAGCAGTGATTTTTAAACCGGTTTCTTCCTTGTCCGTGAACGCAGCTGAGGCTTTTGCTTTGTATCGTGCTTTGTATTGGGCCAAAAAGTTTGACTGTCAACAGGTCTGCTTTGAGATGGATGCTAAAGTGGTGGTGGAAGCTATTGCGGGTGTGCGATGTCCTGATGGTGAGTGCTTTCCTTTGGTGTCTGAGCTCAGGCAAGAGATGCAGGCTTGTTCTTTGTTTTCATTGGCACATGTTCGAAGGGATGGTATACGGTGGCTCATGCTTTAGCTGGTCTATTACGGCCTACCATGGATGAGGATTTGGTGCTTCTTTTAATCCCAGCTTTTATCTCTAGGCTTTTGGCAGATGATGCTGTTGGTTGAGGGTGAGGGTGGGATTGTTTCTTTGTTGTTTTTGGTGGTTGTTGCCAAAAAAAAAAAAAAAAAAAGTAGTAGTATAATATATATATATATATATATATATATATATATATATATATATTAGCAGATATATAGAGAAGAGAGAGAGAGAGAGAGGCACAGATGGTGTGATAGGAAGAGAAAGAAGAGAAAAAATGAATAAGGGCCATTGCGTCATTTTGTAAGGTTTGATATTTTGTAATATATCTGAATTTAATATTGAGGGGTAATTTTGTCTTTTTATATAATTTAAGGTCTTGTTTGGATGAAATTTCAGAAAGGGAGTGTCATTGTCCAAAAAATGGTTAACTTTCATGTGTGTGTCATTTTGTCAAATTTCAGGGGATGTGACTGTACTTTATTTTATTTTATTTTATTTTTGGAAAAGTAATTTTCTCTTTCTTATCCTGCCATGGTACAAGGTGTACAGTGTACTTGAATTTTTTTTTCTTCTTTTGTAACTGTTAGTGAGACAAATGTACATGATTGAATTGTTAATAAAAGGTTTGAATGCTTTGGAAAAAAATGTGTTTATTTTCCAAGTGAAAGGCTTTAGCTAATCTTTACAAACTCCATTAATAAACTAGTCATATTTGGCCATGCTAAAGTTGTAAGGTTGGCAACCCTAATCAAAATATATGTAAAGTTTACCGTAGTGTTGGGACTTACTAGAGCACTTCAGTTTGTATAGAGTTATTGTTATATTATTGGGACACCATTACGACACTCATAATCTGATTAATAAATGGGTTAAGACTTGACAAGAAATGAAAATACACGTTTAAGTAATTTTTGACACGAATACGATATATTTATTTTACGCGTTTAGCTAAATGGGTCATTTTTTACATAAACACGACACGTTTAGTTAATCCGGTTAGTCAGGTTAATCGTATCATAATTGAGTTTACAAAGTCAAACACGACACGTTTAGTTAATCAGATTAATCGTGTCATAATCGAGTTTACAAAGTCAAACACGACACGTTTAATTAGTGGATCAATTTGTGTCGACACGAATACGATTAGCCTAAACCCAAACCCAAACCCTCTTACTCGTGATAGCGTGTAGTGTTAAATATTGTCACCCCTAATTCTGTCAAAGAATTCCTTCCAACAAGAAGGTCAAAGAATTCCTTCCAACAATGCCCTTGAAAAAACATACAACTCTCTCCACCTTTGAAAGTAATATAAACCATTAAGAAACAATTAAAACTTATTAAATAAATTTAAGGTAAAATACAGCCATACTTTTTTGAGATTTGTTAAAAGGACAAACAGATTACACTTACATGTTTTTGGGACAATGACACCCCTTTAAAAAAATTCAATCCAAACAAGGCCTTAAATCATATAAAAAGACAAAATTGCCCCTTAATATTAAAATCAAATTTATTACAAAATATCCGACCTGTCAAAATGACGCAATTGCCCCTGAAAGTTTAGGGCCACAAATTAGCGCCCCTTGGCGCCAGATTAGCAAACTGTGAATGCCCTGTGATAGAGATGTTACTTCAAGATATGTGATAGAGATGTTACTCATATGTGTCTCCATAGCCATCACAACTATCATAGGTTTTTTCTTTGGAATGGGAAACGAAATGTCATGGAAACAAAGCAGATTCAAAACATGGAAGGGACAACACCGGTGGGGTCGCCAAACTCTTTGATCTAAAATGCAGCTGGATAACTGGAAAGCTTCCCACAAGAGTCACTTGTCCAATCTACCAATGTGCACTATGGTGAAAGGCCAGACCTCAAGAGTAAGTTTTTCTTCTTCCATCATATTTGAATAAAATTATAGTGTTCCCAAGAAGAAGAAAAAAAACACTATGAATTGGCTTTGATATTGAAATCTGGAATTGGTTATTATTGCAGAAATTTTGTTCGAGCGTAAAGAATCAAGTGTTGGGATTCTTGTTTGCGGACCGAAGAAGATGAGTCATGAGGTTGCAAGCATATGGTCATCTGGTCTGGCAGATAATCTGCATTTTGAGTCCTCGATATTGAAATTAAGGTCTTAATTTGATGCATATTTTAGTTTTGTACTTAGTTTTGTTACTGGATTGATTGTTCTGGCATTAATACAATGGTGAATTTGCATTTTTATTGCAAGCTAGGGTTCATATGCTGAGAATTTTCGTGGGATGTATATATATATTCTATATTCATTGTGGCTGCACGTATAAATTATTCACTAGTGTAATTTTATCCAATTTATTAGTAATTTGTAAAGTTCAAAAGATCAACTAAATGATCAGAGGATATTTTGATTAATTTTTTATGCCGATTAACTTCAAGGATATCTTTGTCCACTTTTCAATAAAAGAGTTAAATTTCACAAGTGTGTCCTTGTAGCAAACCTCAAGAATATTGTTGTCCTTTACCAGAAAATTTAAAAAGGCTGAAAAACGCACAACTCTCTCCACCTTACACTTCGAGAGTAATTAAAAGCAATATAAACCATACACAAGCAATTAAAACTTATTAAATAAATTTAAAAGGCTAGTTTGTTAAATAAAGATTCAAAATATAAGCTCAAAGGGCACAAACAATCCAAATATAAGGAAGATTATTTATGCACCTAATAAAGCATCTCACCTTCACAAAACAAATATGAAAAGCCCGGGAGAGAGAGAGAGAGAGAGTTAAATAGAAAATAAACTTGGCATTTATTTAATAACTATTAATATATCAGCCATCATAACAAGAAGACCAAACCATCATTGACCTCA
This sequence comes from Cornus florida, assembly GCF_030987335.1. Classification (NCBI taxonomy): domain Eukaryota; kingdom Viridiplantae; phylum Streptophyta; class Magnoliopsida; order Cornales; family Cornaceae; genus Cornus; species Cornus florida. Next base: position 86,136,303 of record NW_026775571.1, on the reverse strand, counting down.
CAAAGAGCGCACACATACTACTACAACTTTAACCCCATAAGAGAGTAAAAAAACATAATAATTTAAACCCATCACAGTTCGGTGAAACAAATCAGACAAAATCCCAAAGACATTGCGTACCCATCACTTAACACAAAGCAAATACCACGACTTGAAACCCATTAAAAGACCACAAAAGAGGCTATGGCCTTACCATACCAAGTGCCTACACGGTGACTGTAAAACCATAATAAACTAGAGAACAAAACACAAAACCCATTAGATTCACGCACAAACTCCTTCACTACTGTCTATAGGAAAGGAGATTTGACCGGCGTTTGGGAACAACGGTGAAATGGTAAAATCTCCTCCTCTGTGGTGAATAGAGAAGGAAATTCCGTTCGGTGGCCGCCACGCTGACCGCCTTTCAGACAAAAAACATTATGTTCTCAAGCTCAGGATGCAGCTTGTAGAACTTATCATCAAATGAAGCGGAAGCCATTGTCGATGAAGTCATCCCGGAAGACGACGATGCTACAGAAGCAGGATACAGCTCCATCACCACCTCCTGGAACATGCGTCCCCTGTATGCAACGAGATCAGCATAGTAAACCGGAGGAACAAGGGAGACCGGTTTGGTGCAACGAGCAAACGTGAAGCACAAGTCATAAATGAGCTTCTGCAACTTGTCAGAGGTGAAGTTGTGCTGGTCCCAGAGAACATAGTAGTGGGTGGGCTTACTTGTACCAAGCCCCCCATAATGGCTACAGAGATAGAAGTCATACTCAAATGGATGAACAACTGTTGTGTCCACAACAGTTCCGGGAGGCACATTCCCAGCTTGACCTGCATCCCTCTGGCTTACGGGAAACAATCTAGTCTGATGTCGTTTCTGGGCTACAATAAGAGTGATTGTAGGGTAGTAATTTTCCTTGTGAAATTCCCTCTGCATCTCAAGAAATTCCTCATTCAGAACCATATCAAATTGACTTTCACTCACTCCGTCACGGAAAACAATAATCTTCTCTGGCTTGACTTTGTTGATCCGAGCATAATTATGCACAAGATCAAGACACATGCTTCCAAAATTCAAAATATTCTCCTTGCGGTGGTCTTGAGGGCAAACACGAGCAGCATAGCGATTTGCTTCTGGCCAGTTCACCGTGGCAACAACTGCAGCCATTGACGGACAAGTTGAGTTATAGGAGCCAGGATGATTAACATCAGCCCCTATGAACATAACATGGCCATTTCCTCCAAAATAATTTGGGAGTCGTTCAAGGAGTTCAAAATTGCTGCCTCCAAGCTTAGCATTCATTTTAAGAGCAAGGTTGCCAAAATATTGATCCTGTCCCTGTCTTTTGTTGGCACGATCGGACAAACAACACTGAGTTACTATCCCAATATCAGTCTCAGAAATCCATTTCAGAAACTTATAGCCAGGATCCTTTTTACTCATGGCGCACACAATGATTTGTAAACGACCCATGCCAACTTTGTTGGCCTCCTCCATAACACCTTCAAGGAGTTGACGTAGCTTACGAGCATCAAGGAACACGTTCATATTAGCGGGACGATATACAAGAGGATCATTCATTCTGATCCCCAGATTTTTGCACCGATTCTGGAGATTATAAATGAAATCGTCAACTGCAAGTGCGAAACGGCGGTCAGACGAGCTGAAATCTAGTAATGCCCATCGCTCAACTGGTTTTCCATCCACCACCTTTTTCCCAACAAGGTTCCATTGACATTTATCCCTATCAACTTTCACATTACCACTGGAAGCCCCCAGCTTCAAATCAGGTGGCCCAAGAACACGCCCAACCACTGGTGTCATGTTCTTGACAACTTGAATATCAAAATTCTCAGTGACATTTCCCCTGGCAATAAATGGAACAAAATTATCTATAAGCAAAACAAAATTCAACTTACAAAATACATTAAACAATATTTGTTATTTACGCCATCAAAATAACTTGAGCAATACCATCCAATCACAAATTATATGAAAATCTATTAGATTTGGGTCCGTTCACTTCTTTAATAATTGAATGCACCAGCTTCACACATACCAATTTCCAAAAGTTGAATAGTTTCATGAGCTAAAAAAACAACCAAGAACATATTTTTTTCATGCAAGTTCATTTGAGGTCACGTCATCAAAACATAAAAAACAAAATAAAAGGAACCAGTAAGAAATTTGATGCAAAAAACCTATAAAGTCAATAGGGAGAACAGTTTTCAAACATGAAGGGAGAAAAGAACAAAAACAGGTTACAGATTAAATGAATGTAGCACCCCAAATAATTAGGGTTCAGCAAGAATTCAAACAAAAATAAAACCTGTTAGCTCCATGTTAAATGAAAACAAAAATAAAAGGTTTAGGAATAATTCATACCCACAAGGTCCATCCTCAGCCCGCACCATCTCACAGATGGCATTCCTTCTGATATTTGGCTTAGCAAGTGACAGTTCCTTCAAAAACAAGCCAGCATTTTTATCCAGATCCTCCTTTGGGTACCTTTGCCCCTCCAGCAATATGCAGAATTCCATTGGCACATAGTTTTGCTTGTTTTTCCCCAAATTTAAGCAAGGAATATCCTGGTAAATAATTTCTTTACCATATTTCCTCCTGAAATAATCAACAAGTGATGTTTTCCTTGGTGGAATAGTGCCTTCAGGATCAATCTCGTCAAAAGTGATAGCTCGTGTGTCTTGATCTGTTAACCCTGCAATTTTGAATCTTTGTTTGGTAACACGGTGAGTTACTGTGACTCTCAAATCTTTTAATACACCAATCACATCTCTTCTCCACCTTCTGAAATCATTTAGACTAAATCCCCAAAGGTGCTCCTTAAGAAAGTCTATAACTGGCAATCGCTTGCGAAATGCCAATACAGAGTAGTCCAAGCACAAAGCTAGCCCCTGGGAGGTGGGTTTCAGACTTTGCTGAAATCCTCTCATAGCCGCAATGCCGCCCCCAAGGTCATCTTCTTTATTGAATTTTGTAGGGTAAAAGCTTCGACCTAGCGAAACCCTATTCCTAGATGGATTCTCCTTCATTACCACATCCATTCCCTGTAAAACATCACGGGGAATGGATGATAGGTTTCCACACAAGTAGTCCTTCAGCTTGCAAAACTTCAATTCATTTACTGCATTTATAGTAACAATATAAGAAGCTCTCTTCACATCCTCCCCTTCTGATAAGTCCACTATGAATTTCCCAGTGGGCAGTGAAACTGCACTGAAAATGCTCTTTGAACCATCATAGGCAGTCATTGCCAACTGAAACCGAGTTGGGTCATCAGAGAAAAGCTTTTCCCTGATCATTTGAAGCTTGTATTTTGGAATCTTTTCAGATCTACCCTTGAAAGTCACCTCTGGTTTAACATCCACATCATAATGTGTTATGATGGTCTCTGGATTGAACTGGACTGGAAAATGATTAACAAGAAGATTGACTGCCCGAATAGAATTCCTGCCCCCTTTGTCAGGTCGCTGAACTGGAACCAATTTTTTGTCAGTACTCCCTGAAATAGATGATGAAGGTGGCCGTTGCTCCGAGATCTTTATTGACTGTATGTCTGGGATGACATCATCTGTGCAAACAACGAACCAAGTTTTGATTTTATTAGGCCCAATGATGCTGAAAATAACATCTTGCTTACCATAGAGAGAGCTCATGAGCAAAAGTAATCTACAATAAATAAATAAATAAATAATATTGGGATACATACAACCTTACACCAAAGAACAACTCCAACCATCCACATGTAGAACTTTCAGTAAAAAAAATTGACAGTCAAAAGAACCTAACAATCAATTCCATCAACAAAAATCTTCCGCTAACAACACCCAAAGACCCATAGCTACAAGTTATCCTCCCCTCATATCACATTATGAGTATAATTCCATACATTTTAAGGCAGACGTTGTCAACATTTCCATGAATAAATTAATGGCTAACTCTTAACATACTATCGAAGAAATCCATCTACTAGTGACTGATTATTCATTCTATTGAAAAAACAATCCCTCAATTATTAACTGATCTAACATACCATTGAAGAAATCCATCTATTATTAACTGATTATTCATTCTATTGAAGAAAATCCCTCCATAATTAACTGATCTAACATAATATTGAAGAAAATGCATCTATTACTAACAGATTACTCATTCTACGAAGAAAATCCCTCTATTATTAACCGATTATGAATTCTGACTTCCCAATATATATAATAGCTTCTAACAAAATTAGAATCAGAAGAGTAGATCTTCACAAGTAGAGTAGATCTATACCTGGAAGAGGCTCAGGAGTCCTCTGCGACTCCGATTGAGACTGTTCAGGAACTGAAGCAACCCAAGCCCTGCTTGAACCACCCCAAGCTCCTCCTCCTCCTCCTCCACTACCTCTTCCATACCCACCCCTACCGGAACTCTCGCTGAACTCTGGCCTCGCCGGTCCCACACCCTGACCAGACGGCGGCCTGTAGGCCCCACCTTGCCCATGCGCCGGCCGATAACCCCCTTCCTGGCCCGAACCCTGATACGCACCACCGTAGCTTGAAGCCCTACCCCCTCCTCCTCTTCCTCTTCCACCACCACCACCACCACCAGCGTACTGTTGCTGATGGTACGGATTCTGATACTGTTGATGATGCTGATCTCTTCCACCTCCTCTCCCACCGCCGCCGCGACCGCCACCGCCACGACCCCCTCCGTCTCTCCCGCCGCGACCGCCACCGCCACGACCACCTCCACCGCGACCTCTTTCACCCCCGCCGCGACTGTAGTTACCTCTCTCCATTTTCTCAAACCCTCGAAGAAAGATCCGTGTGTATTTGTGTATCTGTGGGTTAGGGTCTGTGACCTGTGAGAGAGGGGTTTTTTATACAGAGGAAAAGAGGGTGGGGCTGTGGGGGTAGAAAATGACGAGGCTGGCCTTACGTGCTCACTAAGCTTTTCTACTGTAGAGAATTCAAAAAGTACTTTAGAGGGAGAGAATTGGAAATGTAGGGTGTTTGGTAGATTCCTGTACTCGAGAAGGTTCGATGAAATCGAGTCCGAGAGGAAAGTGAGGGGAAAACACGGAGGAATTTACGAGGAAATGTGTAGGCACGGTGGAAAGAAAGTGGTAGTACCGTAGTAGAGTGGGTGCAAGTAAAACCTTGGTCAGTTCTCTCCTTCACACGCACATAGTTCATTTCTCGCATTCGGACTTATGGAGTGTTTGTTTCCCATTTGTTACATATTTGGAGCATCAAATTCAGGGTTCGAATTTAGAACTTAAAAAAAATTAGTTAAAATTAGTACCTAAATCTAAATCACATAAAGTGGAAGAGCGACAAAAATATGTCATAAATAGTGAGGATTTGAACGAAAGCGTGTTTGGAGTGAGAGACCAACACCTGTTGAGAAAAATTGTGTAAATTACGAGATGGGTATTATTTTACTTAATTTGATCTACATTTTAAAATTTAATAACTTAAATTACATTTTTAAGAGAAAGGACCAGAGGGTGTGGGGGTAGAAAATGACAAGACTGGCCTTACGTGCTCACTAAGCTTTCAAGTGTGGAGAATTCAAAAAGTAAAGAAGGATCGATGAAATCGAGTCCCAGAGGAAAGTAAAGAGGAAAATACGGAGGAAGTGGCGAGGAAATGTAGGGACTGTGGAAAGAAAGTGGTAGAGTGGGTGTGCGTAAAAAAAAAGTTGGTTAGTTCCATCCCTATTCCTTCATACGCATGGAGTGTTTTGTTTTCATTTCTCACATATGAGAGTGTTTGTTTCTTATTTTAAAAAATGGTTAAATATGAATTTAGAACTAAAAAATTTTGTTAATCAACGATAACATATTCTTACCACATTCACAAGCTTTATCCCACTTTTTTTTAATCAACGCAAACATATTCTTTTCACATTCACAAGCTTTATCCCATTAGAGTCTAGAAGCTTTATCCCATTAGACTCTGGAGACTAATCAGATTAGAGTGTGATTAATTATCAGATAAGAATGAGATTATGTATTAATTAAGAATGAGCTTGAATTTCCCTAATAAAACTGAAACAGCTAAAATTGTAATGGGACTCCACATTATCAAATCAAATTAATGAATCTTTATTATTATTACGATTTGTTTTTGACAGAATTAATGAATCTTTATTAGACAATAGACTCCACAACTCTTTCAATTCGCAATATGTATTTCATGTAATAAGGTAAAATAGATGAACAATAAATTTGAGATGGGTATGATAGAAAAATATTTCATTTCTTGCACTACATGATAGTTTATTTTATTATTATTTTTTTTTTTAGCCAGATAGTTATTGTCAAACATAGTAGTAATAAAATAAATAATAATAATACTAATAATAATAAAATGTGAATAATTCAAGACATACATTTATAAATAATGAAAATTGGAAGCTGCAGAGACCAGAACATAAATAATGTTAATGAAGCAAACTAATAAAATTCTACTTCCATAATCGACTGATCGTCAAATGCAGCTATATGGTTGAACAATTCTACCGAAAGAAGATTAATTTAAGCACATAATAGAACGCATACATGTTCAGTTTTGGAATCAATATTACAAAACTTAATGTTGAGGAATGTTTCAAAAAAAAAAAAAAAACACCTAATTTTGGAGAAATTCTCAAAATTTTCCTGTCCACTGAAAAATCATCTTCATGCTCTCAAAATCCAAGAACTCGTATAACAAGCTGAATTTGTTTCGCTGTTTGACAACTCTGAGTGTAAAGCTTGTTATCTGCATCTCAAGTCCACACAAAACCTGCTTGTGTTTGGAAGCTTTGTCCCAAACCATGTCAAATGCAGCTAACACATCTACGATTTTCTTTTTACTGGCTCCTCCCATTTTATGGGTTTTTAAGGAGTTATTCCAGGAACAAGTGGAACAGGTGGCTTGGGCTTCTTCGTTTTCTCCACCAAAATAGCTTGAGTTGTCAGGACTACTCCAGCAACGGAGACTGCATTTTGGAGTGCACATCTTGCAACCCGACAAGGATCAACTACTCCGACTACAAGAAGGTCTTCGTATCTTCCTGTCATCGCATTGTACCCAATATGCCAATCACAAGCCTGAATTTTCTCCACGACTACCGCTCCATCAACTCCTGCATTGGATGCAATTAATTTTGCAGGTGCAAGAAGTGCCTGAAATTCATCATTGACAAAGTTTTGTGTTATAAAAAATATGCAATAGGCAAGGCCTCAATTCAATGAAATTTTTGGAACCTTTGAATTTTCATATCAAGCTCAAGCTAATTATTTTCAACAATATCCTGGCAGAATTAAATCTTGAAATCATCACGCTACTGTAACATACAACATGCATGCACATTTTCCTCTCAAGCCGTAGGTCAAGTTTTATAACCAACTCCACCTCCTCCTCTTGTCCCCCCCTCCCTCTCTTCAGGTTTTTACATGGACACTTTTGAGCAGTAATATGACATGCTTGGACACTTATGAGTAGATGTATGACATGCTTGAACACTATGTGGCACAGGTATTGGTATTTGGGATATGCGTGAACATGCCTACTCCTAAAGTAAATATGCGAGATCAAAGAAAACTTTGTTAATACTACTGAATTTTTGTGTCAATGAAGTTGTGAATTATGTTTCAAAGTGTAGGATTAGTCAAATACCAATCATGTTCTTCCAATTTTCTCTTTCAGGCAATTTGTCAACGTCTAGTACATGTTACTCGTACACGAACTTGTTAAAGCAACCCAGAAGATACCTCGAATACACACTATAATGTTCAAATTACTTCCAAGCTACACACTGAGCAACTCCAATAAAAAAAAAGTTAACCACTAACAGAAAACTGTTAACCTACAACTCAGACACACTTGAATAACGAGTCTTGAATTAGAATTTTAGCATGAAACCCACAAACTATGACAAACTAACACATGGCACAAGCCAACGCAAGCCTAGAGGGGTCCATACAAAGGTGGCCATATACTGGCGCTGGTTCCTACAAAATATCAATTCCACCTATGACGTGCAGAAAAATTAGAGCTTCTAATGTTTCTGATTTGCTCTCTAGATTTAGTTTGAGGTTTGAATTAAAAAGAGACTTAAGAAAAAGAAGAGAAAATGGGAAGAAGAAGAAGAAAAAAAAAATTAGAAGAAGACGGAGAGGAAAATTTATTTGTCGAGGTTTAAAAGATCTTTGATCTGATACCATGTTCTACACACACACAGAGATGGAAGCTTGCCCCAAGGATGAGTTGGTCCTTCTATTTATATATATCATTATTGAAAATAAGCAGAAGTGAAAAAAACACAGTTTTAACTTGTAGCATTATAAATATAACTTTCTTACTGGACATAAATGTCAATAATATACATGCAATGAAAGGAAAGAGAAAAATGTAACTATACCATCCCCACAATGTCAGCACCAATTTGCTCATCTGGATCTTCCAATAACTGCTTTACGATTGGAATTTGTTCCAATAGATGTACATAAGCAGCTCCACCACCAGGTACTATACCTTCGTCTATAGCAGCAAATGTGGCATTCTTTGCATCCTCAATTCTTAGCTTCCGATCTTCAAGTTCCATCTCAGTGTGTGCTCCAACCTAAATTCCAGTCACATTGCTTAAGAAAGCTATTTTCATTTAAAAAAAAGAAAAATTGCACTATTAAAACTTAGAACATTGTTAGATTCAAGCTCGAACTCATTTTTCATAAATTCTTTTGCATATGACTCAGAAAAAATATCTAAATTAAGCTCGACTTTCTGCTTTATAATCACAAATTATATGTTGCCTCATATGCTACAGATTCTTTAAATTTGAACTTTAATCGCTATTTTGATACAATATTCATTATTATTAATTTAATAAACTAGAAAGGAGCACCAACATCTTAATACGACCAAAGTGAAAGTATTAGATTTTTAAAAGCTATAGAAAGCTTAGAGGTTTTATTTGAACTATGCCATTTGAAAACTTGACTTCAAATTTGGACCAAATCAACTTTTTTATAGTATTCCAAAAAAACATCAGATACTTCCAGAGCTAGTGCTATGAAACTTTTTTTTTATTTTTCAAATTAGAAAAATCAAAACGAAAGCTTTGAAGAGCCAATTTCATTAGCGAGCTAAAGATTACAGTGCAGGTCACCATTAGGGAGAGATGGCCTTCAAATAACAGCAGAAAAAAGCTTTTGCCAAAAGGTTCAGCTAATGTTAACTTTCAAGTATTGCAGACCTTAATTATAGCCACACCACCAGAAAGTTTTGCAATCCTTTCAGAGAGCTTTTTTGACAGATGAGAACTATCTGTTTCAGCTAGATCCTTCTTTATCTGCAAAATCCTTGCCCGAATTTCAGCTTTAGTAGAAGGGTCAGCGACAATGGTGGTTGAATTATTTGTTATGGTAATTTTTCGTGCAATACCAAGTTGATCTGAGGAAACACTATTAAGGGTCAGTCCCAAATCCCCAGAGAGAAAATCGGCACCTGATTAGAATACAAAGATGTCAATGAGGAATGTGTTCAGAAATCAGAAAAGTAAAGGAATTATAAGTGATACTGCACCAATGAAACAAATGCAACACCATACAGTCTTCGCAGGCATGAGAACATATATACAAATGCCCATATATGAAAATTGTTTTGCTAGAAAATAAGAAGAATACAGGTTTCCAAATTAATGAAACCCCATAGTGACATAGAAGAGCTTACTTATATTGTAACAAATACTATTTTTGAGTAGAAAAAAATAAAATAATTTAAAAAGGTAAAGAACATGCATAATCACCACTATCTAATCAATAAGTTCTGAAGTTTTCTTTTTGGATAGATTCATTTTGAACTTCAACCAAATTATATAAATGAAAAAGTTACATAGTTTGAAAACCAAATCTTAACAAACTATCAGAACTTTTAGAACTTATTCCAATATTGACCGAGATCAAAGGTGACACTGAAACTATGGTTAGCTGTCCAGCAAAGTTCACCACCAAACTATCAACCTGGATGAAATTTTGGACTGCATAGTAAATTAGGTCAGAGCAGAAAAACAGGCTAAGAAAAGGTGAGGCTGTGGAAGTTTAACAGCCTCAAGGAAGCCTTTCCCTCATAAATCTAAGTTAGAATAAATAAGAAGCAGAATCATTGCAAGATCTTTGGGTTAGCCACACAGCCCCTAATGTCAAATTAAAACCATTTACTTATGCACACACACACACAAGAATGTGAGACACACGTACTCACGCATACATCTTCATTATGGATAAGATAATCTTATGACTAAAACATCTTTTACTAGAATTAGAATACAGCATGTTAGTTTACCTGTCATAAGAGCAATATCTTGAAGCAGACCTTTCTTTCCTTCTCCAAATCCCGGACACTTGACAACAGCAACATTAAGTACACCTTGCATTTTGTTCATGACCAGTGTTTCTAGTACTTGCATCGAGATATCCTCAGCAATTATTAGCAGTGGGACACTCAGTTGGGTAGTCTTTTCTAGTAAAGGAATAATTTCTTGAACAGTTGATATCTTTTGATCAGTTACCAAGACTTTAGCCTTTTCAAACTCCACTGTAGATTTGTCTTGGTTTGTAATGAATTGGGACGACATATACCCCTTGTCAATCTGTAGGGAAAGAATGCCTGAATAGAAATCTAAAATAAAAAACAAAAAGAAAAAGAAGAAGATGATTCCACAACTGAGAAGATAAAATAAAAAACCAGGAAGGCAAACGAATATACAGCCAACAGTGCAATGTAACCACCAAAATCCACCACCCCAAAGGGGAGGCTGAGGATTCAATCCCTAGTGGGGACATGTGTGTGCAAGCATATATTTCAATATTGCAAAAGAAAACGGTGCAGCGTATGTTATTTACACCCCTCCCCTTCTCCAGCCAAACAAAAAAATAAAAATAAAATAAATAAATAAGTGCGATGTATGCATAGTATGCATGCAGAACAGTTCAATTTGCAATAAAATATCCTACCCACTCAATTAATAATCTATGGATTGTTTTGGATATTGAAAAAAGTAAATGAATGCTTTAAAATGAAGTTGGCGGATGAGATTATCTTTGACATACAACTTTAGTCCTAGAAATCTTGATCAAATCCACAAGTTGGTACCCAAATGGACATATACCCAAGGCTTTCATTTGACAAATTATAGAAGGCTCAACATAGTGTCTCAATCCCAAGCCATTACAAATTTCAACCACTTCAAACCCAATTGCTGCAGTGAATTCAAGTTTTCAGAATTCCAAGAGGTCATCAAATTTTGACCATGATCTGTATTGATGTCAGACTGAATCTACAACTCCATCTGTACCATTATGTCCACTAACATGTTCTTAGTCTTTAGCAATTGTTAAGAGCTCTCTAATTAATAATCATATGATATGCCAATGAAACAAGAAAAAAAAAATTAATCATATGGTATACCTTCATTCCCTCTTCAACCATCACAGATGTTTCAGACGATGAGGAAGATTCAACAGAGATTACACCATCAGGACCAATCTTATCTATAGCTTCAGCAATTAAGTTCCCAACAAACTCATCATTTCCAGCAGAAATCGAAGCCACGGCTGCAAAAAGAGAGCATGGTTTGAAGATTTTCATTTAGGCAAACAAAAATTCAAAAAAAAAAAAAATCAAAGAGAGAGAGAGTCACCTTTAATATCATCATTCCCTTTTATAGGAAAACTTTGCTTCTTCAAAACTTTGACTAATTGTTTTACTGTTTTATCCATTCCTTTCTTTAAAGAAACAGGATTAGCCCCAAAAGCAACAGCTAACAACCCAGCTTTGATCATTTCTCGAGCCAAAATGATTGCAGTGGAAGTACCATCACCAGCTAAATCATTAGTCTTAGTTGCAACCTGTGAATAGGCACTTAATATGTGATATTGCCTTATATATATATATAATAATTTTTTTTTGATAAATATATTGGCTTTTTTTTATGTCTGAATTGCAGCGGTATCTGCTTAATAAAGGGAATTGTCTATCTAGAGAGTAAATGACCTCTTGGATTAGCATTGCTCCCGCATTTTCGATTGCATCTGAAAGCTCTATGGCTCGGGCAATTGTAACACCGTCATTGATTACTCTTAAAGTCCCTGATTCTGAAAGAACAACATTGCGCCCTGCACAATTCAAATTCAGATCATTACTCATTTCAATAAGCAGCATAATCATATTAATGAACATCACTACCCTAAAGATCCAATAAAATATCACCACCACGACAACAAAGCAAGCATTTTTCCCAACTACTTGGGGTCGGTACATGAATCCTATTTTTCCCTTTTGCTCTATCTAAGGCCTTAGCCTTGGTCAAACCACATGTAATCATATAATGGAACTGCTCTTAGGCTAATCAATCTTTTTCCTGTAACCTTAAAGGTTTGAACTTTGAAGTGTGAGAACTTCTGAACTATTAAAATGAGGTGTTTTTAAATCCAAAAATTGTTTCATTATAATTTCATTTTAAGAAGTACCATTATAAATATTAAAATCATTTTTAAGTTTCTATGTTGAAAAAATTATTATGATTAATGTATCTAAAATTTATAGTTTCCAATATATTAAGCTCGTTTCATTGAAGGGGTCACTGACCCACACTATCGTTTTTACATGAATGTTGGAAACTGTTTGCATGCGGATCAAATGTAGAATGTCTGGACTCGTTTTTGGTATAGTTGAAGCTTTATTACATGCTTGGTAGTGTTTGTAATATGTCTCATTGAAATTTTGTTTCACTCATAAAGCACCCAAAGACACACATTAAAAGTTTGCAAGTCCTTCAAAACAAGGCCCCCAAAACTATATGCATAAAAGATGATAGCATAGAGTCCAGCTTGCCACCTAGCCCGTATCAAGTTTATTAAGGTAAAGCAACTTTCTCATTACATTAGTTCTGCTCACAAGCCTTCATTTGATCTGAGAACTTGCTCAAAGCAAACCAAACTAGCTCCCATCATTGAAAGCCTTAATGCAATAACTCTAGTATTTTTTTAATTGGACTTGTACGCCTCATATAATAACCCCAATTCAACAGCATTTATAAAACGTTGTTGAAGAATAATACACACTTTTAACTTACATCCCTTATTCAGCTCCCCTTGACAAGTATACGCACCCAGATTTACGATATCTGCAACTCTTTTAGCAGCCATTGGAATGTCTTTTGATTTTTTACACTTGAACCATCATCCTCATTTATTTCTCAGAATAAATCCCATTGCCCCACCCCCCAAAAGATACCCAATTTGCTTTTATATTTTCATTGAGCTGATTCTTTGTTTGAATAAACTAAAAAGAGGGAAAGCACCACTCTGTTTCATTCCACTAACACGAAATTCCTTTCGGAAAGAAGTACCCCCATCATCTGGAGCTCTGCCACTATAAAATTAAGTGTTTAATCTATCCAGATGCAATTGCCACTAATTTTGTACCTCTATCCCTCTCTTTAAGAACTATAAGCATGCCATTTTATGCTTGAACCATCAGTGATCATTATTCACTTCTCAAAATAAATTCCCACAACCAGCCCCGAACTGGCCCATCCCCAACCCCCAGTATACTTATATTAGCCTCATTAGTTGATTGCTTCTTTCAGAATAAACTCAAGCAAAGAAAAAGTTATCACTAAAAGCGATTTACTTCCACTAACAAGAGATCCCTTTTGGACAAAAGTTCCCCCAACATGTCAAGCTCTGAAACTATGGGGTCTACAGTCTGTCCAAATGCAACAGCCATCCATTTATTCAAGAAAGTGACAATAAGGAAGGTAAAGTTTCCATAGCTATAACAACATTGGCAATTCACTCAATCTATAATTACCCCGTTTCTATGTTCGTGATGGCCAACAACTTTACCAAATTTGAATTTGGAAATCAACCTAATTAAAACACACTTGTCCTTGTGTGGTATGTGGTTTGTTTGCCAAATTCATGAATTTGGAAAATCTTTCCATTGCAAGTTAACAGAAGAACTATATGTAGGCAGTCACTTCCAAACACAAAAGTCTGGAAAACGTTTTGTGAAAAATTCATCCACACTTTGACACCATCTTGCTTGATGGTTTTGTTTCAGCTCTTTTTTTATTCTTTTCTTGTCTTTTTTGTTTTCAGGTGAGTTAATTTTTGGCTTTGAGTTATGAACTGAGAACTTAGCAATAGAGAAGCTATACTAGCTCATTTCAAATCTATTTATGGCACAAATCAATACTTTTTTGTAGTATTCATTGAATTTTTTGGGCATGTCAATTTGAACTTCCAAATTATTTTTTATCAAGTATTCCATCTCCAAAGGGCAAAGGCAATTGAAGAGCAAGAAATTTTGTAAAATGGAGTATCTGTCATCTCATACCAGTCTGCACAAAAATCAAATCTTTTACTAAGCATGATTTTTCCTTTCGTTTGTTCTTAAATATAGACAATCCACATTAACTAAATCTAACCTTTGATGCTAGATGATGAGAAATTCCCACCATAAAGAAACAGAAACTCTCAATTTCTAGAACTTCAAAACTGTCAACCAGCATTTATTGAATTCTTTCATTTACATTCCAGAAGAAAAGGTTTTCCGCTTTGAAATTGGCCCAAAGTTGATAGCAAATTACGGCTTCAAATTGCTTAGGTTGTAAAAACAGTTGAACGGTAGCAAAGAGTTGAGAATAGAAAGTGAGTGCCTGCTAAGGCTTCAAAATGCACTGGCTGTCCACATCAGGGTGCATGTTAACAAAGGCTGATGGCAGTCCAGATTTGCACCTTATGCATGTAATATTATAACATTTGAGATATGCTGGATAGCAGAACCAAGACATAAGGGTTTCTTGGACCTAAATTTTTTGAAGGGTTTTTAGTAATTTCTCCTTTATGTAATTTCCTATAAATGTTTCCTAAATATTCCGCTCAATTCAAATTTCATGTACTCTCCCCTCTGATCTAGCTACAATTTCCCACTTGCTACCTCAGAAACTCTACATTCCCTAATTGGCCCACTGCCACTAATCTTCACACATTTTACAGACACATTCACAGAATTCTCATCAACTGCTCATTGATGCCCGAATAGTTTCAAAACTTCAACTTATTCATAATTTCATATCGCCACATGCTAACGACATTGTAAAACTGTAATCATACTGTGACCCCCGAAACTCTAGAAGTTCCATACTTAAAGAAGAAAAAGAAAATGGTTTTACAAATACAAGACTTATCATATTAGTAACAAATTCAACTTCCCACTTTCACCCTTTTTTTTAACCAATAAAGAACAGCCAGAAAAACAATAACAGAAGAGGAAACCAAAAAGGAAAGTCAAGCGAAGCTTGAGATTCAAATTTTATAAGACCAGCAACAAAAAAGCTGCCAGTCACGAAGACCCAGATCACATAGGTCCTAAATTTATCATAAAATTTAAACATATATGATAGTTGAATCTACCAAACCCTAAAACAAAGCATTGTGACTTTATGAAAATCTCAACACTACAACTAAATTAAATATTGTCATACTACAATTAGGGTAACATTTTCTCATAAAATCCCCATTTGAACGCTTTCTAATACAATTTTACTTATCAAAAAATAAAAGAAAAAAAATTATGATCAAAAGCAAATAAATAAAATCAAATAAGCATACCATAAGTTCCCAATAAAAACCATGAAAACCATAATACCTTCAGGTCTTAAATGTTTTGTGAACTCTGTTAAGAAATCCAAAGCTACCCATAACATCAATTTCATCATATTATGAGATAATGAACATCAAAATGAATCGTAAAATGCAAATTACAAATTTTTTTAATCTAATAATAGAAAGAGAAAGAAAAACCCAGATACCTTTAGGTCCTAAAGTGACAGAAACAGCATCAGCAAGCTTATTTATCCCAGCAAGTAAAGCCCCTCTGCATTCTTTGTCAAAAGATATCCTCTTTGGCCCTGCTCTTACCACCAATTTCTTCATCCTTTGTGTATTCCTCCATGACCCAGAAAGGGCATTTCCACTAAGTTTCTGAAACAAGATTTATAGTTGAAAGAATATATAATCAACAGTTTACGATATATATATATATATATATATATATATAGAGAGAGAGAGAGAGAGAGAGAGAGTATGAGAGAGATTGTAGGTGATAACTTACAGAGCAGGAAGCTACTGGAGGGAATAGTAGTGGGGAAGAGAAGGAAACAGACATGTCCAATAGTTGCAGACTTGCAGTCCTGGAGTGTTCGGGTATGGACCGTAGGGGTTTTGCAAATTTTCACAAGGTTTTCAAGGGGTTTTGAGAGAACGAATCGGACGAGTCGAGCGAGTTACCGAATCATGGTGACCAACGCAAGGGCCTGTTTGGAAACGTAATTTTTTTCTTTCTTTTCGGTTTTTTTTTTTTTTTGGTCTGTGAAAAAGAGGAAGCCAACAGGCTCGTGCATTCAAAAAAAAAACACCAATTTGGTGCTTTAAAAAATATAAATAAATTTGGCAGCTTATTTAATAATTTGAAAAGCAAAAATATGGTTACCAAATGCAATTTTTGCTGTCAATTCTTTCTTTTTTTTTAATGGTAGCAGAAAATTAAAAATGATGACATTACCAAAGGCCTTAGAAAATTATGACTTGTATCTAATTGATATATATATATATATATATATATATATATATATATATATATATGAATTATTGATATAAAATGGAAAGAAAAGTTGTTGTCACTCGTGTGGCTTGAAATTATGATGAATATTTGTTATTGACACTTGATAATTGTTTAAATATACACTCTATTACCCTCAGGGGCATAACGACGTTGTTAAAGATCCGGAAGGTAAATTTTTAAAGTCTTACTTTTGAACTGCAAAACCAAATATATATATATATATATATATATATATATATATATATATATACACTCCACGAAGAGAGACTATATTTATGTATATTATTAGTGATTGTTTGTGGCATTACCCGAGCACGTCTACTGTATGCACTCTTTCTTCTACACATTTTGAATTTTTAAATTTTTTTATTTAACTCCAAAAAATTTAATATTCCAATTATTCTTTTGTTGGAAAAGGAAAAGTTTATGTTTAGATTTTTATGAATACAAAATAAAATAAAATAATTCAATAAAAAGAGAAAAAAAAATTCCTAAAAAAAAAAAAACAGATGAAGTAAAGAATAACTTTAACTTTTAAAAAAGAAGGTTATTATGTCCTCAAGAATGTTCTACGGTGCATATTGCATAATGTGCACTCAAAATCGAATTGTCTCATGCTTGTTAAGATGAATCCCAAAATCAGTATATGGATTATAATAAAAATAGCCCATCTAATCAATGGGCTAAGCCCGCTTAAATGCTTCAGTTTTGTGCTTTTATGGTCACGATCTGACCCACGCATATTACTCCCATTAAACAAGCTCTTAATCTTAACCAGGCCTAACATCTAATTTCAAATAAAACTCTATTCGATTTGCATAGAGTTAATGTCTTGAAATTAAAATTAAAAAGGAAAAAAATTAGTTCAAAATATTCCATACTTGAACACATTATTTGATGCCAAAATATATATATATATAATAAAAAAATAAAAACATTATTTGATGAAATTTGAATTTTATTGTTTGTTTTATCCAAAACAGGAATGAATTTAAATGGGTTTTAGATATCTAAATATAAGGTTTCAAAATCCATTGAAAAAATGGTGGGATTGTATAGAATTTGGAAATCACTGTGGGATTGTATAGAATTTGGAAATCACTGGGCCATATTCATCAGCATGGGATTGAAATTGGTGACATTAAAAAAAACGTTTAATTCAAAGTTACAGAAAATTGAAATCCAAATTTAACATGGTTTTGAGAGAGATTATACAAGACAAGCCCAGAGCTCCAACTTGGTTCTATAAATGAGAAAGCCATGTTCTAAAGAAGAAATCGAGCGCATTTGATAAGGATTCAATATGCATTTACATCAAATCTTTGTTTAAAGGTCATAAAAATAAATAAATAAAGTCCTTTATTTAAAGTAATGCTTCTTCTAAGTTTAAATATATAGTTAAGATTGCACAATAGATAGAAAAAAGAGAATTCACGCGATCGTACAATAAATCAGGCTTAGGATGCAGACATGAAATTGACGGGAGTTGGTTTTCACTTCGACAAGGCAGACCAAAACTCACATGGTATGAAGTAATTAAAAACAACTTGAAAAATATTATATAATAGGAAAGAACGGAAAAAGAGAATTCTTGAAGCCGACTCCATCTCTATAAGATGAAGGCAAGGATGATGACGGTGGTTTTCACTTCAACAATATAGCACGAACGGCATTGCCCGTTTTGAGAAATTGTATAATGGTGGTCATGGAACAAGAGCTGTATTTCTATACTAGTCTATAAGAACTGATTAAATCTAATGTCATTCGTATAGCAAGGAGGATCCTATTTCTCCATGTTTCTGCAGGCAAATGTCATATCCACCAACAATGATGGAACATATTTTTGCAGATTTAATTAACAAAAACATATCGTTAATGATTCAAGAATAGCAATATGAAATCTCTCTATCCCTGCTTTTTCCTCACACAATCAACAATCTTCAAATTTTTCAATACTAACAACATATTCCAGATAAATCTAAATTTAAGCAAAATACTACTCAAATCTATAAAATAAAATAAATTTAAAAAAAAAAAAAATTAGACAGGCAATCGTAAAACCGGTGCAAACAAAGAAAAATGTTATTAATTCCAATAGCAATATTCCATTAATGGAAAGAAAAGAAGAGCAGTTGCAACACGACTGGAACAAAGTACCAAAACTCACAAATCCATACTTCTGAACTTCCTTGCTTTAAAACCCATCCAGCCCTTCAAGAAAGTAGTACCTGCACCGCGTTGCGAGAGTTCCCTCAGTGCTTCGCATCTTCTTCTTCGCAAAACTTGGAGTACTGATCCGAGTCCATTAAAGTATTCAATTCCTCGGTGTTACTAATCTTCACCTTTATGATCCATCCATTTTCATATGGGCTTCCATTTACCTAAAAAAAAGAAATTTTACATGTTAAATATCAAATACAAACAACAAGAACAACAGAACAGGGACGGAAAAAAAAAAAACTTTTCTTCATAGGTTTTGTGACTTGAATGAAGGAGTCACTCAACCAATCAATGTAAATGGGAGATAATAAAACAACTTTGCAACAAACAAAAGTTGGGTAAGCATTTCAATATGAGGACCATGACTTAAGCTGGACAATTACAGATAAGAGATGATAACAATAATGTCCTCATATTATCAGAGATTTTTGTACCATTGTTTATGTCGAATTTTACTCATTTCTACCATTGGTGTTCTGAACAATGTTCTAGTTCCATTTCCGCTACAACATTATCCCCCAAATCACAAATTTGTCCGTACCTCATACAGAGAGCCATTTATTTTAATTAAAAACACTGAGAATAAATACTAAAAGCAACCCCACATACAACAAATAATTTAATCAGAAATATAATATTACTATTTGCCACTAGTAAAACATATTATACCCAAAAGGAGGAGAGGGGAAGGCATTTAGATATAGAACAATCATGGATAAGTAGGAACAAAATTTTAAAACATTTGCAAACCTTTCAAATTACATACTTTAGGACAACTAATAAAAGATTATATTTTTCTTATGAAAAAAAAAAGTGATTCATATGTCCAACTAATTAAATATAATGAATGAATCTTGGAAATGAGGATGGAATGCACATGATCAAGGAGTGTCAAATTGAAATAGTGAGGAGCTGAGGGCTACCGAGCAAAAACTAGAGTCTTTGAAATTAAAGCCAGTTCAATTGGAAGATAAATAGTAGGCAACTGTATTAAACCTTTTGACTATGAGTGACTTAACTCAAAAACTCATGTAAAGAAGTTCTCATGGCACAAAGTTTTTCTTTTTCCACTTTCTCTCTTTATGCAAGGGTCACACACGAAGAAAGCAATATTTGGAAGAATCCTACATAAAAGGACTTCTTTTTCCTTTCCAGAGAGGGAGTGAAATGATACACCCACTGCACAAGTTACTTCTTTAAATTTGAAATGAACTCGGGTTTTACACGGTCAAATACATCTGCCTTCAAAACTCATAACATTGGACATTCCCACACTAAAAATATGAATTTTTTAAAAAATAAGACTTTCGGTTGGCAAATTTCACACAAAATGAATTCTATAATATTGTGTTTTAATTCTGTTTATAGTTTCATAAATTAGTAGTTTTTGAGTTACTTCTGTCTAAGGGCAAAAAGAAAAATTTTAAAATTTTCAACAAGGGTAAAAAGGTAAATTCGACTCCCAATATTTTGCACTCACCAATTTAGGGTTTTTATGCATTCACTCAATTCATTAAACATGTTCAGGTTTTCAATTTTCATGTTTTGATCTTTAAAAATCTATTCTATAATGCATAAAACTGTTTTGGAAAGTTAAACCCTAACTGAACCGAACAAGGGAGTTTGATTGATTGAAGGATCAATTGAAACGCGCTCGACTAGGTTCAATAGATTAAAACCTGCGAGAAGGCAGTTTCCAAATCTGACTCAAACTCTATGAACCCTAGACTTTTTAAAACTCCAAGGTCTATAAAGAGCATCAAATATTTGTGAGGCAATTTAAAGTGCATTCAAGCAATCAAATTACTAGACTTTTGTTTCATTCATCATTCATATAGATGGTGAGTGCTCATAAGTTCTGAAACATACAATTCCTAGAGTTTCATGGATTTCAACACCACCTCAAGTTCCATGTAACAAACTAACAATCGAACATGACTAGTCATTGGAGATCAAAGCATGAGTTGAAGAGGGGATTGCGTGAAAAGCAGATTAATTGACTGGCAGCAGAAGAAATTTAGTAGGGTGTCTAGCATGATTCTGGGTCAGAGGTAACTAAGAGATTCTTGGATTAGAGTCTTGTTGACCTAATTGCAAACATTTCTTTTGTTCGTGGATTCGATCTGCTTGGACTAGGTCCCGTAGTTTTCCTAATGGGGTTTTCCACGTAAAAATCGGTGTACAAGTGTATGGATGATTTTATGTTTTACAACCTAAGTTACACTTACTGATTAATATATAAACTTTAATTAATTGTGATACTTGAATTTAAGTTTTGGTTAAAGTTTAGTTTTCAAGACCTATTCACCATTCCTCTAGGTCTAGTTTGGGCCTCTGCACACACTGACTTAGCCTTGAGCAACGATCCTAATTCTTTTCACTAAATAAATAAGTATATACACCATATATAAGCAAATACCTATAAAAAAAATCAATTGTGACCACCATTTGTAAGTTTGAGTGGTATTTTCTGTCATTCCCAAAAGGCAGGCATGCTCAACTCTCAGTTGAGATATTGGTGCATGTGTATTACTTATCTATATATATGTTATGGATGCTTGTCTTTTCTGTGAAAAGATAGAAGAGCTGATTCATTAACAATGTGTCCTTTACCTGGTTCCTTGTCCAGAAAAATAAATAAATAAAATAAAATAAAAAATTGATAATCACCAAGTTTCATCAGCCTGATATGAAATGTGTCGCATCAAGAGCTAGATCAATCAGAATCCTTTCCATGTATTTGGTAAACAACTATTTTCACCAAAAAATTAAAAATAATAAATAATATGTCAAATTGGATTGTGCTTTCCTATTTATTTTTTTCCTTTCATGAGAATCCAATCTACTGTTTACTCTATTTTTTGATATATATGCATACACTGCTATTCTTCCTGCTTGTTTTTGCAGTGTTCACATATTTTGTAGGGATATGATCAAACCTTGCTCCTTTAATGGTAAGGAAATAATTTAATCACTTTTGGACCAATGCACATATCACATAGCTCACCAGTATGATATTATAAAAGTTGCAATAGAAAGCTGAGAGCTTTTGACAAGAATAAATATCAAAGTATCTCATCAACTCTGGTAACCTTGGGAGACTAAGGACAATGGTGAAAACGCAGTACCCCATGATACAGGGATACATATTAGGAACTTGGTTGATAAATCAATCCATCTAAGCCTTGTACTGACAAGTTACAGGATATTTAAATTCAAGATACTATTAAGAAGGGAGAACACAAATAAAACTGTGAAAGAAGAAAGAAAATTTTTAAGTTGTAACTGAATGAGTCAAGCACAAAGGGCCTTGCAAGTTCATAAATTGTGCAAGCAAAACAAATATAGCCTATAATACATACAAAGAGAAATGCAAGAAAATGCTATACGTGCTACAAAAGTTTTACAGATCAAGCAACCCAGACCTTAAATCTCTTATAGTCATAGTCTACCAAGAAGTTAATTTAGATGATTTGCTGGAAAATAGAAATGTGCTGACCAAGGAAGGTTGAGGATGATCTAATCTCAAGTATTTTGACGACCTAGCTGCGTAATGATAATCAACTGACTATGTTGATGGAATTTTCAAGTCACCACGTCTTAAAATAGAGTACTAGGGTACAACAGTTCAACCAGCGTAAGTTTTGAACAAAGGCCAAAATAGAGAAAAATAAAAGATGGAGAGAGAGAGAGAGAGATTTTGATGGGTGTAAGTATCATATTATTAACCAATCTCTTGTACCGTGTTACTTACATTTGAGATTACAAGAAATTACAATACACTATAATAGGAAGGTGTTTCAGTGCTCTAACCCCACTATAGAAGACTTGTGTAAGGCATTCAGTGAAATTGTTAATATTTCATAAAGACTCTTCTACAGCTATGTAAACAATAATACAACTAGTACCACAATCTAGAACTTCAAAATGATTTAGAAGATACGTAAATGATACAAAAACATATGCAGACACAATCTGGTACTCAAAGAAGGCTTGAGTTGCATCAGTACAACTTGAAGACAGTTCAGAACATCAATAACCGACTTTCAGTTGAAGCAAACTGAAACAAAGTAATTCTCTTTTTAATTTCTATACTCATTTAACCCCCAAAACACATCATACCAGATAACTATCAAGCTCTAAAATTATCAATGTCAAAATAGAATAAGCAATAATTAGCATCAGATGACTCACCAAACCAGGGGAGCTGCTGAGCTCTTCATTGACTTCAATCACTTTCCCAGAAACAGGAGAGTTGATATCACTAGTGGCCTTGACACTTTCGACGGCACCAAAACTGCCGCCCTGTTTTACATCAGCTCCTACTTCAGGTAATTCAACATAAACGACATCACCCAAGTGATCTTGAGCATGATCAGTTATGCCAACGGTAGCAGATTTACCCTCAACTTTCACCCATTCATGAGAATCACAATACTTTAAATCCTTCACAACTGCAAACAAAGGAAATAAGAATGTATTGATGAATATATTAGCATACATAACACCCAATGTAATCGTTAGAACTCCAAATTCAAGGAGAGATGAGATATACCCACTGCTCGTTTAACAAATATATATTTGTACATATATATTAAAATAATCATATTAGTTATCAACAATAAAGTTTTAAATAATCATATCCATTAAATTTAAATCGAAGTATAAAATCTTTTACAGCCTCAACTTGATAAGGGAAGAAAATTATTGTCATTGGAAAGGGAAAAAAAAAAAAAAAAACAAAACAAAACAAAACAAAAAACAAATTGGGTGACTGCGGACATCTGACATCTAAGGTTTACGTTGTAGCCACGAATGCAAAGGGCACCTGGTTGGAAAGGTTCCTCATCACCCAGGGAAAAGAAAAAATATATATCATGATCAAAGAATGCCTTTAAGTCATGGTAGGAGAAAATATGTGCAAAAGGGTTTTTAGGTTCTGGTTTGGACTTTTGATTATACTGTTGGCTGAAAAAATGAAATGAAGAACTCAAGAAGGGCAAAATCAAATCATAATATCAAATATGGTAGTTGAGCCATAGTACATAATTTATTAATAATTTGCTTACCCAAGTAGCATCAAATATCACAATTTTATTACTACCTCTGTCCCACTTTAATTGTCGCCTTCTGGAACCATGACTCACATGTTTGTCAGTCACGGTTCCCGAAGGCGACAATTAAAGTGGGATAGAGGGAGTATTATTTTTTTTGTAAGTATCAAATGCCACATATTGCCCAAATTAGTGAGAAAATTTAATAAATAATTCCACAAGATTTCCCGAAATAAAAGTCCAACTAGATTTAGCTCTAGACAAACAAAACAATGTTCCAAGATTGCGAGAGGGATGGAGTTCATTGTCAATTGAATGAAACACGGAATACTTAACCTGAATGGACTCAAATTATAATAGTTCTCAAAACATTAATATATTATATAACATATATTATTACTCAAAAAATATATATATAGAAAAAAGGTAACTTAAACATTGAGCAAGATAGCAAGAAAACGTTATCATACATTACACTGAAGGGAAGTTTTCTTAAAAATCCAAAAAAAAATACAAATTCTGAAGGCCCCTTTAAAGTCAAGTGCCAACAGTATTCTTCAACGATATTTTATGAAGAAGCTCCTCATGAATAAAAGAACCATTTTGCATATAAGGTTCCTTATTTCTAAAGTACAAGGTGTTTTTTTTGTTACTTTGCTGATTTGAACTTTCTCTGTACTGGAATGGGATTCTATAAATCTACCTACCTAACAGCTATCTGTACAGAATTCATCACAATTTAATTGATTGGACGCCCTACAAGTTTTGACTTATGCAATATCTACACTTCTGTAAAGCACACAAGATCTTTTTAGTAGGCCATTTTCAATCGTTTGGGTCAAAAGAATCTCATTCTAAGGTTGAAAAAGTTAACTATCATCTAAAGCATACTACATTTATCCACATCCTTCTTAGCCTCCCATCTCTACCCTCTTCAGAGCCCTTATCACAAGGCCACATACTAAAGACAAGTCCTTCAACCTGCTACTGATCCATAACCCTAATCCTTGAACTTTTAATGATCCCTACCAGAGCAGTCAATTATTCAAAGCATATCCAACTTAATATGCCCATCATAGACATTCAAGCCAGTTCCTAGCTGCCCAACGAAAAATTGTAGCTCATATATCATGAACTGATTAACAACTAAAATCATGATTGCAAGCTGATAGAAGCTCGCTGTATTTTAGGTATACTTGAAGTACACTTCAAGAGAAAATAATAAAAAATAAACAAAGTGAATTATAAAGCATCCATCCAAATTAATAATCTTTTGTGCAACCTTTCCCTCATAATCTTATCAACTGTACCACAACATATTTAAAAGAGATAGTCCTTGCCTCAAACAAATTCCTTTCACCGTGAAAGAAGCAGAGAGAAATACAGCATTGGGATTTACATAATAGTGAAACTTTTCAAGTAAAAAATTTTGGTTTGTTATTATTATAGTCTATCAGTTCAGTTTCAGTTTCTATACAATTCCAAGGGTGCAGGCCTATTTATCACCTATTTGAATTGTAATCAACATCATCATCATCCTCGTCTTAATCCCCTATTAATTGTATTGTCAACCATTTAAATAATTAAAATTCTTGGATGAATTTCACTAAAGAAAATACCATCCACGAGCAAACCAAGTACATTCATTTATTTGTGATTGTGTATCAAGTTCTCTTTAGATCATTATCACGGACTCCATTAAACCTAAACTACTGAATCTCCTCAATATATTAATATTTACAACAAGAAAGGAAAGATAACAACAATAAGACAAAAAGTGGATGCCTAACTATGCTGCATGTTCACACACAATATACTGAGATTCTAATATTTTTGTTTTTTTATAATTAGCGCACCATAGAAAGCACACTCAACAGGAGAGTGCATCCCAAACACAAACTAAGATTCTAATATGAGTATAATTACATGAACACGGTATTTATCAAAAAAAATATAATTACATGAACACGGATACATGCGTCTGTCAGACGTAGGTATGTTGAAGCATTGGATTTATCAATCCAAGATCCTAGGGCACAAGAACACAACTAAATCTCTGTATTATTTGATATTATTCTTTTATTTTCTAGTAAAATAATACTTTTATGTGAGAAAGTGTTCAGCATCGGGACTTCATCCATTTTGGAACAAAACTGGAACAACAAATGAACTTTTTGTACAATAATATAATAAACTCGAATGATTAGATATGGTTATTATGTGTAAGTTCAACTAGAAATGTTGGAACCATAACCATGTATGAATGTCATGGAGTCTGACACAGCTATTTCAAGCATGTTTGTTTAAATAATCCATGTAACATAGAACAAAAGTTTCTTAATATTGTATTTCTAATTAAACTTGAATTATTAGATATGGTTATTATGTGCAAGTTCAACGAAAAATGTTGGAACCACACGAGTGTCATGACTCATGAGTCCAACACAGCTACTTCAAGCATGTTTGTTTAAATAGTCAGTGTAACATAGAGCAAAAGTTTCATAATATTGTAATTAATTAAAAAATTACAACATTCTCAAACTTCTATTGATGTCAGCTTGTTCTTATGAGGGGGAAAAAAATCTCACTACATCAATGTAATTTTGAGTTTAAGTAAAATATAGATCTTTGAAAACGCATTCAGTATAAGACGCTATCAGAATTCAAATCAATCAGACAAATAAGAAACCTTCACCACCTTAATGATTGAGTAGTTAGTAATGTTAATGAAGGTATCAGTGTATCACTACCTATTGTGCAGGAAGATATACAGGTCCATGCCTATGAAAAATCAATATAGATATGATGCAAGGATAGCCTACAAGGTTAAAACTCACACTTGATACGATGGAGAACCTAGTGGAAATATATTAATATGTGACATCAAGCAAGAACAAATAAACAAGTGAACAATGGATACATGCCAAATCATATTATAAATCCATATCGATTCCTCCCGAAACAAAAGGATCAAAACACCATAGAAGGTGAGAGTCCAGTAGCCCAAAACATAACTCAAAATACTGATTTGCTGATAGAAATCCGGTTTCCTCGATTCCAACTACTTGGAATTGCCAAGCAGATTTTTTTCTTTCTCATTTTTCCTTTTTATTGGACATGGTTGCTTGTGAATATGGGACAAATATAATAGTAAGATTTTAAAACTAAATGTAACAAAAATGTAGCTTTTTTTTTACTTACTGTTACACACAGAGACATATACATACACAGTAAGAAAAAACCAATGAGAACATCACATGTCATAAATGATTGCCCCGAAGAAACCACATCAAACCACCAATACATCAATGGGAAAGTATAAAATATTCAAAGATCAAGCCTCAACCGACAAGTTTCAAGCAACCCATTAGTCTGTTCATTGATCCAAATCAAAACTTCAATCATATCAAACCAACAACACATATAAGCAAACCCACATTGAAGAGCCAGATCTTTACTCAAAACACTCACAGATCAGCACCATATGAAACATAAAGATTTGTAATGAGTGAAAAACAAATCCAAAAAACAAAAACCATTAAAATAAACTGGAAGAAGTTGAATATACCGGAAGAGAAGCCTCTGTGGAATACTGAGATCCTGAGGTATGAAGCAGCTCTTGATGCCCACAACCTTGACGCCATTTTAGCACAACCCACAATACTCTATGCTGCTCTTCGATAGTCTCGCAATGTCTGCGCTACTTATATTTTGTTTTTGTATATTATATATTGAAAATAAATAGTATATAGAACAATGAAAAGCCCAAAAAATAAAAATAAAATAAGATTGTTGAGAGAAATGGTGGGTCATCGTGTCAACAAACCCCAATTGAGCAGAAAGTTGGTGGAGTCCCCGCTGGGTCATTATGTCTTAGGTTTACGGAGTATAATTTAGTGAACCGCGAACTCACGAAAATTCTGTCCATCTAAGCCTTACTTTTGACACGTGGTGGAGTTAGCGAGGAAAAAAGTCGGAAAAGTTTTAGGGCCCTTATACACGTGTTTTCACACGGGCTTAATGACACGGGAATTTTGTTCTACCGATCATTGTGATTTTTTTTCCCCTTCTTTCATGGGTTGGTACGATTCCCAACAGGGATTTTTATTTTTATTTTATTCTCTACCGACCACAAAAGATGGAAAAAAAAATTTGAATTTTGTGTGTAGGCATTTTGTTTTTTACTACTGGTAAAAAAGAAATAGACGTCAAATTAAGAAAAAATAATTTTTTTATATTTTGGTTTTGAACTACTATGTACGAAACACTATGTAAAATAAAATAAGGCTGTACCAAATATATTTTTGTTGTCAAAATTGACATTTTAGCAATACAAAAACAAAAACATTAGAAACAAAACGCTTGTCAAACGAAGCCTTAGTGTTCCGATTTTAACTTTTACATGGTGTACACACAAATTTCGTAATCTGCAAATAAAGAACAAAATAAGGAGCAAATATAATTTTATTAATTTATAAAAATTTGAGTACAATCCTTTTGATTTTGTTGCGAGGGGTTTTCCTAATAAAGCGAGAAGAGGATGCGGAACTCCTTCAATGGTTCATAGCTTGGGAAGGGAAAGGCTTCGTCATGCTTTAGTTTCAGAAGTTTCATTCTCTTTCTTTATTTCCTTATATGGACTGTTAGCTTCTTGTAGTGGAGTTTCGTGCCACAAGATCCGTTCAAAAGACAAGATTCTGTACAAATAAGAGAAGTTCAAAAGAGCTGATTCCGTTGTTGATCCGTGTTCCGTAAATACTTCTTTGCCTCTTTCCCATGTGAACGGGAGGAAGATGTCCCCAATAAGTGTGCAAGTTCAAAAGTAAAATAAAGAATATCTCCTCCGATTCAATCTCCTTTTTTAGTTGGATCCAAGGGCTGTTGGAGCTTAATCTTGAATCGGTCTGTTGATAATCTTCTTTAAGTATTTGTAGTTAAGGAAGATCGCCGATAATTTTTGATCGAGGGCTGACGAAGTTTGATCTCGAACAGTGTTGTGTGGTGATTCGTCAAACTTGTTGAATCACGGAGAAAGAACGGTACGATTTTGATGTGCTTGTTATTCTTTATTGAATTTGAGGAAGAACGACATGACTTTG
Source organism: Cornus florida (assembly GCF_030987335.1). Lineage (NCBI taxonomy): Eukaryota > Viridiplantae > Streptophyta > Magnoliopsida > Cornales > Cornaceae > Cornus > Cornus florida. The sequence continues at coordinate 86,107,250 of NW_026775571.1, read as the reverse complement.
AATTGGATGTACTTGTTGTTCTTCATCTTCAGAGAATTTGTTAAATTTGTTGAAGAACGACACGACTTTGGATGTGCTTGTTGTTATTCGCCTTCAGAGGGAATTTGTTGAATTCAGTGAAGAACGGCACGACTTTGGATGTGCTTTTTGTTGATCACCGTGGAATTTGATATGCTTGTTGCTCTTCGCCTTCAGGTTTGGGTGTTGGGGATGAATGTCGGCAGTGTTTTTGTATTGCTCTCTGGAATTCTCAATTTCTCTCCCTCTGGATTTCTGGCCCTTTGGATTTATGAGTTTGTCAATTTCTGACCTCCTTCCTCCTTTCTCCATGCTTCTATTTATAAGCTTTTTAGATTAATAGGATGATGACATGTGTCATCTCCTGATAAGAACAAAATCATAACTGGGCAACCCGCTATATTATGATGATTATCTATAAAATAATTATTCCAAATATATTTTATTAGGAATAATTATATTTTTATTTAATCATCTGGGCTAAGCTAATTAAATAATTTAAATGGATCAAGTTTGGGCCAATTAAATAATTTAGTTAAACATGATACCCATATTTGATAAGTCAATTTGTCAAAATAAAAGTCCATAAAATTTTAGTGTCTACACATGGCAAATCGGCCCTTAGACTTTGTTTGGTTAGAAAATCAACGAGAAAATAAAAGAAATAGAAAATTTATTTATTTTTTTAAAATTTTCACGTGAGTGACTTATTATTTTGCATTTTTATTCTATCTAACAAGTCCATTGATATTATTTTATTCAACAATTTCGTGGATATTTGGAGACCAACCATACCTTGTTTTATTGGGTTCAAAGAATTGTAATTCAACAACAACTTTATCATTGATAAGAATTGAATTAACTTATAGTCTTTAGACCATTCTTAACTGTTTTCCATTATAAGGGTAAAAAAAAAAATTGCTTTTCATCATATATGGAAATGAAATAAATAGCAGTGTTTGCAAGGTCTATATTAATTGAAAATTTCTTCATTATTTTTATATACATCACTACTAATATTATTTTACTGTTTTTATAAAATAAGAGCAATTTAAGTATCTAAACTATAATATAATATTTGTTTACAATTTTCTTGAATAAATTTTCATTCTAACCAAATGCATACTAGAAAATCAACTTTATTTTCATTCACTTTACTTTTATTTTTATTTTCTATTTTTTTTTTTCCTATTTCCATCTAAGCAAATGGAGTCTTAAAAACTGAACCAAAACAATTCCATTATTACAATTTAAATTTAGAATTACAATTATATTATATTTTGTTAATTTTCTTATTTGTTCCTACAATGTGTGTATATCTATGTTTTTAGAAAAGTATAAAGAAAATCGTGGAACCGAATTGAACTGAACTGGATCTGTCTTTTACGATTTAATTCGATCTGTTCGATGTCCCAATAATTTCAGTTTTGATTCAAAATATTTTTAGAACCGTATTCCGATTTAAGCCAATAACCATATCGAATCTATACATGTACACCCTTGTGTGAAACATTCAATTACCAAACACAATCTCACATACACCAAATAATTATTTATTTTGTGGTTACCTAATTCATTCGATATAAGGGATTAAAATCTTGTTAATAGCCTATTCCAATCCTCATTGCATGCACATTGGCAAAGTGCATTTTGTGAAAAATAAATAAATAAATTAGACAAGGTATTAGAATTGAGTTTGCTCCCTTTTTATAAAGTTATTAAGGACGTTGAGCCGAAAATTTGGTATTGGGCCATAGAGTAGAGGCCTTGTCGGAGTATGTAGGTATAAGGCCTATGGGGGGTGTATATATATATGTGTATATATATATATACACATATATATATATATATATATATATATATATATATATATATATATATATATATATTAGTGATGTTCAACTGCTCTCAACGAGCAAGAAATAATATCCTCACTTTAAATTGTAACCTTACGATCTAAGAGCATCTCCAGCGGTATGTTAAAATATCTTTTTATGTAAAATATACACTGTCACCTATGATATGTAAATTTTTTTCATCTCCAGTAATATGTTAAGATACATTGTCACATCACCAATGTGTAAAAGGGTTGTTTATTTTACACGGCCAAATCAACAGATTTCCTTTTTCATCCCTCTTTCTTATTCCGTTAAAGAATCAACCATATATTAAGTAAGTTTGTAAAAGTTATATGGGTCATGACGTGACACATGGTTGATTGTTATTGGGAGATATATTTTTACAAAAAGGGTATAAAACAACCATTGGAGCTAAAATTAAATAATTCAATTTTTTTTTTTGTAAATCCATCATGACACATCAGATTTACAAAAATATATATATATATATACACAACGGTATCATACCATTAATTAAAAAATAGTTATTTTAAGAAATTATCATTTTTCTAATTAGATATTAATTGTAAAATGACTATTATGGATAGTTTCTTAAAAAATAAATTCTTTAATCTCCTTAACTTTAAATTGCTACGGTGTCTTCCACCTCCATCACCACCACCTACACCGTCGCCGCCGCCGCCACCACCACCACCTACCCAGCCATTGCCGGTGGTGGAGGTGGCAACAGTGACTGAGTAGGTGGTGGCGGTGGAGGCCAACGACCATGGAGGTGGCGGCAGTGACAAGGAAGGTGGTGGCAGTGGAGGTCGACGACCGTGGAGGTGGCGGCAGTGCCAGTGTAGATGGTGGCAGCAATGGTGGAGGTGGTCCATTCCCTTTCTCTCTTATAATTTTTATATTTGATCGATTACATAATTTGATGATTTTGTTTGTCTTTGAATTCATCTTTATGCACACACATACAAATAAACATATTTTGAGAGTACAACATTCCATTGTAATTGGATTATTCGGTAAGTAGTTGTTTTATAGATATAAATCAAGAGAAGTAATAGATTTTTCCAACTTCAATTGTCGACTCTTTCTCCGAATACAACGTGATTGGAAATGAGTCGAAAAGAAAGAGATGCTTACGGGATTTTTTGTGAAGAGTTTCAACATGATCCAACCACGTTGTATTCGGAAGAGAAGCTGGCTATTGAGGTCGGAAGACTTATCATTTCTCATAAATTAATTGCAAGGTTAAGAAGGGGACAATAGTACGTTAATTAAAATATAATATCAATTTTTTTTCGTTTTAAGAAACTATTCCTTATAGTAATTTAACAATTAATATTAATTAAAAGAATGATAATTTATTAAGATAACTATTTCTTCAATTAGTCCTGGGATTAGATCTCAATGCTATAATTAAAAGTGAGTATACTACTCCTTGCTTACAAGAGAGCAGTTGAACATTGCTCTTGATTATATATATATATATATTATTTGTCCAATATATTCATTTGTAATATTATGTATATACGTGTACTAGCAATTGAAAATCGAATTTGTGACCTGAATTTAATATTAAAAAATTTTAATTCAAACTTTGCACTAATTTTTTTTTCAATTTTTTTCTTTTATTGTACCATCAAAGGCTATTCTAGTATTATATGTACTCGTGTGTCTCTGTAAATATGAAGTTTGCAACACTTAGAACATTTATATCCTCAATTCTCCGTCTCAAACGAGGGTTCTCTATTTCTTACCTTTCTTTCTATCTAGCCTAAGAGATCCTATAAGCTCCATAAGCTTTGTTCGATAAGAAAGAATAAAAATGTGCGAAAAGAAAATAAGAATAAATAAACAATTTTTTTTTTTTTAGTCGATAGATATGATAAAAGGAAGGACATGATAATAGGAGGGATGTATCATCATTCATTCTTTACAAATTTTCATCTGTAAAAAAATAGGCATAAAAAAATGGGTGTGGACTATGTTAAAGTCTTAAATAAAATAAATCCTAAATTACAATATTATTCTCTATGAATTACAAAATTATAGATATAGGCTGCAACTCGGATGGGTTGGGCGGGCTGGAAACTTAATTTGGGCTAAGCCCATGTACAAAATCTTTTGCCCAAGCCTAACCCGAGCCTGCCTAAAGCCCAATCCCAGCCACCCAATTAACTTCTCCTGCCCAAGAACGCCTATGAGCCCACGCCTCTGTATTCAGAATGTAACAAATAAGAAATTTGTGCAGCTACAAGGACTCAAATAGCATTCCTCCAAGAAAAATCCCAAACACACTACCAACTAAGTTATTATGCACTTGTGAAATAATATAGTTTTAAAATAAATATACCATTTCCGAGCTCGGGCTGGACTTCGGGCTTTATATAATATTAACCCAAGCCCAGCCCGAATTTAATTCGGGCTCAGAATATCTAGCCCAAGCCCAGACCTAGAATATAAAAACACTGCCCAAGCCCTGAAAATTTTAGGCTGGGCTCGGGTAAATTAGGGCTGGCCAGCCCGAGTTGCAGCCCTAGATATTACTAAATATAATGGTAAAAATAATTTAAAATTTTATGTTTTCTTCTCTCAGAATGAAAATACCAAACAAAAAGAAGAAAAGACACGATCCATTTCGTAGAAATGTCTCATCATCCCTTTTTCTCTCCCTTCCATCTAATTTTTTTCTTCCCTACCGAACATAGCATAAAAGGTAAAATAATTCCATTTTCTTATTGTATTTATATGAAACTTGTTATTTTCAAGATTTTAGCTATATTAACATCATTTTTGCTTGATTAAGCTTATCAACATGATAGTATTATGTACAATGTTGGGAATTTGATTTATCTTTATTTATTTCTAGGGTTTGGATTAAGGTTTTTGCCTCTAACTACTAAGCAACCAAGAGAACGTCACCTTAATCCTCATATAATTGATTCTGTTTCTACTACTTTTTTCCAAATTATTTGTTGAAAAACTTGGAAATTTTCAAGTATTTTAACTGATTGATTGTTTATTTTATTTTATTTTATTATTAACTTACTTTTAGGCTCCGTTTGTTTGCACTTAAAATATTATTCAGAATTTTTTTTTTATTTTCTGGTGTTTGGTTGTCGTAAAATATTTACAAAGAAAAAAAATATTAAAATTTAATAAAAATAATTTTTCTGCAAATTTTCGACAAATTATTTTACATACCTCGCCTAATGGACTAGATCTCAATTTTGAGATAGACCTTTGCCAAACACAAACAAAGTAAAAATAAAAAAATATTTTTCCTTAAAAAAAATACTTTTTAAAAATAATATTTTACGTCAATATAAACGGATTCTTAATAAAGAATTATGTTTCCTTCAAGAATTAATATATGATATTTAGGATATGTTTGGTACGGTGGGTTTGAAGGGGAAAGATAACATTAGTTATGAAGGAAAGGGAAAGAAAGGGAATGGAAGGATAATTTTAACCTCCTATTATGTTTGGTTGATTAATGAAGGAAAAGAAAGGGAAGGATAATAATTATGTTTGGGAAAAGAAAAAGAAAGAAAGGAAATGGAATTATTTTAATAAATTGACTATTATGCCCTTTTATAGTTATATATATACACACACACACACACTATATATATATATATATTCTCCCATACCTGCACAAGAAAAGGAAAAAAAAAAAAATAGGCCAAATCATTTCAACCTCCCCAATCTCGCGTCCATCTCTATTATATATATACATAGTCTCCTATAACAAGAAAAGAAAGAAGAAAAAATTTAGGCAAATCATTTCAGCCTCCCCAATCTCGTCTCCATCTCTATTCTCGTTCTCAACTCTGAACTTGCCCTCTCTCTCTCTTTACACTACAACAATAAAAAGTTCAAAACCCATATATTTCAGTTTATCTCTCTCTCTGCACTACAACAATCAGAAATTCAAAACCCATATATTTCAATTTCTCTATCTGTCTGCAAGAATCAAAAGTTTAATACTCGGATCGGTATATCATTTCAGATTGTTCAGAAAATCAAAACCCACATCTTTCAGTTTCCATCGCCGCTGTTCCAATTTGGGTTCGCCGTCAGCCGCTGGCCCACCGTCTCTCATTCTCTCTGCAACTACTAACTTGTATGTATATTATTTTGCAAACTTGTGTAATTTTGAGGGTAAAATTAGCATCACAACTCGTCCATCAGCCATTGCCTTCTCTTTCTTTCCATTTCCTCCCATTTTTGGAAGGATAAGCAAAATACAGTACAAAGCTATATATAACCCTCCAAACCCTTCCCTCTCCTCTCCTCTCTTTCCTTCCACCCAATTTACCCAAATATAACTTTTTAATCACCTTTCATCATCTTCCCTTCCCTTTCCTTCCATTTCCACCCTACCAAACTGACCCTTAGATGTTGGCAAGTCCCGAAAGTTGTTTTGGTTGCATATCCTACAGGTTTACCCCTTGGAAAGAGAAAAAGATAAATGGTATTGGACGTAGTAGGGAAAAAAAAATAGGTTTGGTTCTTCAAATGACACTTGCAATCTTTTATTTATTTATTATTTACAAATGATATAACAAAATCTAATGATACATTCAACTCCCTTTTCTTTTTCCCCCCCGCAAGATCAAGCAAATATGATTAATGAAAATACAAGTGCAAAGGTCTTGGCCGAAACAATCCATAATTGGAAGCCCAAGCCCAAAAGGATAAAACAATGACCCAACCTAGGACAGCAAGCCTGGCCCAAATCAAAAACAAATATCCTGGGTTAAATGTTAGATACATTCAACTCCCTTTCCTCACTTAATCAATACGTAGTAATAAATTTGTAGTTCTTAATGTCTTCCTTGTGGACCTCGCTTAATCCCCCCAACTGGAATCCACAGCGGCTGTGATTTTTTTTTAGAATGGTAAAGAACAACCTTGATGTAGGAAATATTATAGTATTTTTTTTATTTGGTTTATTTATTTTATTTTATTTTATAAATTTTAGAGAGATTTTAATTTAAGGTAATTTCTTTTAGCAAATTTTTTTTTTAAAAATTGGTTTCCTTTATTAAAACCATGTTTCGCGTGAATGCGATAGAATCAGAAGAAAAAAAAATTCATAAAGAATTAAAAAGTTAAATTCTGTTCTTGCAATAGATGAATATTTATAATAGAGAAAATCTAATACCAGAAGAAAATTAAAAGTATAAGGATACTAATCTTAAAAATAAAATTTCTCTAAAAATATTGAAAAATAAAGAAATAAACCTAATCAAACAAATTTACTAAATAAAAAATCTCTTCGAATTTTCTTAAGGTCTCGAATAATTAATAGACCTCATATAATACAATAAAATGGGATTTTGGAGTACTAAATGAAAATTTTCAGCTAAAACTAATATGATCCATAAACTATAACTAGTACAAAAAAAATTCATAAAGAATTTTAAAATATTATTAAAAAAAATTAAATTATGATCTTGTAATAGATTAATATTTATAATAGAAAAAACAAAATTAAAAATATAAGAAACTAATCTTACAAATAATTTTTAAAATAAATTTTTTCTAAAAATTTTGAAAAATGGAGAAATAAATCTGATAAAAAAATTACTAAATAGAAAATCTCACAATGTTCCGACTTCTTAGGGTCTCGAACAAAAATTTTGAAATAATTTACAGACTTCCTATAACACAATAAAACGTAAAGTCAAAAACAAAATTTTTAACTAAACTTAATAAATTTTCTTAAGGCAGGCATTTCCACTGAAAAAATAAATAAATAAATAAAAATAGACTTATTAAACTGTTCACTCTTCTATCCCTATCCTGCATCAATTGTCAATTTGTCATAATGCTGTTGTTGTACAGATCTCTGGATGCTTCTTTCAAAGCTTGATGCTTCCTTAATAAATGCGTCAGTGAATTTTGAAGGAGTGGATGAATTGCAAGGGAATCAGAAACATAGATGAAAATATTTTTTTATCCGGTGGCCACCTTACATTTTTCCCAATGACACAATCGTACCTTCAAATCTAAGTCACAAATCCAAGAAATATAATGAAATCAAGCAGCACCATTTTCAAGGAATAACTAGTCTTTGTTCATAATGGTATAGGCTTGGTATTTTAACCGAAGAGTATTGTTTCGAATCTACGTGGAGGCATAGATACGTAAAAAGCAAATAAATATATATATATATATATATATATCATATAATGTGCATTTCTTTTCCTTTTCTTTTTTTACTTTCACTTGTCTCTTCTGTTATCTGTTAATTAATTTGGTTATCATCGTGACACACTCATTTAAAACATTATTAACGTACATATATGCATATATATACATGGTCCACATACAATAATTCAAAGATGGTTCACTCTTTTCGCTCTCTAATGAGCCCGGGCATGAATGAAAATGATGAAGTGTTACGGTAAAAAATAATAAAATAAAATTACTGAAGAGAAGAAAGTGTAGCACATGTTGTGAAATAAAAAGCAGGATAGTTCGAGTTCACGTGACCCATACAAATGCCCAAATGAGAAGTTACACACTTGGTTAATGTATAGTTTATTCTAGAGGGTATTTAAGATATTTTGCCTTATATATGTGTGTGTACATATATATATATATATATTTAAAAAATTAAATTATAAGAGATAGTTTAGTAAATACACAATGACTTTTAACGGAAAGTGGGAGATAATTTGTTCACTTTTGAAACTATATGAACTAAGTTGCTCATTTTTAAATCAGCTGGGATATTGTATTCCCTTGCCACTTATATTGCGCAAGTGTTTGGCGTTCGGCTAGAATTCCAAACGTCGTACAAATGCATTTTTTTGGTAGATTTCACATAATGAAACTCAATTTTAGAAGCATTTCGTGCAATACTCTTGATTTGCACTCACTACCAAAAATAAATAAATAAATAAGTTGAAGATTAATAAAAGGTAGTCATGATATTATAAAATAAGGATGATACACTAATGGATTTAAAAACCTTTTTGTCATTTGGTTTAAAATTAAAAGTAAAGTGAAATGAAGGGTAGAAAAGTAGAGTTTGTGTGTTATTATTTACTCCTACAGTCTATATATTGTCATTTATTTGATTTGATCCAAATATATATTTCCTTCTATCACTATGGGCGTAATTGGATGCGTTATTTTGGAGGGATAAGGAAAGAAAATATAGGGTGCAAGTATATTTGGATGGGTTAAGTAGAGAGAAAAATAAATGATAGGAAAAGATAGTTATTCCTCCCTATCCTTTGTTTGGTTTCTCTTTCATTTTAAGAAGGTATGGAGAAAAAACATAATGAAATAAGTGATCAATTTGTAATATAAAAAATATCCTTCACAAATCAATTTTTGATATAAATAATATTGGCCAAAATGATTTTAAAATTCACATTTTTATCTAATTAGCACCCTTTCGAGGGCTAAGATTTAACCAAGTATGGAACTGACTTTCTAAGCCTTGATTTTATGACCAATTGAATAGCATGTGTTGAATTCAAATGTAAAACTTATTTTTACTTTTAGGTCAATGGAGATGTGAAAATTGTGGTAAAATCATAAAAAAAAAATAGATATACCATTTATTTTTAAGGGTAAAATGCAAAAAACTCCCCTCAAGTCATCAATTATGGAAAAACCTGAAACTAATCCCCTGAACTACTAAGAACTACCAAAAATACAAGAAACCTCCTAGTCTCCTGAACTATGCAAAAAAGTTGTAGATCACCTCCTTCTACTATTGGCCGCCCAAAAATGAGCACATGAGATTCACGCGATAGTGAAACTGAATTTTTTGGACAATAATGTCCTTCCACCACCACCACCGTCTGCGACCACCACCACCAACAATCGTCAAACCCAATCGAATGAGTACAACTGCCACCACCCTAATCCTGCCACCACCATCACCCACCACCACCAACCACGACCCAACCTTTTCTCCTAAAATCGCACACCGTGAAACCCAATCGATGCCCCACAAACCCATTGCCACCACCCCACTTCCGCCACTACCATTACCGCCACCTCACACATATAACCCTCACACACATATCCTCTGGTGCCGCTGCGGGTGTATCGTGCTTGATCGAAGATGAATTGGACTGTTAAACACACACACACACACACACACACACACACAAATATATTTACACACCACCACCAACACCGGCGAGTACGTCGGCCCAAAAGACGGTGGCGGGGTAGGCACATGAGACGACGGTTGCGAGATCCCGGAGACCACGGCAGCGAGATCCCGACGACGATGAGGATGATTTGGGTTTTGAGTTGCCACCGAGTTACGACTCACTCGGTAACTCCTCCTAACCCAGTGGATCTAACGCGTTGACTGCTCATCGTCCACCGCCTTACCTCCTCTTCCGCTACCATAATCGACATTGCCTCGCTAACGTGAGCCTGGACCTGCTCCAAATTGCTGCAGAGAGAGTTGGCTGTGGATCTAACGAGTTACGATTGCTGCGGATGATTTGGGTTTGAATATGTTCGTCTTTTTCCTTCATTTTCTTCACAATTCCTTCTCCAATTGCCGAAATAAACAGCGTCTCTCTTCAATCTCCAATCTGATTTTCTTGTTCAATCACCAAAAGAGTTCAAAATTAGAAACTATATATATATATATATAAACAGTAGTGACGATTTGGGTTTCGAAATGTAATCGATCTCGAAGTCCACCGCCAAAGCCCGAATCTCCCTCTCAACATTCTCAGCGACGATTTGGGTTTCACAGATCTCTCTATGCAACTCCAATTCCCAATCTCCCTCTCAACATTCTCTCACTATACATGTGTATGTATATTTGGCTTCCCCAAATCAAGCCTCAGAGAGAACATGGACGGTGGTCAATAAAGGCAAATTAGACTTTTTATTTTTCCGGTTATGTCGCTAGCTGGAATGGACTGAAATGCAACAAATTCATAGTTGAGGGGTTTTATTTTTTTTTTATTTTTATTTTTTTGTAGTTTAGGAGGTTAGTTGCAATTTGTCCATAGTTAAAGGTTTTTATTTTATTTTATTTTTTACATTTTACCCTATTTTTAATAAGGAATTGTTTGAATATTACGAATGCCTGGCTAGTGTAACATGAATTTTTAATAAAACTATTTAATTAGTATTACATATTTAAAATAAAATTACATATTGGGTGTGATATAGCAATTAAATATAAAATTTTGACTGGTTCTAGTGAGAGGAGTTTACGCTAAGAAATGTAAGAGATTTTGTGGTGCATTTTGATTGTTTAATTGCGTAATTTAAAGAAAATCGATTAACAAAAGTGGACTTGTGAGTATAATTTGTTAAGTTCTTGGTTGAAATTTAGTTATAAAATAATCGTGAGTTGGTTATAAATATATAAAGTTGTCAAATACAAGAGAAATAATATAATTTTACGTTCTTGGTTGAGATTTTAATTATAAAATAACATGTGTTGATTAAAAATATATAAAGTTGTGAAATACGAGAGAATGAATAAATTTTGATTAGTGGCTCTGGAGAGTAAAAATGCAGGGAGTAAAAGAATTTAAAATAAATGTCAAACGGAGTAGTAGTTAGCAAGAAAATTTATCCATACTTTTTTGTAGGGATTAAATTAAACCTATCGGTTTTATATAATACATTACGTAGGAGTCAGGTTTGAATCATTATTAATTTTTTATGCGCCAAGAACATGAATATTACTTAATTCGTGTGAAAAAGTCGTTTTACACTAGTCTTGTAAAATTAGATCTGCAACTTGGGCGGGTTGGACAGGATTGACACTCATCTCGGGCTAAGCCCATATAGAAAATTTTCAGCCCAAACCCAACTTGCCGTAAGCTTGAGCCCGCACTAAGCCCACCTTAGAAGAATTTGTGTGTAAGCATAAATTCTAAGCACACTACCAATTTGGCTACTACACACTTGTGACTTAAGTATAATTATAAATGAGGATGCGGCAAGTGGCATGGGCCGGATATAGTCCGCGGGAACGAGATCGGGTCGAATGATTGAAGTAGGATCCATGCCAAAGCGCCCTGGAATGGGCCGAACCTGGGGGATCCACCGAGGAAAGTCAAGCCCAGAAGGAAGAGAGCTTTTGAATATAGGCCCAATGTAATCGGTTAACAGCAATAAGGGTGATGGCCTATAAATAGACCATTACAGGTGAAAAGTAAAGAGAGAATTCTAGAGAGAGAGAGAGAGATAGGAAAAGATTGAAGAAACGAAATCTTGTATCTTCAATTGGCGCCGTCTGTGGGAATCGAGGACGAAGATCAATTTGAGCCCGATCAGTACCATATTAGTTCAATCGAGTTTGTGAGTACGTAGTGTGATTTCTGGAAGTTGAATCCAGATCAGTGAGATTGTAGTTTGTTCAGAGAGAATTCTTGCTTATTGTGGATTCTGAGGCATTTGCTTCGAAATGACGCAATTGTGATTTGCTCAATTGCAGTTAGATCCGATGAGTTTGAAGCAAGAAAAGTTCAGATCTAGCAAACAGTGATCACGATTCGGTGAAATTAAGCCCAGATCTAACGGAGTTTGCATCGGTAACGCTTAAATCTGTTTCGGAGTTCGTAATTCATGCCTTTGCTTCGATCCGAAATCATGATAGGGGGTGACAACTCTAATGCGGTTGAGAACGTCCAGCAAGTGAAACTTGATAAGTTGATGAACATGATCGAAGCTCTTCAGAGAGAAAATGCGGATCTAAAGACTGAAATGCAGCGTCAAGAAGCTCCAGTAATTCCACGACCACTCCCGGTAGGAGAAGAAGGTGCACGTACCGATGCAGCACATCACGGTGAAGAGGTTAGAAACAATCTAGTAGATCCTCACCGCGAGGAAATCCGGCGAGAGGGTTTGCCGCCAAATCTTCATCGTATAGATGATCGTGAAGGATCGACTCACATAGATCCACAGCGTGAGCAGATCAGGCGAAACGAAGGAATGACTTTTGATCCACATCAAGAAACGCTCAGCCGAGGTGAAGCAACAGAGTTGATTCGTCAGAAAGCTATGCCTCCATGGCGCAAAGACTTTGTTGAGGAAAGATCATTCGATCTGACCTATCGGCCTTCCATGATGACGTTCGATTATCACAGCTTAGAGATGAGATCAGTAGACCAGAGAGCAGCCGCGGGCTTCCAGAGGGAAAATGAAGCACTCCGTTCAGCAGCTCGAACGGTTGATTCACTGTTCACCGATGAGATTCTGAATGCCCCGAGTCCGAGGAAATTTTCCATGCCCGTTTTCATTCTGTTCCACGGAACGACTGATCCGATCGATCATGTGTATCACATCCAGCTGAAAATGGCTCTAAACACTGAGAATGACTCTTTGATGTGCAAGTGCTTTCCTACGAGTCTGGCCGGACCAGCTCTGAATTGGTTCAAGAACCTGCCGAGGGGTTCAGTGGATAGTTTCCGAAGCCTGTGTAATCGGTTCATAAGCCAATACTATGGAAACAAGCGTCCAGCGAAAGATATTTCGAGCCTATTCACAATGAAGCAACACGCTGAAGAGCGTCTCCAGGCTTTCCTAACCAGGTTTAACCTTACCAAGAGCATGGTTATTGAATGTCACCCTTCAACGGCAGTTCAAGCATTCATACTGGCCATGAACCGTGGCACCCCGTTCCACATAAGCTTGGTGGTCAACACGCCGAAGATTATGGATGAACTTAACGAAAGAGCTGATGGATTTGTGCGCTTGGAAGAAGAAGAGGCGGCAAACGCTCGGAAGACATCCGTTATATCCACGGAAGAAAAAACCAAAGCAAAGATCAGGCAAAAACAGGTTCAGCCGCAACGCTCCTTATGGAAATCTGAGAAGAGGCCCAGAGAGGAAGAGCTAGTTACTCCATTGAAAGTTACCCTAGCGAGACTATACCAAGAAAATAAAGATAAGTTCCGACCTCCTTTACCAATCAGACAACCTCTCGAACAGAGGGATCAGTCTAAGCACTGTGCATTTTATTCTGATTTTGGCCACCAGACTAACGAATGCAGGAACCTAAGGAGACAGGTAGAGATGCTGATAGCCAGAGGGGAGTTCGCAAGTTATATTCAAGGACCAGCGGTGGAGCAGAACCGACCAATGGAGCACGTGAAGAAGAATCAGAAGTCGAATTCTCACAACACGTAACCAGTTCGAGTAATTAATGCAATTCACGGTCAGCCAGAACCTGCCGAGGAATCAGATGAACTGCTTCGAACACGCCTTCGCCAGGTACGGATGAAGAGAAGGATAGGCAGTGTAAACACTCTGCACCAACAGAGCGCATCAACGCAGATAAAGTTTGACGCAACAGACTTGTTGCGTGTTCAGATCCCTCATGAGGACCCACTGGTCGTAAGTTTAACAGTGGCCAAATGCTTGGTGCGCAGAGTTCTAATTGACCCTGGAAGTAGTGCAAACATCATACCAAGAGATACGTTCGATCGGCTCGAGATCAAACAGGATCGGCTGAAATCCACCGGGAATCTACTATTAGGGTTTGATGGAAAGCGAGTGGAGCCCGTCGGCACGGTGGAGGTAGCGGTACATGCTGCCGAGAGGGTTTTGATGGAAACCTTTGTAGTTGTTGAAATTCATCCCTCTTACAATCTTCTGATGGGCAGAGGGTGGATCCACAGAGTTCAAGGTGTTCCTTCCACTCTGCATCAGGTAATGAGATGCCTGGGACCGGACGGAACCAAAGTGATTGACATTCATGGAGACCAAGTTGCAGCTAAAGAATGTTACTCTGTAACGCTGAAACATGCCGGAAAGGGGAAAGCTCCCATTCGTTCAGTAAGTCCGAGATAGCAATTACAGGAGCCTCCCTCCAAGCAGAATGGAGAGGAGGAACCAGTAAGCTTGACTGAAGAACCCTTGTTTAATGTGCAGATCGATCAGTTCCGACCGGAACGGACAACCAGAGTAGGGGAACGACTCGTTGAGGAGGAAAAGCAGGAATTAGTTGATTTTTTGTCTCAAAACGCAGATGTGTTGGCATAGAGTCACCTAGACATGCCAGGGATCGATCCTTCGGTATCCTGTCACTCCTTGAACGTTAACCCCAATGCAAAACCTGTAAAGCAAAAGCAGCGACGGTTTGCCCCCGAGCGCAACCAGATTATTGCCGAGGAGGTTGATAAGCTGCTTGATGCGGGGTTTGTAAGAGAAGTGTACTACCCCGACTGGCTATCGAATGTGGTCGTTGTGCAAAAGAAAAATGGGAAATGGCGCGTATGCATTGATTTTACCAATTTAAACAAAGCTTGTCCGAAGGATAGCTTCCAGCTGCCAAAGATTGATCAGATAGTGGATGCAACTACTGGATATGAACGCTTGACCTTTTTAGATGCTTATTCGGGTTATAATCAGATCCCCATGGACCCCGCTGATGAAGAAAAAACTTCTTTCGTTACCGAACGCGGGACGTATTGCTACAAAGTTATGCCGTTCGGACTGAAGAACGCCGGGGCAACTTACCAAAGACTTATTAGCAAGATTTTTAAGGAACAAATAGGGAAGACAGTGAAGGCTTACATTGATGATATGGTGGTCAAAAGTAAGAAGAAAGCTGATCATGTGCAGCATCTTCGAGACATGTTTGATGTGTTGCGGCGATATGGAATGAAGCTCAATCCGACCAAGTGCTCGTTCGGTGTAAGTTCAAGCCAATTCCTAGGACACGTGGTTAATCTCAAAGGCATCGAGGCAAGCCCTGCCCAAGCAGATGCTCTGACTAAGAATGCCGAGCCGACGACAATTAAAGAAGTGCAAACACTTACGGGACGGATTGCTACATTGAGCCGTTTCATTTCCAAGTTGTCAGATCGATGCAAACCATTTTTTGACACAATACGGAACCACGGCAGGCAGGTTTGGGGAGATGTCCAACGCCTAGCGTTAACTGCTCTGAAAAAATATATGCAGAACCTTCCGGTACTGTCAGCTCCAGAATCAGGCGAAAAGCTGTTTTTGTATCTCGGAGTATCCAGCATCGCGACAAGTGGCGTTCTGATCCGCTACGCAGAAGGGAAGCAATATCCAGTGTTCTATGTTAGTAAGACAATGACTGAGGCTGAAAGACGTTATTCAAAGGCAGAGTGGGTGATACTCTCGCTAGTGCATGCGAAAAGAAAGCTCAGGCATTATTTTGAATCCCATCCTATTATCGTTCTAACCACTTTCCCTATCAGAATAATCCTGCACAAACCAGATCTCTCCGGAAGAATGACAAAGTGGGCCATTGAGTTAAGCTCATTTGATATCACATACGAACCTAGAACAGCAGTCAAAGGGCAAGCGGTGACAGATTTTTTACTGGAATGTGATTCAGAGGACGTAGAGGAGGATCTTTGCAGTTGCTTGTGGAAACTCTTCGTCGATGGGTCCTCAAATCAGATGGGTGCAGGTATTGGGATCAAACTGCAGACGCTAGAAGGTACAGCCTTAAGCCAAGCGCTTCGGCTTGAATTCGCTGCCACGAACAATGAGGCAGAGTATGAAGCGTTGCTGGTAGGAATAAAGCTTGCTAAGGAACTTAAGGTCAGGAGTTTGAATGTTTTTAGTGACTCACAGTTAATCGTTCGGCAGGTGAGGGGTGAGTATGAGACCAAGGATGAAACGATGGAAGCATATCGTTCTGCTGTTATAAGGGAAGCGAAGAACTTGAAAAAATTGAATTCATTCAAATTTTGAGGGAGTATAACGAAGATGCCGACAGGCTAACATGTAGTGCCTCGGGTTCTGGAGAAACATTGGTAAGGGTGATTCCAGTAGGAATATTAAACCAGCCATCCATTTTCGAAGAACCTTCAGGCTCGGATCCTTGGCAAGTGAATGTTATTCCATATGAGCTAAGTTGGATTGATCCGATCATAACTTACATCCGAGATGGTGCTCTGCCTGAACAAAGAGATGAGGTTAGGAAAATCAAAGCGAATGCTGCGAAGTACGCCGTAGTGCATAACCAGTTATACAAAAGATCTTTTTCCGGACCGTACTTAAAGTGTGTTACCCCCATAGAGGCTCGGCAAATATTACGAGCTATTCATAAAGGCGTATGTGGAAACCACTCAGGGGGGAGATCTTTAGCACACAAAACAATGGCTCAAGGGTACTTCTGGCCGAACATGTCGCGAGATTCGGAAGAATTGTCCAGAAGGTACGATAAGTGCCAAAGGTTCTGACCACTGATTCACCAACCACCTGAAGACTTGCATGTAATGGCCACACCATGGCCTTTCGCACAATGGGGGATGGATGTAGTTGGTCCTTTACCAACTGCCAGAGCTCAGAACAAGTATGTGTTACTGGCTACAGACTACTTTACGAAGTGGGTGGAAGCAGAGCCATATCCGAGCGTTACTCAAACTCATATGAGACGATTCATTTGGAGTAATATTATTTGCCGGTTTGGTATTCCGAGGTCAATCGTCATGGATAATGGTACCAACCTTGACAGTAAGCAAGTAAGAGAGCTGTTGGAGGAGTATGGAATTAATCAAAAGCTGGCAGCAGTAAGTCACCCACAGGCCAATGGACAAGTGGAAATCACAAACAGAACAATCTTTACTTGTATCAAGAAGAAACTAGAGGAAAGGAAAGGAAGGTGGTTAGATGAACTGCCGAACGTCCTATGGGCCTACAGAACGACCCCAAGACGACCGACCGGAGAAAGCTAATTCACCATGGCGTATGGAACCGAGGCAGTTATACCAGTCGAGCACTTAGTTCCGACTGTTCGAAGCTTGGCATGGAACTGTAAGCATAATGACAGTATGCTAAGGTTTAACCTCGATTTGTTGGAAGAGAAAAGAGACGCGGCAATAGTAAGGCTCGCATCTTACCAACAGACGCTTGCGAACAGTCATAACAGGAAAGTAAAGCACAGAGACTTTAGGCCAGGTGACCTGGTTCTGAAAAAAAAGGTAGAGATAGTCAAAAAGATGATGCCACCATGGGAAGGCCTATACAGAATTGCAGAGGCCATAGGAAAAGGGGCATATACCTTAGAAACCATGGCCGGAAGACTGGTTAACAAGCCTTGGAATGCTACTTCTCTGAAGAGGTATTATCAATAAAAAGTTGAGATTCAATACTGAATTTTGTTTATTTTAAATTAAAAACAGTCGAATGTATAAATTTCTGAGATTTATAAAGATTGCACTCCTCTTTAAAAGGCCAAGTGGCAAGTGGCATTCCAGCCGAGCGCCAGGCACCTAAGCAAAGTAAGTGGCAGCTGGCATTATGAGCTGAATGCCAAACACTTGCCAAGAAAAATAAAAGGCCAAGTGGCAAGTGGCATTCCAGCCGAGCGCTAGGCACCAAAGCAAAGTAAGTGGCAGCTGGCATTATGAGCCGAACGCCAAACACTTGCTAAGAAAAATAAAAGGCCAAGTGGCAAGTGGCATTCCAGCCGAGCGCCAGGCACCTAAGCAAAGTAAGTGGCAGCTGGCATTATGAGCCGAACGCCAAACACTTGCTAAGAAAAATTAAAGGCCAAGTGGCAAATAGAATTCCAGCCGAACGCCAGGCGCCTGGGCAAAGTAAGTGGCAGGTGGCACTATGAGCCGAACGCCAAACACTTGCTAAGAAAAATTGAGGGCCAAGTGGCATTCTAGCAGAACGCCAGGCGCCTGAGCAAAGTATTTGGCAGTTGGCACTATGAGCCGAACGCCAAAGTTTGATCAAAAGTCGGCCATCTTATTAATAAGGTTCAGAGGGTTACAAAAAATGAGGTGTAAAGATGGTGAATATACCAAAGTCAGTACATTTAAAAAAAAAAGTTCTAACTAAGAGGCGTTTGCCTCGTCGGCCTCTTGATGATGTTGGGCTGCCTCCTCATTATTGGTGGCGTTGCCGTCCTCACGAGGTAGAGAGTCGAGGTGAATGACAGAATCGTTCTGTTGAGTCCTACCCTCAACAGCGTTGGAAGAATCATTCTGCTGAGGGTTATCTTCAGCAGTAACAGCAGATGGAGTCAAGGTGGACAGAGGAAGAATGTCCAAAGTCAGAGCAGCAGGAGGAGTAGGAGTGATCCGAGAAGACGCAATCTCCTAACATTCATCAAATATGCCCTCGACAGCGGTGAAGTCTGGATCGGTATAAACACCAGGAGGGTCAATATCCAGTTCTTTATCAACATTATCAGGGGTAGAACCAGTCTGACCCTCATCCGGAACGCGATCGGCGTAACCCTCTCGGAACCTTTGAGCATATCTGAGGGCTCCAACTCTAGAAAACCGAGCATGCAGAGCTAGCATACCACCATTTACCCTGCTGATGGTATCAAGTAAAGCGTTGCGCTCGTCCAAGGCCTTTTTCTCAAAGGCCATCCGAGCGGATTGCTCATCACTCAGAAGGCGTAGCAGTTCTTCCTTCTCGGCCTTAAGGGATTCCCGCTCGGTCTGCCAGACACTCTTTTCAAGCTGCAGAGCATTCCTCTCATCCTGAAGAGAGTCAGTCTCCTTCCTCAGCAAATCCATTTCTTTTTCAATTTTACCGAGCTGAACCATCAACCCGGTCTTCTGAACAGCCAAATCATCGTTCTTCTTGTTCGCTGCATTAAGGCTGTCAGAAAGCACGCGAACCTTGGCATTCACATGCTCAACTTGTTTCTGCATAGCCATCATCCCGTACAAGGTCTGTAGAGATATACAGGACAACTGGTTAAGCCGAGCAGATGGTTAGAAGAAAATAAATGTAAAAAATGTGTAAAGATTTATTGACTAAGGGGCAGAAGTTACCTCCATGGCGGACAAGGGAAATCGGCTGAACACCTCCCTCTGAGACAGACCTTTGGCTACCTCGATGTCCTTGGGAGTCCACATATTCCTGTAGTAAGCCATTGCAGTCTGACCATCTTTGAACATGGTCTCAGTCGGTTTTACAGACGATCCGTCTGTTCGAATGAAACGAGGGCTCCATGGCGCCGTTCCTGAAGCGGAGGCATGCCCAGAAGAGGTGAGAGGCCTAGCTTGAGGAGGTCTCGCCAGGGATATCACATTCGGCCCAGAGGGCCTAACCTCTGAGACAAGGGAACGTCATCTAAGCTGAGGGCACTGTCAGGTTGATGCCTTTTTCCTCTGGCCTTTTTCCTGTGTGGAAGCAGTAGTAGAACCAGGAGGATTATTGACAGAGGGGGTAACATTCGGACTGGAAGTCGCCTTGTTAGCGACATGGTCAGCAGCCGTTACGGATGGATCGGTGGAAGGAGTGGTATCAGAAAGGGTAGCGGAGGAAGATGCTGAAGCCGGTGAGGAATTTAATGCAGGGGTGATAGCAGGCCTGGGGGCAGTTTTCTTCCTGCCGAAGGAAGGGATCTGGAGTTGGCTCATTGTCTTGCCGAGGACTGAGATATCGAGGAGATTGTCTGAGGTGAGAAGGTCCGAGCAGGAGGGAACGTTGGTCAGAACGTACCGCTTCAGGTAGTTATCCCTATCCCTGCACACACTGTAGCTCAAATCATCACGAGGAATGCCTAAGGAATGGCACAAGAAAGTATAAAAACGAGGAATGCAAATCTCGCAAAGACAGTCACTCTTATGGTTTTTATATTTCTTGTAAAAAGAGACAGAGCACTTTCCAAAAGCGCTCGGGATAGGAAAATCCTCCACAGCTGGAGAGAACCAGGCTCCCCTAATCCCAATAATGTTTTTCCTCCAACCCTTCTCGGATTTGATTTTATCCGTGCAGATGGACCTCTTCTCAATGGGGAAAAAGTGGTAAAACGGTTCGTCAGTTCTGATCTTGCTGACCTTGTAACAGAGGAGAAGATCTACGAGGTCCAGATCCAGACCTTTGTCATGAATCAGGAGTAGAATAACAGATAAAATCCTAAAGAAATTGGGGTTTACTTGTAAAGGGGAAAGATTTAGCTTGTTGAAAACATAGCAAAAGAAAGGAGGTAAAGGAAACCTAAGGAGATTGAGATGGAGGAGTGAAAATAGGATCTCGCCGGGAAAAAGGCCAGCACCGGTTCTAATATTCATTTCTCGGGGGCAGTTTCTAATTTCTACATCGTCAGGAAGGTGAAGTTTCATGCGAAGAACGTCTAGATCTACTGTCATAGTGAGAGTGAATGAAGATTCCGGGGAGGAGAAAGAAGTCTTCCAAAAGAAAAGTGCAAATGAAACTAATCTTAGAGAGTGAAAACGGCAGAAAGTATTGCAAAGCCACTGGAAGGAGGATCTTTCGCAAGAGATCGCCGGAGAGGATTCAAACAGCAAAAGGTGAGATGGAGACGGTAAAGAGGATCGATGGAGAATCAATGAAGCTTTTAAAGACAAGGTGAGCCCAAGGGCCGAGGAGTCAGGAAAGCGATGGGTTGTCTTTTTGAATCTCGAAACGTCGACTCCTAGATCTAACCGTCCATTCTCCCACACGATCTCCTCGAGCCGTCAGGTCATCATTAGCAGCCTCTAATAATTACCCCCTAATCAATAAGGGGTAATTATGGAGGTAGTTGAGGATGCGGCAAGTGGCATGGGCCGGATATAATCCGCGGGAACGAGATCGGGTCGAATGATTGAAGTAGGATCCATGCCAGAGCGCCCTACAATGGGCCGAACTTGGGGGATCCACCGAGGAAGGTCAAGCCCATTGGAAGATCAAGCCCAGAAGGAAGAGAGCTTTTGAATATAGGCCCAATGTAATCGGTTAACAGCAATAAGGGTGATGGCCTATAAATAGACCATTACAGGTAAAAAATAAAGAGAGAATTCTAGAGAGAGAGAGAGATAGGAAAAGATTGAAGAAACAAAATCTTGTATCTTCAATAAATATATATAATATTTTCGGTTTCAGGTTAAGCTTCAGGCTTCATCCATATCAACTTAAGTCCAATCCGAATTGAATTCAAACTCAAAATATATGGCCCAAGCCCAAACTGAAATCAAAAAAATATTCTCTAAGTTCACAAAATTTTGAGTTGGGCTCGAATTATTTAAAATTGGACCCGCTCAAATTACAGTCCTATTATAAATTAAACAGAACAAAATCCCGAATACCTCAAAAACAAATACTACGTAAATGCTTTGGAGATACTACCACTTTTAGTAATATATATATATATATATATATATATATATTATGCAAAATAAAAATTTTAATCTGTTGCATCGTGGTCCGCATCATCCAGTGGGGAACCGTGATGATTCAGCTTAGCAACCCCTTAACAACCACTTTGACACCAACTCTCCTGCTTGTTGCAATATAAGCCACGAAACCCCAAGACAAGTACAGGTGGGCGATAGACACACACATCACGCAATCTGGCGTTTCCATCAATTAAACACCGTCCACTTTTTTAGCATTATATGGGTGTCACGTCACGTGTTACTTTAAAAAGACCACACTTTAATTTTTATTATTATTTTTTTCTTTTTGCATCTTGTTTTTTGGATTCATTAACCATTCAGTTTCATTAAAGGCGGTTTGGTTGGAGGCTAACGAAAGAAAAATAATCGGGTTAATTCAATAGAAATACTTTAAGTGGGCAAAATCTAAACACTAAAAAATAAGAATAATAATAGGAAATTAAAAACTAATTCTTAAATTAACACCAAATTTAATATGATTAGTTATACTTATCACATGTTAAATAATTATTTTTTAAAAATTATTTAAATAGATGAGGTGGATAAAAACACGTCATATTCAGAAAAATTATTCGATAACCCTATTATTTTTTAAAAAATAAAACTTTTAAAAAAAAATTTAGACAAAAGTAATTACAACATTATTATTTCTCACTGTTCATAAATATTTAGAGAACAAATCACCTCAATGCTATAAAAAATTTAGTAAACTAGTCTTTGGGTCTCTTTCTATATCATCTTTGTAACTTAGTCACTTTCTCATACCTGGGCACGCTTCCAAAGACTTAAGATCCGTTTAGATAGATACGAGAAAAGAGAAAAAAGAAAAAAAAATAATAATATAAGTTAGGTGAGAAAAAAAAAAAAAAATTATTACTATAATTTTTATTATGTTTGTATATATACATATATATATATATATATAAAGAAATGAAATAATTGATACTATTATTGTCTGTATAAGATGAAGAAAAAAAAAGAAAAGAAATAATAACAAGGAGATTATAATACTATCCTTTTATGTTTATATATAATTTTTTTTTTTTAATTCCCTTTTGTTTGTTTTTGTAGGAATATCTATTTACATAACCAATTTATACTTCAATTATATCTAATTGACAAATTAAAGAAACACGTTTAGGCATCACAAGTTGTCACCCAAAATGGTCCAATTTTATATCCTTGCTATTCATTTGATTTTATATAGAGCACTAGGACAATTTTTATTTATTTTTCAATCCACTAGGACAATTGGGTGAAGTATATTTGTTATGCAGGCTTCTGAGATTCCTTTTGAGCATGCGTAGAAAGCAAATGAATCATCCGGTGACGGCGAAGCTCTATTCTACTCCGGTGATACCCAACAGAAAGCTTCAGACTCCGGTGATAGCGAACCCATTTCGGGGACCATCTGGCAAGCTCACGTTGATTGCAAACACCAAAATCTACGAGCTCGTGTTAGGCTTGAATAATAAGTAATAGGTAGAAATTAAAATTAATTATGAATTAAAGAGAGATTTTTATATCATAAGATTAAATTTTAGATATTTTTGAGATTTTTATAATAGGTCTGAATAAGAGTTTTAAAATCGTTATATATAACAACAACATGGGGGACGACTGCTCTATAAACAAGCATACCTAAGTCTTTCTTTCTATAATGAAAACTTAGATATTTAGAATTAAATCACACCAAATAAGTTTGAAAAATTATAATCTAACGGTATAAAACCATATTTTTAATAAGACCACCAAATTAGAAAGTACAACCCAATCCATCAAGTATCAATAATTGCATTGCAATTCTATTTTAGAAAACGTAGTGCATATGACCATAAAATAATTTTTATTATTTTTATATATATAAAAATTTCCAACACTCATAACAGAAGCCTTCCATTGAAATCGGTGAGAACAGCTCGGCAAAGCTTTGTTCTACCAAATAGCTCCGACGATGATGCAAGGCCCAATTACTGGAGACGAATTCAACTGATGAACCCTATTTGTAATGAGATGGGGACATGAATGAAATTGTTATTTCTTCCATCTAATTAGTTCAAGGCAATTTCAAAATTATAAAAAATTTACTTAACCCATTATCCTTTCCCTCTAAAGTGTTGGTTTGGGATTATTTCTCAACGGTTTAAAAGCGCTTTTATTTTGCAAAATTGCATTTAGATGTGTTTGGATTTAAAACGTTTTTAATAATTATCAATTTGAAGTTTATAAAAACGCTCTGAGTAGAGCTTGAATATTTTACGCAACTCTTTTTCATTAACAATTTTATCCATTGTATTTTTTATAACAATAATTACACTATTCCTT
Source organism: Cornus florida (assembly GCF_030987335.1). Lineage (NCBI taxonomy): Eukaryota > Viridiplantae > Streptophyta > Magnoliopsida > Cornales > Cornaceae > Cornus > Cornus florida. The sequence goes on along the minus strand of NW_026775571.1, from coordinate 86,082,955 downwards.
AATAAAAGCATATTATTATAAAATTAACAATAGAAGTGTTTGAAATTATTGTTGGAATAAATTTTTTTTTTCAAAAAACGTCTTTATCTATAGAACTATAAAAAAATTGCGGTCACTAAAAAAATATGTTAGGTGTTTAGTGACATATTATAATAAGTACTTTTTATAATTAAATTATTTTTTAATTTATTTAGTAACATTCTTGTTCCAAATCTTCTTATTTTTTGAGGGGTAAGATACGAGAGATCTCTCGAAATCTCTCTCAATCATTTTCTCTCTCTCAAGTAGTTGGGCTTCAAGATCACAGTAGAATATAAAAGGATTTGGGAGCGTAGAGCATGGCTAACATGTCACGGCAGGATCTAACCCGATTCCTCACTGATTTATTCAAGTTCAAAGGTTGCATGCACAATTTCTTGCTTTGATTAGGAATGCACTCGGATGAATCATTCGGTGTCCCAAACCCTATAATTTTAAGGTGCAATCTCTTTGGAATTTGATGGAAGGAAATGAAAGGAAAATGAAGAAAAGACTAACATTTTTAATTAAACTTTGTTAATACTAATTGTCTTTATTTTTTAAGAAACAAAATTTATAAAATAATGTATGATAACATATAGTAAATTTATTAAAATATTTTATTTTCTTTTTCTTTTCCAAACAAGATTGCTATCATTTCTTTTCTTTAATTAATCAATCAAATATGATAAGTGATTAATAATATTCTCTCATATTTCTTCTTTTTATTTTTCTTCTAACTAATATTATAATTTATTTTCTTTAACAAACATAGCCCAAGTCACGCGTCACTTTTAACTGCTCATATAAACTAGAGGGAGAGAGGGAGAGACTTAAAAATTATTTACGTGCTAACTGCTCATATTGATTTGATCATCAATATTTAATTGTTTTAAACCTCATTTATTTATTTTTTATAAAAACTTAAACTGTTGACCTTCACATTTAACTTAGTGATGAATCATCAGTAGACTCTATGCATCTGTTTGCGTGTTGATTGTGCAAATCACTAATTAACGCAAACAAATGTGTTGATTTAAAGTTGACTTTATTTATTTATTTTTTCCCATGTATTAATTAGTGATTGGGACGCGTGAGTGGGACGCGTGAAAAGCGAGACTCAATATCTTAATTACACATTTTAAAGCATTATCTTTCAATGCAATTCTTGCATGCCAATTAGTAATTCACTCATGATCATGGAAGACCATGTAATGGTTTCTCATGAAAAATGTGGGATCCAAATTCTCCTTAATACAAAATTTGAATCGTTACCATAGAATGCAATTAAGTAAAAAATACAACACCATCAAATAAAATATGAAACCATTATGAAAAAGTATTAATTTGTTATTTATTTACCTTATTAAAAAATACATTTACATACCTACTTTATTTCTATAAATATTTAAATTTTCAATTATTTATTCTAAAAGGCGAGAAAGAATCACTAGCTACAGCTATTGGTGTTGTTATTTAATAGTATTGCAACAGTGTTGCATTTCATGTAATATCATTTTGAATGAATATTAGATTTTTGAAATAAATGAACTGCATGGGCGTCTATATAGTTATTTTATATATGTTTTCATCTTTATTGTAGTGTGTTACATCATCGATCCAAATATCACCGAATGATCCAATACACCGAGAGGATTCAGACCCATGAAACCAAATTCTCCCCAACACTTCAGGCAAGGATCACATGGCTGTTGAAGCACTTCGCCTTTCTTGTGTTTTATTTTTTTATTTTTAATTATCAAATATCTACTTGCTACATTCAGCATGAAACTCTAACCTTGTCGATAATTAACAATTAATTTCATGACTCGTTTTTAGTCAATTGAATTAAGATTTGTAACATTTGTTGATGTCTGACCAAATCCAGTGTTTGGAAACAATTGCTCGGAAAAGAAAAAATTTGGAGAGAAATTGAGATTTGTTGATGTTTGACCAAATTTAGTGTTTGGAAACAATTCTTCGGGAAAGAAAAGGCTTAGAGAGAAATTGTTTCCAAACACTAGGTTTGGTCAAATGAGTTGGAGAGAAATTGTTTCCAAACATTAGCTTTTGAAATTAATTTATTAGGTCAAAATGAGACAAATTGGTCACTAACAAATAATTTTGGATAATCAACTCTATAATAAATGTCTTCAATTATCCCAATAAAGGTTCGGATAAGATCTTTGTTTGATTTTCAAATCCTCCATGCAGCCGTTTGTAAAACCCCCACGTGGTGTGTTTTTTTATGAAAAAAAGGAAGATATTCGTAATCCAACGAAACCCCTTCTCATAATCTGCCAGACAATCTTTCAATTATTTCATAAATTATTTGATGGTTCATGTTCATCGGACACCGAACGAATAATTAAATCTAGACTGCTATAGAAATTTTTTTATAATATATTAATATACTTTTGTGAAACTAATTCCTCAATGGAAGAATCTGAATTGAATTGTTCTAACTAAGTCTCAATGTCAGCCATTTCTTAAAAGCAAAAACTACCAAATAATAAGGCCACAGGTTGAGAAGTTTTTCAGCTCAGTTGTAAATGGAAGATTACACGTGTCTTGTGCTAAATTATAGGTGAGTCTGATGCTATCATATGGTAGACAAAAAAAAAATAAAAAAATAAAAAATAATAATAATAATAATTAATTCTCCCACTCTTAAAATTCATGTTTATTTTTTTATTTTGTGATGTTTTAAAATATATGTCTAATTTCAAAAACGAATGTATTATTATTTTTAATAATATTTTCAAACTATTCTTTGATATTGATTTGATTAAACAATTACACTAATTAGAGAGTACTGTTTTGCCTTTTAACAAAGATAAATTTAGAAATTCACTCTCATAAAAAATTGGATTCTCTTAACATTTCAATAATTTTGAAACAGAGCAAATAGTTAAAAGGATAAAGAAGTAGAGGGTGCCTTGACAGTCAATATCACGGGTTTATAGGCTCCATGCAACATCCTACTCAACATGTGTGTGATACCCTCACATTTTTTACGCATAAGTTGATCAGACTTATACATAAAAAATGAAAGATATCAAAAACAATTGGTAACAAACAAGTATGGAATACAAAATGATAATAATAGAAGAACTTAGACCGGAAAGGAAAGCTAAATATTAAAATATCTATCCATCCTATTAAATACAATACTCCTTTATACAACTTGGAAATCCTATGTCAAGGATTTCTAAATATAAATCTGAAAGTTCAACGTCGGAAATACATAAAATTGAAATCAAAATAATACATAAAGCTTCTACCCTGAATAAGACCGTAAGAGTAGATGAGTTTGGATGGTGGTCCCACACTGCTAAGCCTCAACCTTGAAACGGGTACTGATCGTGTCCTGAAATAACAACAATGGTGGGTCAACCCCACGAGCAAGTCCTCTCTACTATGACCCAAATTAGAGAATCAAATAAATTAATCATTAATATTCGGAAGGATACTATATCTGTATATACACTAATGAAACTACACAATGTATAATATGACCTCAACCAGAATAGACGGTGATCACTTAGACTCACACGAGGTGGTTAAGTGTCTCATTTCCCTACTTGGGAAATCAGCTATTAATACATAGTGCACGGTACTGACAACACAGACTATAAATCCTACACAGTGGTAACACATTTCAAGGTACTAATGAATATACTGAGCATATCACTTAGACAACACATGCCAATAATATTAAACCACATACCCTGACAGCCACACATCTGTCTATGGCAACGAATGCATAAGGTATAAATGAGTCTCAACTTATTAGTCAGCTCACATGGTTCTATATGGCAACACATCCATATAATATAAATGCGATATAATTTATTAAGCAGTCCACTTATTACCTGACATGCACACAGCATAATAATAATGATTTATATTTCATTAACAACATAAATAATCTCATAATGTATAATGGACAATTTATATGAATTAAACTATGTAATCATTTCATTGAACATTAAATAATAACACAATTTGTATGCAAATATGTCATTACATTAATTACATCTGTTTCACAGCGATCCGTACTGTAAATGATACAATTAATGTTTGGAAGTATTAATCGGACATAATAATAACTAACGAGTAATAAAATAATAATTTAATGTCCCGTAAATCTCGAAAATACCAACCTGAGGTCCAAAAATGCAAGTTGAAGGTTTTGGAAATTACAAAACAGTCCCTAGGGGTATTCTGGACTTTTTCAGCAGCTGTAGAGACCCTACACGCGCCTCCTTAAGCTTCCCCCACGCGCTGCCACCTTCCCCACTCTCACACGCGCCTACTGACGTGGCGCTTCCTGGTTCGTTGGTTGCATCAAGTTACCGTGGGCGTGCTGCACTGGATTAATCTATTGATCCTAAATTAATCCTACGGCCATTGATTCGCGCGCACTATCATATGGTGTACTGCACTACACCGAATTGATCTAAAGATCAACAACCCATCTAACGGCCGCTGATCCGTGCTCACACTAACCACAGTGCGCTGCATCACACCGAATTATTCCGGTTGTCTTCCCCATTGCCGGTGACCGGAATCTCGCCAAAAAATTCGCCGAAAATTCCAAAAAATTCCCGAAAATTTCAAAAAATTCTAAAAAAATTCCCTAAAGCCTTAAATAATTATTTTTAGCTATATTTAATTATGTAGGCTAATAACATAATATCTAATACCTTGAATAATTAATATTTCACTAATTTAATAAACTAAAATAATAGTTTATTAAAATCCTAGCATGCTCTTTATGCTCCAAAATAATCTAAATAAATTAAATAACTAATTTATGGATTCAAAGGGGAAAAGTAGATAATAACTTGCCTTATAGATTTGAAACAAATCCGCCGATTGCGTGTAGTCGGGTAAAATCACCTACACCGGTCCAAGCTTCTTTTCTCTCTTTTCCTTTCACTCTTCTAAAATAGCTCACTATTATTTTTTCTTCTTCTTCTACTTACGTGAGTTGCCCTCAATTGAAAAGCTAACAAACTAATATAAATACTAGCTTATATACTATAAATATTACAAATATCTAACTTATATTAACTATCCAAACATTCCCACTTATATTGCTTTAAGGCAATGCAATCTAAGTCCACCCAAATGACATAAATGAAATCCTATCCTAATATCTAATTTACATCATGATATTTGAAACATTATTATTATTATTATTATATAATAATAATACATTACATTACAAATGTACTACTTTAATTAAGTAATATTAATTAATATAAAACATAATCAGTAAAATATATAAACTAACATTATAATATATAGAGCATACAATCAATGTTAAATGCATAAATAAATAAAATTAATTTAATAATTTAGCATACATAATTAAAAGGTGAATAAATTTACAAATTAAATATAAAGAATTAATTCAAATAAACTCTTTAAAAATACGGGATATTATAATGTGCATGTCACTTGTGTGGCGTAACCTCCTCTAATGAGACGTGACAATATGCATACTCGTAAGTTTACCTTAGAGATAAATCATACACCCATTGACAAAATTATACAAGCAACATGAGTCAGCTACAAAGAAAAAAAAAAAATCATGTGGGAAGAATACGAACGAATTATAACCTCTCTGTGTCCCATATAGATATATATATATATATATATATATATATATATATATATATATATATATGCTAATTAATTATGTGAAATAAGACCATAAAATGAGATATTTTAATATCTAATGCCAATTTGAGGCTCCTTTTCATAGGTCAGTAGAAGTAATGCCATTCTAGTTTTTTTTAGGAATAGTCATTTCAGAGAGGAACATTTCAGCTTTCATTTGACAACAAACTTAATAAATTGATGAATGAAGAGCTGATTTTTTTTCTCCCCTAACAAACAGGTGAAATGGACATTTTATTTCACTCCATTCATGGTATCAAGTTGGGTCTTACTACTTATTTGTCATATTTTGCATAAAAAATATAAGATCTTCATCAAAGGTCAATTGTCCCTCTAGTTTTTTTCTTTTTAGTAGTATAGGATTTATAGCCCTGCTTTACCTAAAAAATGGCACGATTGCCCCTTCTAACCCCCTCACATAACTTTATCGTTTTGTCTATGTATTCTGTTGACGTGGTTCAACTTAAGTTACACAATCTTTTTCAACACATGTCGCTTTTATGCTCTTAGCACGCTTATGCTCACACACTCTGTGCGCATTTTTGCCACCGTTTTTATTATTTGTGACTTAATTTTATTACTTTCTTGTTCTCATTTTCAAATTTTTTATCGCTACAGATCTCACTTTGTGTGACTTAAGGTCTAATTACAAATGCACACACAATTTTTAATTATATAAAATTAGAAACAACTTCTTTATGGTAAATCATTCCTCCACTCTCTCTCTCTCTCTCTCTCTCTCTATTTTTCTAATTTATTACTTTCTATTTATTTTGTATCCAAATTTTTACATCATATGAATAAACACCTCACTGTCCCCCGAAATTAGTAGCCCTAATCGGCTCACGAAAAAAAAAAAAGAAAAAAGAAAAAGAATTTCAAACTTAAAATAAATTTAAGATAAAATTTGAAATATATACATGTAGATTGTAGACAAATAATACTCAACCGTCATAATAAAATATATATATTTTTGTTAAAATTAAAGAAAACAAATTATAGATTATAAAATGATATTTATTTATAATTATTAATGAAGACAAGTTTAAACTTTGGTTAGTTTTAAACTCTTTTCACCACCCAACCTACAACACAACCTAACTTTGATTTAAATTCAAATACTCCCAATAGAAGTGGGACGGATAGATTAAATTCAAATCCCCCTTTTTTTTTTTTTTTTAGACTACTTTTCTTTTAGAAAGGGATTAAACAAAAGTCAAATAAATCGGCAAAAAAAAAAAGTTTGTAATATTTTTTAGTTTTTTTCTTGTTAAAGTCAAATAAATCAGCAAAAAAAAAAAAAAAATTTACAATTTAGTATTTTTTATAATACAAGATAATATAATTACCCTTGTTAGAGAATAGTCTCGCACTTTATTATTCTCATCCATCCATTTTTCATTCCTCAAACTAAACGAAGATGAAAGAAAAATATTGTCACGCCACACTATTATTTAAAGAAAAAAATATTATCACAATAACTTTAAAAAAAAAAAAAATTAATTAATGTACCAAAGTGGAAAATCAATAGGCAATATAGGTGGAAAGTGTTGCCCACGCGAACCAGAGGTGCGAGGAGAGAGAGAGCGAGAGTTCAGAGTTCTCTTTCAACACGATAAGCAAAATCGGAGACAAACTTTACTGTTTTTGTATCAGTGGTTTCGTCTTCTGCATCGTCTCAATCATCCTTAATCGGTAAATTTCTCAATCGTCGATTTTACTTTCTATATATATATATATATATGTGCGTGTGTATTTAGGTGTCCCTGGCTGTTAAATTTATGACTATATTTGCTTTTTAAAGATCTGTTTTTTTTTTTTCATTGTGTGTGTGTTGATAATTTTTGTTCTCTCTCTTTTTTCGAATCTGAAAGTTTTTGGAAGCGTGATATCGCAGCCAACAACAACCAGCAGGTTCAGATTTCACTCTCTCTCTATTTTTCTTTTTTGTTACCGTTTTGTTCGCTATGTTTTCGTTTTTTTAATTTTTATAGATTTTTTTTTTTTGATTGAATTTTTTTAACTAATCAATATATCTTGCGACCGATGTATGTTGATTTGTTGAATGAAGTTTAACTACTAAATCAGTGGCCACGCATCAGAAATCATATGCATATTCCTTATTCATCATGTTCTGTTATGTTGTTTTCTTTATTTAGTTATGTTGTTTCTTTTTTTATTTTAGTTCTCTATTGCAATGCCCTGTTAGTTGTTTTAGTAGGTGGGTGAATTGGGACTGTGTTTATTTTTATTTTATTTTATTTTATTTTTTTCTATTTTAAAAATATAGAATTCGTAAATTATATTTTGATTTTGGAGAACATCGAAGTTGATAGAAAAGATTTAATCGTTTTCTTGCTCATATATGTTCATATTAATGAGCAAGGTCTCAGTATGCTTTTCCTTTTCCTCCACACAATGGAAGATTGTTTTTACTGGGATTGGTGTTGATATGGTTAACGTTTTATTTTATGTACTGCTTTGTATTGCAATTAGTACATTTTCATATGTTATGTCTGCTGTTGTCATTGTCATTGTCATTGTCATTATTGGATTTGATGTCAGTCTGCTAGGTTAGCAATGGAATATGAGGAGGAGAAGAATTGTCTTCCAGGGACGGTTCCCGAGTTTGGTGCAATTTTTATGTCAAACATTGCCACAAAGAGAGAATGCCTTAAACGGAAGCTTTTGGGCCTTCCTTCCTCCTATGCTAACTTTGTAAAACAGGTTAAAGCTGGGATGGTTTTGTTTCTTTTTGAATTTGAGAGAAGGGAACTCTATGGTGTGTTCCGGGCATGCTCTGATGGTGGATTCAATATTGCAGCCAATGCATTTACTTCTTCAGGGAAGCAATTCCCTGCACAGGTATGGCTCCGTTAGCTAATGTTCCTTTAAATTTCTTAGTTTGCGGGAGAAGGATTTGTGGATGAAACACAAATTTGTGGATATATTTATTTATGCTTATATTTACCTTCGCCCAGGTTCGCTTTGCCCCATTTTGGTATTGTAGTCCACTATCTGAGCATGAGTTTCGGAATGCTATTAAAGAGAATTACTTTTCTGCAAAGAAGTTCCACTTTGGTCTGTCTGAAGATCAGGTCTACTCCTTAATCAGTTGGTCTTCGATGGATTGGAACACTAGCGTCTGAAATGTTCTTATCACTCATTTTTCTTTTGCTCTATCCATTCAATTGTAGGTTCATAGACTTCTATCATTGTTCAGTTCAAGAAGGGAACATAACAAGCTACCTCCAACACATTTCGCAAGACAAGACATGAATCCTATGAAGAAGCACGGAAGAGTAGTTGATGATGACAATTTTTTGATGAGTAACAGGATAGAAGTCAAGCCTGGCATGGGAAGCGGTCTTGGGCCAGCCAATCTGACTGAGTACCAAAGGAACCCTGAGAATACAGTCGGAATAGTACATGATGACAGGTCTCTGACGAGTGATCGGGTGGAGAATGAGCATAATGTGTACAATGGTCCTTTGCCCGAAGTCTCCACTAAGTATCCCCGGAACTCTTCGGTTAAAATAAGAAGAATAGATGATGATGTTGGCAGGTTTTTGGTGAGTGATGCTGCAGAAAATGAATGTAATCTGGACTATGGTCTTGGAAGGGTTACTTCGAGTGACTCCCTTGGGGATTCCTTGTATAAAGTTAGAAGAACCTCTGCTGATGGCCAGTTTGTGATGAGTAATAGGTTAGAAAGTGAACATCACACGGACAATAATACTTGGCCCATCATCTCATCTGAGTGCCCAGGTGACTCTTTAGGTAGCGTAAGGAGAGTAGCTGATGATGGTCTATTTCCAATGAGTGATAGAGTAGGAGAAGAATGCAATACAAACCGCGATCTTGGGTCAGTCACATCAACTAAGCATCTAGGAAATCTTCTGGGTAAAGTAAGAAAAGAAATTGATGATGGCAGGTTTTTAATGAATGTTGGAGTGGAAAATGAACTTACTTTTGACAATTGTCTTCGGCCAGCCATCTCTGGTAACCTTCGAGGTGAAGTAAGAAGAGCTGCTGACGATGGAAGGTTTTTAGTGAATGATAAGGTAGAAGATGAAAGTCGTGTGGAAAATGGTATTGTTCCCGGGATTTTGACCAAGTCCCTTAGGAGTCCTCTGGGTAAAGGAAGAAGATCAATAGATGATAGGAGGTATTTGATGAGTGATAGAGTTGAAAATGAACTGAATTTGGAGAATGGTATTGCACCGGTTATCTCGTTTGAGCACTTAAAGAATCCTCTTGATAGAGTAAGAAGAGCAACTAATGATGGGTGGTTTTTGACAAGTGACAGGATAAAGAATGAATTTAATGTGGATGACGGTAGTGGGGCAGTCATTTCATCTGATGAGTACTCCAGATACCATCTGGGTATTGTGAGAGGAGCAGCTGATGATGGTGGATTTGCAAAGAGCGATAAGTTAGAGCACGGAACAAATTTCGGAAACCGTTTTAGGCCTGTTGTTTCGAGTGAGTACACTGCTTTATGTCAGGCTAAGCAAAGTCCGTTCGTCTATTCGAGCAATCACAACTTAGAAACAGATTATGCCTTGGTTCAAGATCAAGTTTCGCATTCTTCTGCATATTCTCGATCGATTGAACCACAAAATTTTGACTTCTTTCATCCATCATCGCATGATGCAATTGCTACAAGAGCAGTTCCCTATGATCCTGAAGTCCCCAAGGCTCATTATAGTCACTCACCGTCATTTGGGGTAGATTACAATTCTGATGCAGCACAAGACTGTTCTCGTTACTATGGTTCTCTAAGGAATCTTGCTTCTTCAACTCAGAACCAACTTTCACCTTATCGCCTAGAGTCGAAAGGATCAAGCATGTGGCTGGATACCCCTTCTCGCTATGGGAATAAAGTACCATTGCCTACCACCTCCAACCACCACAATTTCTCCGACCTTAGAACCAGCAATTCTTCGTCATGTGCTGGTTATTCTGAAAACAAGGAACTAGAATACTCTGAGAGGGCTTTTGTGCATTCTTCAAGACGTGAGATTTATGGAAGTGAAAACATGGGTGCTTTATCTCATGCCTTCACCAGTAAGGATCCATCTTTCATTTTTGATGAAGGGGATGTTTCAGCATTGCGAGAAAAATACAAGCAAGAAAATTCATGGGATGATGGTGGGGGAGCATCCCATCTAAAAGACTTTCCGTCCCCTAACAATAGTAGGTACCATTTGCGGCGTGGTGCTTTTTCTTCAGACTCTCAAGTTAACCGCTGCCATGATAAAGATTCAACCAATTATACTATGGAATTCTATCAAAGTTCTGAAGGTGTACCTTGTGATAATCGGAAGAGCAGAGTTAGCGTCTTTTCTCGTTTAACTTCAGCTCCAGAAGTGTGCTTAAAGGAGAATAATACCAATGCATGCCACGATGAAAGTGGTACGGATGTATCTTTGAATGAAGTCGTGAACATGTTAAAGCAGAGTCAGAATCACCGGATGAAGAGGATTAGAAAATCTAATCCTTTAGTTAATCGACACTCTGATGACAAAATTTCTGGGATTAAGAAGCAGACCTCCATTTGCAATCAGTTGGATGACAAACTTTCTGAGATTAAAAAGCAGACCTCCATTTGCAATCAGTTGGATGACAAAATTTCTGGGATTAAAAGGCCTAAGTCCATTTGCAATCAGTTGGAGTATGATCAGTCAAGGATCATGATGAAGATGAAAATCGATGCTAATCTACCTGTCACGGAGAATGGTTGCCAATTGGCTGAAGAGACACGACTTGTAGATTTTAAACGCCGGAGTGAAAAAATGAAAACTCCGGATGGAATCAAGAGACAAGGTAAGGCAAATGGTTCTGTTCATAATGAAGATGGTGAGGGCTTGGTGGATCAGCCGCGCAAGCGCAGAAAGTTGATTAGGCCAGTCTTCTTCAGCAAAAAAGAGGCATTTGATGGAGGAATAAGCGGTGACAAGGCCCAAAATTTGCTGAGGTCGTCTCAAGAACATGTCATTTGCAAAGATAATCCTGGAAATTGTGATGATTCAGTGAGTAGTCATAAAAAAAGCAACAGGAAATATCAAAATGCCAGATTGGTACATGGGGTGTCTCCAACTTCTTGTGAAGGTAACAAAACTAGTGCAGATCAAAGTTCCAAATGGAGAGGAGAAACAAATTCAGAAAATTGTGAGGCATCTCTTAGATGTATTGAAGGCCAAGATGGAAACAAAGTATCACAAAATGTTGACATTCAAAATGCAATTACTCGAACTCATCCTGAAATAATTAATAATACTGTTGGCAGTTTGGTTATTGAGGTGGATGGAGTGTTTGGAGATCTTGTTATGACTGATCACAGCAAGAATGCAGACGAGGCACCAACCCTTTCTGCAGTTATTTATGATGTTGTGGGTGGTTTGGGTATTGAGGATGCCATGGTGGATGAAATGTCTCGAGATCTTGGTATGACTGATCATAGCAAGAATGCAGAAGAGGCACCACCAGACGTACAATACGTGAACACTAACAGTGAAGATGGCAGAGGTAAGGGAAAAGACCTGCTCCGAGGTTTTGAAAATGTGAATCGAGTTTGTCCGATCAGATGTGACACTGCCATGAATAATAAACCAAACAAGAGCTTGTGCTTGCTGGATTTAAATTTGGAAATTGTTCCTGAAGATTGCGTGGGAATGTGCTCTACAAGTGGATAGAGATAAAGGAAACCAATGGCACTAAATTTTGGGACCCGGTAAGCATCTTTTGAAACTGGCAGCTATTTCAATTTGCAAGAACTGTTTGTGTTTAGAGTTTTTGTGCTTCTTCGACATAAAGCATTGTCTGTACAAAGAGAGTTTTGCCTTGAAGAAGCTGTCTTTTGCACAATGCAAGGCTTTGGGAAATATGCTACAATGAAATGGCTGTTTCCGTTATGTTTTCATGTCACACACATACATGTGCCGAATATTTTGGTTAGGTTGTAATTTTGAATGACACGGAATTTGTCATCAGACCAGTAAATCTTACTGTCCCAAAAATACTACTGTGTTATATGAAAAATGTTTGTAGCTTTAATATATTTCTAAATATTTTGAATTCTTTTGAACTAACCTAATGATTAAATTGTTATGGCATCAAGGAAGAATGTTATGCTAAAGAAGCCATATTTAGGTACCATGAGCATTAGAGGTTTAAAATACTTGTTTACAAGCCATATTTAGGTACCATGAGCATTAGAGGTTTAAAATACTTGTTTACAAGTATTGAATTTGTGAAGTCTCTTTTTGGGACTAAAGACAAAAATGATTGGAGAATTGAACTTTGTTTTATACTGGTTATCTGAAAACTGCTCTCTTATCAGATGATTATTGTTGGAATGGTGAAAACGGTACACACATTGGTGACTTATTTTGGGGTTTGATTAGTCTTTACAGATGTTAAATTTCATGCACCTTAGGCAACCTATGATTTTCTCACCCCTTCATCACATGTGAGCCAACAACACTTATGCTGTATTGCACTGTGTATCACTGGATCTCGCTTCTAGAATCTCAGTGTAGTGACTGACATATATATGTATATATTTGGTGTAATTTATTTTTTTGATAAGTAAGTTTGATGTAATTTATAATTTGGCTTAGTTTGTAGTGACTAGTGACTGACGTGTATATATATGAGGTTGATGTAATTTATAATTTGACAGGATAAAAAAAAAAAATTATAATTTGATTTGATTTTAGTGATACTGCAATGTGATAGGGATTTGAAATTGCTATCGAATCAACTTCTCCAGAACTCTAGTAGAATGGAGGAGATATGGATAAGTTGATTTTGTTGTAGGCCCAGAAGGACCAGAACCACACTTTTTTATTAAACTGCCAAAAAGGCTACGAACAAGGAGAAACCCCATTTCCAGAAATTGGCCAGAGAAACAAGAAAAACTCACAATGGGGAAGACAAAACGAGAATTAATTACGCGGTCGTAATTGTGGCTTGCGTATCCAATAGTGATTTATTGGCTGGGATCATCTAAAATTTTTTCAGACAAAACAAACAGGAAAGAGCAAGAACATCCAAACTGTGGTGACATTGTGGGTGGGTGTGCCGTGGCTGGGTGCAAGAGGCATTGACACAGGCTACCAGACTGGGCAAACTACACCACAATTCCACATCGCTTTAGTGCAAGAGGCATTGACACATGCTACCACAGGTGAACTATTACAAGCGCACCACAATCCCACATCCCCAAAGTGTGGAAAGAGGAATTGTTATAGATTTGTATATTCCAATTGATATTGGGCCTTTTGGGGTAAAATTCAAAAACAAAACCGTTTGGTTTGGATTCAAAACGGACAATTGGAGTGGGTTTTTACACAAACCAGCAAGCACTAGCCAACACAGCCACAACCCTCGTCTTGAAAATTAATAGCCCTCTATTTCAACATCATTTCAAATAATTTGATGAGCAGTCTGAATAGGATTAATAGTAACATCTTCATGGAGCTTTTGATTTCTGTTTACTCTATTACTACGTTTGGTGTGTAAGAATAGAGTGAGAATGACCATTCTATTGTAATGAAAATCCATTTTTGGGAATGAAAATCCATTCCACAACTAAATCTATGACAATTCCATTCCAAAGTATTTATTTATTTATTTATTTTTAAATCAACTTCTCAAACAACCCAAATATTCTAAAGTCCAAAACCACCACCACAACCACATCTATTTTTTACCACCACCACTACCACCGCTTTCCACCACCACCACCACTACCACTGCCACCGTCTTTCACCACCAACACCGCCTTCTTTTGCCGCAACCATCACCGCTGCTGTCACCGCCTTTTAGTCCAAAGGCAGACAGAGGGGTAGGCAAAGGTGGGCTGTAGCCCACCCCAATTTTTTTTTTTTTACTATACTAATATTAGCCCAGCCAATATATATATATATATATATATATATAGTATTAACCCACCTCAGCCTTCCACCCAAACATGAAACGTGTTAAAACAGCGATGCGTAGCACGATTGCAGATGAATTTTTGCTGACTGCATGACCATCAACCTTGAACGGGAGTTTGTTTGGAAAATTGACTTGGAATTTATTATTGACGAATTCGAGTCTTTAAAGACTCGTCGAGCACAACTTAGATACATATTTTGTAATATTTGAATTCAAATATTTATCTATATTATGTTATAAATTTTATTTTTATTTTTTGCTTAAGAAATTTTGTTATGAAATTTATGCTTAATATTAGCCCACCCCAATGAGAAATCCTGAATCCACCCTTGCCTTTCACCACCACCACCGTCAACCACCATTACTGCCTTCCACCGCCAACACTGCCGCCATCGCCTTTCACCACCTTCCACAACCACCACCACCATCGCCTCCGCCTTTCACCATAGCCATCGCCTTCTACCATCACCGCCACCTTCCACCACTGCCACCGCCTTTTACCACCACTACCACCTTCCACCACCGCCTTCGATTGCCACTCCCTTCCAATGCCACCACCGCCTTCCACCACCTTCCATCACCACCACCACCACCACCACCGTCACCGGCTTCCACCACCTTCCATCACCATCGCCTTCCACCACCACTACCGCCACCGCCTTCTACCATCGCCACCACCGCCACCGCCTTCTATTATCGCCACCACCACCACCGCCACTACCACTGCCTTCTGCCATCGCCACCACTGCCACCGTCTTTCACCAGTGCTACCACCTTCCACCACCACCACCGCCACCACCTTCTACCACCGCCTTCCGCCACTACCTTCCACCACTGCCACAATCACCTCCATTGGCTTCTACCATCGCTACCTACATCACTATCTCCTTCTACAACCACCACCGCACTACTCCCACCGTCTTCCACCACCACCGCCACCTTCTAACACCACCACCTACATCATTACCACTTTCCACCACATCACCATCGTCACCACCATCCACCACTGCCACCATTTATTTTTTAAAAATTATTAGAGAATACCAATTTGTTAATTTAATTTATTTGTTACTAAGAGGGATATTTAATTTGAAATTTATTCTATTCTAAATTTTAAATTAATCTAATCAAGCACTAGAATAGTTATTACCATTCCATTCCTACATATTTCAATTTACACCCAAACAATAGAATGAGAATGACCATTCCATTCCCATTCCTATTCCATTCCTATTTACATTCCATTTCATTTCTGAAGACCAAATATAGCATATATGTCATAGACTATATGTAAATGTTAATTTCAGTAACTTACTGCAATTGGACTTGCTAGAAGCTTGAGAAACAAAACATTCCACCAACTGATCAAAGTTTCTGACAGAGAACTCCAATCCGAATTGAACAACTCAACCTACAATGGAGATCGAGCAAACTGCAATACAAAATTTGACGATCAGAATAGAATAACTCAATCTACGATCTCCAAATAGATCGAGCAAACTGCAATAAAACAAGAGATGATCTCTGGAATCAGAGCTCATCATACAGTGTTCACAAGAAAATAAAATCACATCATACCTAAACTGAAAGGACGAGGCTTCTTACCCTCCTGCAAGGATTAGAAGAGAGGGAGGTCCTCGTTGACACAAGAGTTTTAGTTGGTTTAATTACAGTTTACAAAAATATGAACAATACTGAGAAGACTCCTTGTTGACTTGACGAAAAAAAAATTCAGGTACACTCGGGACAATCATGGATGTGGTGGCCGCTTTAGTTGATTTTATTATTGTTTACAAAAATATGAACAGTACTGAGAAGACTCTTTGGTTGACTTGAGAAAAAAAAAAAATCAGGTACACTCGTAACAAGGGCTAGGATGACCTCGGGATACCATACCCCGGGGTACTCAATACTTTCTCCGAAGGAAGGTAATGCCACACTAGCGATTCTCCTTAATATTTTTAACAATTAGAGGGAGAATCATATATAAGGATGCTGAAGAAGTCTTATACACGCATCATTACTTTAAACTCTACAATTAATAAGCATTAGAAAGGGAAAAAATAAATGACATGAACAGCTAGAGATGGCACTTTGAATCAAATACAAATTAAGTAGCTACAAAATATTGGGAAGGCAGATGACATACCTGGCTTGAGTTGGTTGATGAGATTGTGAAAGCAGCAGATCGAGAAGCGGAGTCAGGAAGATAAGAAACAGCAAGGTATGTGGTGAATGCTTATATTTTTTAGTTGAAGCTAATGTGAAACCATGACTCAAAAATTCAATAAAGCAAAAGAAACAGCATTGCACCTTCTAGGAAGTTGCTGGGATGGCACTTCAATTGCTAATGGCTGACTGGTTTGCCCCATTTCAAATCATTTCCGCACCCTAATTGGTAGAGATAGCCCATGCATAGGGTAAAATGGATTGGCAGCAGTTCGATCTTGGGTTAGCCATCAACCATCCCAACCTAACTTTCGCAGCACCACCCAGCCTTTAGGGAAGAGTCATCAAGATTTAAAAGCATTCTTTCCAAGAACATCAGCCTGCTAACACTGTAAAACCATCAATATCATCATTCAAAACAAGCATGAACTGATCCAAATTGAAATAAAAAAACACGACTGTACATGTACCGAGTACTAATCTGTAACAAAAGTATCTTACATTACTTTGTCACAAACATGTGGATAACAACATTAAGTGCCGTAAACAACTTTAAACGTAGTTTACAGAGTGCTTAAGAAAACAAGTCTGCGAAGAAGTCTAATCAAGCTGCAATCAATATCATCCAATTAAAATCAAATGTGCCTCCTGGACTATTTTGTCAAATCTGCCTAATTACAGAACTTTCTATATTTTATCTATTATGCGCAGAATAAATCAATGAAGAGAAGAAGATAAGTCCTAATGTGAAGGGAATACATGCTAAAACAATTTAGACAAATAAGTCAGTGCTTTAGAACAAGAATTATGTCAATTGGAAGAGAACGAGCATCCTCTACTTGTGAACATTACAATGTTATACCCATGGTTGAATGGAATGATTTCTTAAAACCTGCTACTACTGATACAGCCAAATTTCAGTGACAAGCTTTCATTTTCTTTGTTTTTGGTTCATCGGGAAGTGCATTCGCCCTTGACCACAAAGAACCTCAACCTTTTCCCTCAGCCAGAACAGAGGGAACATAAAAAACAAAAGAAAAAGGAAGCATGCTGGATGGCTTAATAGCAATAATTGAAATTAAGATGCAACTCTACTGCAAAAAACATAAAGTAAATATCGGAAAAGAAGCTTTCACAGAGGTCAGAAGACTCAACAGTGATTTTAGTAACTGATAACAGAGAATATAAAGAAGAATTCCAATACAATTTGGGGAGTTCTATAGAAGCTGAAAGATAAACATGCCAAGGGAAGTCTGCCTGAAGGAAACAATTTGTACCAAAATATATATCAAATGAGACCAATCACCATTTCATTATTTGTTTCAAAAATATCATTCCAAAGTTACAGTGCTACATGTAGCTCCACTAACAAACTTGAGAAGTACGGGCTTAGTATTCTTGCAGGCCTCCGAGAAGTCTTAAATTATCAATAGAAATCTCTCTATACAACAATATGGGTCTGAACAACATTGGGATACCTTCGTAATGCTACAGAAGCTCAAGCATTGGAAACAAATGAAATAAACTTTTCAGTACATTTTGGCAGACAATTCATTTGTTTTGAAATCCTTTCAGACAATTCAGAAACAAGTGCATATTTGTTGCTACCATAAGATGCATTCATGAATGCTGCAAGGGTTATGTGATCCACGTTCTGGTCTTTATCTAACAATTTACGGAAGAAAAATGCTGCCATGTCCACTTTACTCTCACTACAAAGCTTTCTGACTAAAGTATTAACCGTGCGGATCCATAGCTTTTTCTCTAATCTGTCTAAGATAACCATTGCAGTTTCAGATTCATCCTTCTTGCAATATTCGTAAGCTACTGTCAGCCGAGTAACTTCACATGGGGAAAGTCCTTTGTCAATCATGGTATCATAGAGCCTACGAGCGTCATCCAACTTGGATTCTTTACAGAGCCCACTTATCAAAGCACCATAAGTGATGCTATCAGGTGCACAATCATGGTCACTCATCCTCTGAAACAACTTCATAGCCAAGATGGCATTGCCATCTCTACAGTGTCCACATATCATAGATGTATATGTTTTCTTGGTCGGAACTAAGCCAAGTCTGACAGCATCATCAAATAGACGCTCACCCTCTTTCATTCTCTTTTGCCTACTAAAGGCGGCAATTAATGTGGTATAGGAATGCATATCAGGTGTAAGGCCAAGTTTGACCATCGTACTGAAAAACACAAGGGCATGCTTAGTATCGCCCCTCTTACAGTGCTCAGATATGAGAATTGTATATGTTACTCTATCAGCATGAACTCCAGTTTTATAGCCTCTCTTTAGCAATTTATAAGCCTCTTGAACCCTTCCTTTTTTACAAAGCCCATCGATAATTGCATTATATGTATAGATACTGGGAGTGAAACCTTCTTTATCCATTGTATCCATCAACTCATATGCTCGATCAAAATTCCCTACTTTACAGTGCCCGTCAATGAGAGTAGTATACGTGTTGGTGTTAGGAACCAATCCCTGTTCCTGCATTCTGGCAAATAACATCTCTGCCCTATTCAACTTGTTCTCCTTGCAATACCCACTGAGCATGGCAGTGTATGTGTGCACATTGGGTTTGTAATTATCACTCCTGACAAGCTTAAGGAACAATCTAAATGCCTTTTCGGTCCACCCCTTTTTACAGAGGCCATCAATCAACGCCGTATGTGTATAAACATTTGGTTTCCAACCTTTCCTAACCATTTCCTCTAACAATTCAAACGCTTGCTTGATACTGCCCCTCTTGCACAACCCATTAATCAGTGAGGTGAAATTGATCAAATTTGCAGTCAATCCCCTTTCAAGCATCTTATGAAAAAACCACAATGCTCTATTCACACTCCCCTTTTCACAAAATGCAGTAATGATCAATGTACATGTTGCATTATCGACGAGAAAGCCTCTCTCCAGCATTGCACTCAACCACCTATCTGCCTCCGGAATTCTACTCATTCTGCAGTATGCAACAACCATTAGCTTAAAGCTACAACAATCAGGACATACCCCTTTATCAGACATTTCATTGAACACGTTGTCCGCAATTTCAATCAAGCCCATTTCAGCAGCTATACCAACAATGCAATTCAGGGTCCTAGTATTTGGAGTCAAGCCCTGGTTTTGCATCTCAATAACCATATCAACAGCCTCCTTCAACCTCCCAATTTCAGCAAAACTCCTCACCAGACATTGCATGACTTCATGGGCTCTCTCCAAATTGCCATTTTGAATCAAAGACATTGCCAAAACAATATATAACCGCATGAAATGCCTGAATTTCGAATAGCCGATTGCCCAGTAAAAGAAGCTCAAAGCCGCCATTGAACCCACCTCGTCGGCGAGCGAAGCGACGACTGTAATCGCTTGCTCAGGAGTCAAATACCCAGAATCTATCGTCAGGTTTAGCTTGGGAGGTGTTGATTTGAAATGGGTTTGTTGTTGGTAGTAAGATTGACAGACTAGAGAACATACTGTTCTGACAACAGATTCTGATGATGATGGTGATGATGAAGACGAAGTGGGGTCTGTTAAACTGGTACTAGAACTATCATCAGAGGTCCAAAACTCACGTCTGAAGCTGCAGAGAGAGTGCGGTTGGGTGTGGAAGAGACTATTGAGGATCGTTGTAGATAATATGCGCTGATGTTGTGAGTGAAATTGGTGCAGAGGAAGAAGAAAACGAAGCGTCACCATGAAAGGGGTTTGTTAACGTAGTACTAAGCGTTGAATTTTCAAGCTAGCTCTCTCTCATACTTAACTGATCTTCTGTACGAACTCAATGTCTATGCCTGTTAGCAAACTTTCCGTGGAGAATCTTCAGAATCTGATTCAACATATATATCTATATACATATATACACACACATATACACATATATGGGGATAAGTATACAGAACACAATGTTTAATTAATTAATTAATTAATTTATTTTTTTGCAGATAAAAAGGTTGCAAATAAAGGATTATCCGCACAAAACGTTAGAAAAGTACCGTTATAAACTACACATGACTAATTAATAGTAATAAATACTCAAAATGCCCTTTTGAAGTCCTGCCTTGTGCCCTTACCCATTTTCTATATAAATCTCATTCTCGAAAATGGTCATTTTACAATCACCTTATTTTACTTCAAATTAGTAGTTTCATCACTTTATTAACGACCGAGAGGACCTATTTTTTATTTCGGAGAATAAAACAACTGATATATATAAAGGTAGATATGTACAAAGTTGGGGCCTTAGCCCAATACATACTTTAAGTAAAAGCCCACTACGCAAAATATGCCCAAAAGGCAAACATAGGGCACAAACCCAGCCAAATAACACAGATGAGGAACAATAACTGTTAATAACAGTTAGTTGAGCTCATTAGAACCATAATCCGATATCCAAATTAAGCAGTGCAACTTCATAGCTTGTTAATCCAGGTCTGCAGCATGATGGAGGAAAATTCCATTCAAGTAGAATTCTCCTCGAAGCAGCTAAATCTCTAAAGAAACAAAGTCAAAGAATTGAAATGATAGAGGAGTTAATCTTGGCGAGGACCACTCTCGGTGAACAATTCTTTTTCTTGAAAATTCTATTTCGTTCTTCTCAAGTGTGGTAAACTACCGAGGATAGACAAATTTTCCTAACCATGTTTTGTGGTGAGTTGGACTTTCACATGTGGCTGGTGAGCATAACCAAGTTGCTCCAGTTTGTAATTGCAGTTGAGAAGTGGCATTTGTCCTTGATATACCTCCATATTGGTGAAATGAAGGGGCAGCTAAAGAAGAGGTGGTCATGTGATTCCAGAGAATTAGAGCAAAGTGTACACACATTTTGGTGCTTGGTCATGGATTTGCTGTCAAGAGTAGGCAATCTACACTGAACTACCAGCCATAAATTAAATTTCATGCGTGGTATAATTGGGAATTTCCATACTAGGTTATACCATGAAATCTTACAAAATTGACCTGCTAAGAGGGCTGCAGTTTGTCTGAAACAGTAGTGTCCAGTGGTTGATGCAATCTAGATCTTCTTGTCATTGATAGCAGGACATGGAGGCTGCATGTGAATTAATTATGGGATTTGAGCAACGATTACGTGAGGACCTTGTTCGCCCCAAAAATGATGATTACGAGTTTTTGAGAACTTATAAAGGTTATATGTCCTATATAAGAGTGTTTTTTAGACGCGACCCATATATAAGTTTCCTATTTGTTACATACGGCCTATGCAAAGAGGCCACATAATAAAGGTGACACGCGATCGATAAGGAGAACTGTCCATGGCATTTGAATTCTAGAGTCTCACTAGTAAGAAAATGAAAAATTTAAAATATTATAGAGCTAAGAACTTAAAAGTTGGAGAATAATTTACAAAAGTATAGAGTTTTGGCGGGATATAAAATATCTAAATGGTTGAATGAAATGTTCTAAAAAGTGGATCAGAGCTATTGATGGTAATGGATAAGAGTGGTAAATGAAAGAATAATGTCTATATAAAGAGCTATGTGTCATTTCTAGTTTATGTAATCTTAAAATTATGGGTAGAGATGAGAACACTAGCGGAAGCGTGATATACCACTATCTGAGTAGTAATAAAATTCTTGTGGACATGTTGTGCGCTATAAGACTTCTGTTAGCGGGTTATATTACAGCACACAATATACTGTCATAAAAAAAAAAAAAAAAAAAAAAACAAAATGGCTTAGATAAGTTCATTTTGTAATGTATTGGGTAATAAAAAATAAAAAACTAATTTTAAATAAACATGTTGTATTTCTCAAACTTGTAGGTTGTTATGAAAGGGCTTTTTCTTTTTCTTTTCCTTTTTTTTTTTTCCTTTCAATTTTTTTAATTTTTTAAATTCAAAACTTGAAAATAAATAAAAAAATAAAAATTCACAACGAGAACTCAGAAAATTAATTCGTGAAATGATTAAAATACAAGAAAATGATATTTTAAAATAAAAAACACTGCAAAAAGTTAATTATATTCATAAACATATTTAAGATGTATAAAATTATTAATATATATAATAGTTAAGTCCAATTTGAATTACACTGGTCTCTTAAATTTGGGATCCAAGGACATTTAGTTTAAAATTTGAAGCCAAACATAGCATGCTTGATGTATCATTTTGATTTCAATCAAAATTAAGTTTGAATTAAAACATTTCAATCCAAACTGAAAATTTTGAACTAATTTTTGTTTTTTTTTTTTTTTTTTTTTCTGGGAAAATAAACTAGGTTTGAATTGACATGCTTAACCCTGCACCCACATAAGATCAAAAAGCTTTATCATATTATAATATATAAGAGAATGAATCCCAACTTTTATGCCATGAAACCCAAGATCGGTAATCCAGTCTTCGTCAATTAAACGTCGTACACTTTCAGGATTTTTATTTTTTATTTTTTTATTCAGCTTTTCTGGGTGTCACGTGTCAGTGGAGTCATAGGAAACTGAAATTGAATTCTCTTGAATATACAATTCAACACAAATTATACAATTAAATTGAAGATAATAATACTTTCAAATCAAATATGCAACAATCATTTAAATGTGTTAAATATGCAGTGTTATATTTCGATGTAATTATTATATATAGACTGCTAGGCCTTTTTTTATTTTCAAAGTATCTACATGCCTCCATTCATTGATTACAAACACATAATGGCATTGAATTTAGACTTGTTGATGCTCGGAGAAGGAAAAAAGAATTGGAAAGAATCTGATTTCAAACATTTCATCCTCGAACTATCTTAATTCTAATTATTATTATTTTTTCTTAATTTTCTTTATACGTCCATCAATAAATCATGAAATAATGAAAACAATAAATAATGCATTCAACTTATCACAAACAATGACATGTAACAATGTGTGGCACACATGCACTGGAGCAATTGAAGTGACTAGCGAATTGATAAATCAACATAAATTCAATTTGGGTGAAAAAAACTTATGTTGTGATTGAGTCCGCGCTCTTGGATTTGAAATTAAAAAAATTTTAGTTTAAAATTTTAATTATTATTTTTTTATTTCAAATCCAAATCATGAGTGATCCAAGCATATCATAAACTCCAACCAAACCCATTCTACATTCAATCAAACTGGCCAAATTAAAGATTTTATCTTTATCTGGTTTTACTCAAAACCATGTTTTTATTTATTTATTTATTATTTTTTTGAGTGTGTTTTCTTCATTCTAGGCTTATATTGATTGATACTTCCTCTTAACAATGTGACCTCCCTTAGTATGTTCAGTTTTTGTAGAAGATGGAAAGGAGTTTTGAATTCCTATGAGAACTGTTAAAGCATGCTTGAGTCGGTACATCCAAGATCAATTCTAAAATAAAGTTGAAATTGACATATTTTTCGAAATATACAGGGTATTTGTGCATGTGCTTGAACTTTAAAATAATAATAAAAATAAATCTAAGGTTAAAAAATAGCTGAGTCCACCCAAAATGAATGAATCTAACGAATAAAAAGCAAGGACACTGCTAGCCTAAAGAATCCACCAAAGAATAAAAGTAAGGTTAACAGAACTTCTTAATAAAGTAAAGTCTCAAATAAAATTCTAAAAGCATCTTATGTTAAAATATTTTTTTGCGTAAAATATACACAGTCACGTATGATGTGTAATTTTTTTATTTTTTATTTTCAGCAATGTATTAAGATATACTGTTATGTTACCAATGTATAAAATTATTGTGTATTTTTCACAAAATTTTTACACAGCCACATCAGCATATTTTTTTTCTTCTTCATTTTTCTCATTCTATTAACGAATCAACCCATAAGTTTGTAAAAATTATGTGGGTTCAGAAATGACACTGATTGGTTTTTATTGGGGAATATATTTTTATACAAAAAATATAAAACAACCGCTAAAATTGAAAATAAATAATTCAAATTTTGTGTGTAAATCTATTATAACACATAAAATTTATACAAAAAAAAAAAAAAATATATATATATATATACACACACACACACAATTATTAGAGATGGTCTAAGGAAAAAACATGATTGTTTTAAATGATGAGCAAGAGTTGTCTAATATAAAAAGGTTTGATGGTTGTTTATTTAATTAGCAAGCATAAAACATTTTTTCTTCTAAAAGTCAATTGTGTGTATGATTGTATCTTTTTGCTGAATAGAAGATATTCTTAACACATTTGATTAACATTTGAGCATTGATTCCCTTCAATTTACATGTTCAAGGTACTTTGCATCCTTAATTATAAATGATGAATATATGACTCACCGACACATTTTAACATCTGATAATAAAATAATGAGTACTATATTAGAAAGGATCCTTCAAAGATTTTTCTAACTAACAAGATTATGATTTTCCCAAAACCAAGGGTTAGAAAACTGTTGATGTAAGTCTAATGTTAGTTTAGTGTAGCATTAATTTTTTAAATATATAAGATTGTTTGTGTACCTGAGGGTACCTGAGGTGGTTATTGTTTAGGGATTAATAAAACCTCCCTTATTTATCAAAACTATCACCTAACCCCGTCATCTAAAGAAACAAATTCTTTCTTAACTTTTCAAAAGTGTATCACATTACTCTTATCTCGTTAGTTTGCCGTCTGAAATTCACGGGGGCAAGGCATGTGAAAGTCACAGACAACCATTTAATTACTTATTAACCAATTTGCCCTTGTAACATTTTTTTGTTGATATCGATGTGTATTATACCAATATCCATTAATTGAGTTTAAAGTAATTTATTATAATACTAAATTAGAATATATTATTCTTTTATTAGCTAAAATTTGCAAACATATATAAAAGTAGAACTTATTGGTTTTTTTGAATAATAATAATAGTAACAATTGATCTTTAAAAAGCGAAAAAGTATGACTTTTTTAGAATTTTATCTATTTAGCTTTTTGGGGGTGTTTGTATGAACAATGAAGTTTATTAATGATTTAATGAAATAATTAAGTTTACTAATGATTTAACAAAAATATGAAAACAATGAATCAGAGGTTCAAAGGGCAACTTGATAGTTTTTGTTAGTTCAGGATATTATAGTCATTTCATAATAACTTAACGGTTCCGTCACGGAAAGAGTCAAAGGGGGCAACATGATAGTATTTGTTAGTTCAAAGAATTTTTTGTTAATTAAAGGAATTATATGGCGTTTTTGGAAATAAGAGGGAGTTTTACGATTTAACCCCTTTAATTTATGAACAAGTGTTCAATATTCTCTAACTTTATTTACAATTCAAGTCATTCTGACCTTTAAAGGCATGGAGGTTGAAGATGCTTTCCCTTCCTCACATGGACCCTTTGCTTTTGCATGATTGAAGGATTTTTCAACAAATATCAAAGAAAAGCTATTGTGACCAATGGTCCCATGGACATCCCAACTTGCTCGGTCCATGTAACAACTGTAAGGTGATTGAAATACACACACAGACACACACAAGTTCACTTAAAAATTGCTCCTAATGAGATTTTAAGATGCAGTCTGTCACCATATCACTTTCCTAATATTTATATTAGTTTTACAATTGAAGAGTCCTTAATTGTCAAAGATTTTGATAGGGAAGAAGTGTCCAAAAGGGTGAAATCTTGTAAAAGGCATCACATGCTTGCTCTACCATAGGACACACCATCATTCATTTTTACACTTGCTTCTGCCTCCATCATTTTTCTTCTGTTACATGAACATCCTACACATTTTGGTCAATGATTTCATTAAATTAAGCCTACCATAAGACAATTTGTTCAAACACTAGCTTTATGCTTTTGAAAAACATTAAATAAAAATTAATTCTAACATAGCTATATGAGAATATTTGGCAATGAAGTCAATTGTATTTTGTTCTACTTTTCTTTTTCTTTTTTTCTTTTTTCTTTTTTTTTTTCTTTTTTTTTATTCTGCAAATTAGTTTTGAGGTGAAGGTGGTTTTCTAAGTATATATCATCCCAAAGTCTGGACTCGTAAATATATCAAATTCTCTGCTCTTTTTTCACCCTAATTACATGTGTAAGAATAAAAAATAAAAAGTCATTCCTATTCCGAAAGTAGCGCAATAGTAAAATTGTTTTATTGTGATTTGAAAGTTACGGAATCGAAATAGAAAACAGTCTCACTGCATACAAAGAGAAAACATTTCGTACATCAAACCTTCCCCAGACCCTACAGTTACGGAACTTCATACACTGGGATAGCCACCGAAAAAGATTAGGAAGTGTGAGAGAATTTGATGTAATAAGCTTGTGTCATATACAATTTGGAGTACAGCAAAATAATGTTCCCTTTGAGATCCCAATGAACTTGTTTATCCATGGCACAAAATATAGAGAAAGTATTAGTTAGAATTGTACAATTTTTTAGTATATGAACTGGAATAAAGAGAAAGGGCCACCATGGCCATCATTTTAAAAGCAAACAATGATGGATATGGAATTATGTTAACATGCAGGCCATTGTCCACCACAGGGAAATAGTACTATAGAAGAATCCAATCTCTCTCTCTCTCTCTCTCTCTCTCTCTCTCTCTCCATAGCTTCAGCTACTTCAACTTATATAAGAAATTAACTGTTATAACACACTAGGACACAACACTAAGAGCAATAGTCACAAAATGCAGAAGCTGTATTTTCCTCTCCTCTTTCTATTTCTTTCTTGTTTCTCTTCTCTGTCTCTTTCATTTGACCAAAGCCAGCGATTCAACCAAGCCAACAACTATGAAGGCTCTTCTGACCTTGTGGACCTTCAATACCACATGGGTCCAGTCCTAGCAGCTCCAATCAACCTCTACATAATATGGTATGGCCATTGGAACCCAACCCATCAAGCCACCATAAGAGACTTCCTCTATTCCCTCTCTTCTTCAGCCTCTTTCCCTTCTGTTGCTGACTGGTGGCGAACCGTCCGGTTCTACACTGACCAGACAGGCTCAAACATCACTGGCAGCATTGCCCTGTCTGGGGAGTTTTATGACACAACTTACTCCCATGGAAGGTACCTCAGTCGCTTAACCATCCAATCAATAATCAAAACCGCGACCACTTCTTACCCGCGAGCTCTGCCTCTCAATTACCGCAATGGCCTGTACTTAGTACTGACCTCGTCCGATGTTCAGGTCCAGGACTTCTGCAGGGCAGTGTGTGGGTTCCACTACTTCACTTTCCCAGCCATTGTTGGTGTCACTGTGCCATATGCATGGGTTGGTTATAGTGGCACTCAGTGCCCGGGCATGTGTGCTTATCCATTTGCGTGGCCAAAGTACTCAGGGAAGCCACCACCAGGCACAAATGGAGCCAGCAACATAATGGGCGCACCAAATGGGGATGCTGGTGTCGACGGCATGATCAGCGTGATCGCCCACGAGCTGGCAGAGGTGTCGAGTAACCCACTCGTGAACGCGTGGTACGCGGGGGATGACCCGACTGCGCCCACCGAGATAGCTGATTTGTGTATGGGTGTGTATGGGTCCGGCGGGGGTGGTGGGTATGTGGGTGGAGTGTACAAGGACCACTGGGGAGATGGGTATAATGTTAATGGAGTGAAGGGGAGGAGGTTCCTTGTGCAATGGGTGTGGAGTCCTGTAAAGAGAAGATGCTTTGGTCCCAATGCAATGGACTAGTTCAATACTTGTGCCTTGGACATCTAAGTAGGCAAGATGAGATGCTAAAAGACATGGCAATCAAATGGACATAAATGATCAGTTCAGGGCTCAGAGGAAATAACCTCCAAACTATGTAAGTATTATGGTTTTTCAGAGAGTTCATGCTTGGTTTGTTAAATTTCTAGCTGATTTCTATTTTGCAACGAGGGGTTGAAACATTGATAGTCATGCTTGACCAAGCACAAAATCTATGTAAAATTTGAATCTCTCTGTATTAGGTGTAATGAATCATATAAATTTGGTATTTGATGGCACTTGACAGTTGATACTGAACTTCTCTCGCTTCTATTTCCTTGGGTAGGTTGATAAAGCTAAATGTTAACTTAATCCACTGAACAGCCCCACGGCATAATCCCGAAAATTAAGGTGACCAATAGTTCTTTGAAAGGTTTTTATTAACTAACTGATCATGATATAGTAACTAGCCAACAAGGGGTATTGGGTCAACATAGTTGCCTTTGAAACAAGTAAAACTATATACAAAAATACATACATACATACATACATACATATATATATATATATATATATAGAGAGAGAGAGAGAGAGAGAGAGAGAGAGAGAGAGAGAGTTTTCAGGTTTCCAACTTTCCATTCAAAAATGATTTTATTTATCTATCAACTATAGGTGTCCCTTGACCAAAATATTTATATATATAGGTGTCGCTAACTACAGACAAACACAAACATTACATGTTCACAAAAAACCAAAAAACCCACTGTTCCTCTCTCCAATTTGAAGAGATTACGCACTGGTCCATGTCCAGTGGCACTGATGAGTATAGACTCAAAGCTGACATTATTGTAACGTGGCTTGAGCTCACTGATCTGGTCTACCAAATAAGTGAGATGATGTGGTGGACATGAGCAACCGAAGCTTGGGTATTTCAAAAGCACCAGGCACACTGAATGGTTCTAACATATACACACATTCTGATTTAACTCTGTTACAACACATCAGAGTAGCCATGTCATTGGATGTGAAGCAAGGAATCTAGAAAACTCTCAACCAAGCCCTTGCACGGATTCCATTTGCAGCTAAAAGCTGTAAGATTCCTTTCTCTTCCATGTACGGCTAGCCCTGTGGTTAAAGCCATTCAAATCAAGATATTGTTCTATTTTAGCTTTAAAAACAAGCATAAAGCACTACACATTAGCAATGTTTGGAGTAACATTCAACAAGATGGTTGCCTAGAAAAGTATCATTTTAAGTTGAATATATCGGTCCCTTTTTACACTCACCAACAATAGTTTCTAGGACACCTAATTGCAAAGGAACTGGAGGAATATAAACTATTGTCTTCTAGTATCCTCTTACATGCCAACAAGGTAGCCCAGAATAACACCAATGCATCGTACCTATGGCTATTGGTTCTCTCCTTAATGTGCAATTATCTGCTAGCATGACGTATACTGCTGCTACTCGCAGGAAATTTCATGCTTATCTGACATCTATGTTGGTTAATGATGAAAGTTCACTAACAATCAGAAAATTTTAACTTTCCATCTAATTTAAACCATATCAGGAGGATGAAAAGGAACAAGCAAAAACTCCAAGAAGAAATAAGTGAATTTATTCAAAACTTCCTTTTGAACACATCAGTGAAACACAAGAATTGCTTCTGTGAGAAGAACAAAAAAAAAAAAAAAAAAAAAAAGAAGAATTCATTGGTCCAAGGTATTTAGGAAACCACAATGGCTTGGCAGTACGCCCTGAAATAAGATAAGCATGGATGCTCCATTTTGCAGCTGGAATACTGTGCAGTGACACTGTCCGCCTATGAGGGAAAAAGGCTGTAACACTACGTGCTTTGTTCCATGGTAAACTTTTTGTTGCAGAGGTAAAATAATCTTTTAGAAGCAACAGTTAAATAAGTATGAATCTCTATGGGAGACCCACTTCCATGTCAAGTTTTTTCTTGTACCATCAAAGTCTTAGTAAATATTTAGAATAACATTTAGAATCTTCCTTTTTCCAGTTGAAAAAATAATTATAGAGAAAGGGCAAAGCTCAAATACACCAGAGCTATATGACCAGCCAAAGTGGCAACGAAGCACTGGTTAAAAAATAATATTAATAAAGAATCAAGAAACTGTAGATAACCCTCTTTACCACCGGGCCTCAACTAGGAACCCCACAAAGATGTTGCACAATTGTTGGAATGATGATTCATTCATGAAATTTTGGATAAAGTTAAGAGCAGATGGTGGTTGAAACTTAGCAGCTCATTTGGAGTGTGCATCAGTGGCTTTTCTTTGTCTAGCTGATTACATGTTGAACAAGCACCTGTTGGGCACCAGAAAAGGGAGATTTTCAAGGTAACAACTTGGGTTATAAACTATTGGAAATTTAATCAAATTGTTTAAAGTTCCAATGAGGGATTCGATGATAAAGCAGTGAAGCTATTTGGGGATATTCATAGTAGGTGGAGATTACATGGATTATGGGATGAAAAGGATGGAAGAGTATCTAGAGTTTTGTCAGTGTGTAGTCTTCTTGGAGGAAGTCAGGAAATAGGTTTAAGCTTCATGTTTGCACATCTTCTGATGCTCTCTTCATTCTTAATTGCATTTTGTTTATTTCCTGTGCATAAGGGAGGTTCCCTTCGGGTCATCCGTACGAGGACTAAGAAATGGCTTGGCTAGAACCCTCAAGGCTTTTTAATAGTTTATTTTACTTACCAATAAAAAAAGAGAAGCAGTAAAGGTGCTGATGTTCTATTTTAAAGGGCTTGGGTATATCCTACAATATCTATAACTATTTATCTTCATAAGGCCCAAACAGGCGGTGTAGTGTTTGTGACAAATAAATGAGGAAGAGGTAAAAATTCCAACTCAAACATAATAACCTTTGCATCGACTTAGAAGCAAACCTTTTTCTTTCCAATACATCCAAGTTTCTCATGGTTGCTTTGCTTTTTACTCCTAAAAAACCGTGTAACTACAACATGCTAAGCAAAGGGGAACTTAAACATGACTACTATGTAGTCTCTATATTGCCTCCTCAGTTGAGCTTTTGTATAGGTGCTCCGATGATGTGATACAGTTCCAATTTTCCCCGTCCTGCACCTCTAGAAGAGAATGCCCCCATATCAAACATGACAACCTAATCACCTATTGCTCTGTTTAAAGTTTAAACCAAAATCACTCAAAGTGAAAATTATTCACGAACAACTTGCTTAAACAACAAAGTAATTGAAGCAAATCCAGCCAGATTCCAATTTATCTATTCCAATTTATTTCAAATCATTTTCCGTTTATCAAATTAATCAGTCAAAGTTTAAATATACAGAAGCTTTACACATGAAATCAAAAATAAGAAAGAAGTTTTTAAAAGAAAAGAGCATTAATTCGAAACATATATAATTTGATTATATATGTGCGTGCATAATCTGATATAATTTAGTAGGAACTTCGTTTCAATGTGAACCACCAAAAAAAAAAAAAAAAGGAAATCTAACAAGTAAGACTACAGAAATTGTAAGCATCAATGGAACAGTAGTTATGGTAAATTAGAATGCAATAATTTACACCCAAAAAATCAACACTAATTGGACCAAAAATGAATACTTACAGTGTATATTGGCAATTGTCCTTTCAAGCGAGGAAATAAAATAGGGCTAGGGTTTCGGATCAAGAGGGTGTTTGATGAGAAGAGAGACAAACGCCGAGGGACACCTGAGCCTGTTGGCACTGGGACCGCTTGAGAGCGGTCCCACCGCTCGAGCACAGGCTCCTGACCAACTCCGACTCGCCGGGGCAAGCCTCCGCCACCAGGCATTCCGCCAATGACCGGTTCAGGTGGCGGCACGCCGCCTCGCGCGGCGGTCCTGCTGGGATCCGGCGGTGGCAATCCCACAACGCCCGGTGCAGCCGCTCGCACCGGCCCAAACCCCGACCTCCGACCGAGTCTCCATGTTGTGTCCTCGACATGATAATAAAAGAAGAATAGTAGTAGTAGGAAATAGTTTTAAGAGAACATCATTTCAATATATATCCCTTTAAGTTTTAAGTTTTAAATTTTAAATTTAAATATTCAAAACTTCAAAAAGCAATTTATTAACTTTGCAGCCTTGCAGGAGACCATAAAATATGAGTGAAATAACAAATTGCATAATATACTTTTTTACAAAAAAAAATAATAATAATAATAAATAAATAAAAATAAAAAAGTAAAATTTTAACCGCAAATTCTTGGTAAGGGTTGTGTTTTATAAAGCTAGGGACTTTTGCAATTTATTGGTTCATTCGAAATTGAAATACTCCTTCCGTTCCATATTAGTAGTTTATTTTTCTCTTTTTACATGTTCCAAATTAGATGTTCTCTTTAAAAAGTCAAAGCAAATAAGTTCTATATTTTTATCATTGCCGTTTATCTTTTTAAAAAATTTCAAACTTTGTAATTATATATATTTAAATTAGAAAGGGCAAGTTGGTAATTTTAAAAAGTGAAAATTCATTAAATGCATCTTCCTTAAAAACTCCAATTTCTATATACGGACCTCTAATGTGGGACGGAGGAAGTAAGAAACAAGTCATCATTGAAAAGTTGAGTGTTCAAGTTATTGGTGGAAAAATAATAACTTGTTCTCTCACTCGTTGAAACTCTAATATTATTTACATTGTTATTTATAATTTTCGTAAAAAAGACAAAAAGTGATGGTTATTTACTGAAAATTGCAAGTTATTTACTCCAAGTACTTAGAATTTTAGAGGTCATCAAAAGGTAGCTGATCTAATTGACAGAGAGATTGAAGATCTTGGAAGATTGGTTTAATTGATATTCTTTATTCCAAGAGATAAAGAGTACATTTTGGAAATTTCTACTTGTGCATTGGGGATAAAAATAGAGGTGTGGGGATATACAAAAAGATGGGAGTACCAACAGCCAGTGGTATCAGGCTCCTCTTTTTAAAAAGAGGTAAGGGGTTCGAATCTCGGTGGAGGCATGTGTGTGTATCGAACCTTGGAAGCATGGGTGTGTGAATACCAATTATGAAAAATAATAATAATAAAAATAAATAAATAAATGGGCCAGGAGTATACAATCAGATTGCAAATTAAGAAGCTTCCATCAGCCTAAAACTGTCAGAAGGAACAATGACTTGTCTCCAAGGTTTTTTTACCAGTCAGATGGCATTGGAAGAAGTTTTGAAAGCTAAGAACCAAAAGAAATAGAAAGGTGTTTTGAGAGAATTATAAAAAAATATTTTTTAACTGAATTTTAAAAAAGTGGTTTTTTAAAAAAATGTGACCAAACAGGTTTTTTTTGAACCAAACATACCCTTAATGTGTCGGTGCCAACTGGCCAAACTGGCGTGGAAGCTCTTACCTCTCAGAATAGAGATTCAAACTGATTTTAATCTTTCCGGGCTGCAGAAACTCAAGAGTTGGGATGTGGAATTGAATGCAGAAACTTTTATAAGACTCAATTCTTTCACATGCGTGGCACATTTGGAAGCGAAGAAATGATAAAGTTTGCAAAGGGAAAGATGTTAATGCTTTGTCCATGGTGTCAAAAGCCATTGCAGGATATTATGAATTCAGTAATGCATGGTAAAGTATATAATTTCGATTCTTTTGGTGTGGACCGGGGCGAACTTACTGAAGGGTTAACCTAGGCTATAGTCCAAGTTCAAAATATATATATATATATATATATATATATATATATATGTATATATAATATTACTGTACATCAGTTCATAGTCCGGTCTATATGCAATACTACTCTCACTCTTATAGTTCGGTCTATATGCAGTACTACTCTTCTTTTTAGCCCAGTCCATTTTGCAATCCTGGCTCCACCCTTGGGTGTGGTGAATTCTTCAATTAAGTTCTAATACTCATTAATGGCAGGGAAGAATATGAGTTTCATGTAGATGTTGCATTCAACATAGAATTAAAACAAGCCGGTGGAGGTTTTGTTCTCCGAGATTAGAAGGGTTGTGTCAATAGAGTAACTATTAGTTTTATGAGATGCTTTAATAGCAGAGGCTTTGATCGATGATTAAACATTAATTTGCTTTGAACAAGCTTGTGGAATGGAATTATGAGGAAGTTGATTTTGAGATTGGTTTTCAGGTGATTGTCAATCAAGAAGCTAAATGATCTTATTCTGCATCACTTATTACTGTAAGACATTTCCTGGATGCTGCTTCAAAATCAGAATTTTAAGTTGCAATGGAGCTCAAGATTTATGTTAGAGGTGTGCCACATTAGATCTAAATGAAAAGAGAAATGGTATATATGAGTGGGGTGTTAGCTCTATCCAATGGCTTAAACTTTTGAGTTAGATTGCGAAACACCCTATCTATTATAATTGGTATCAAACTCAATCATTTATCAGGTGTCAAATCAAGCGTCTGGCTAGGCAGGGTAGCCTGACTGTAAGCTGATGTTTGGACAGATAGAACATTTGATCTTTATTATTTTGACCTCCCCTAAAAATGTGAAATGTCTCTCGTACCTTTATCAAATTTAATTATATATATAAAAAAAAATACTCTATTACCTTTTTTTCCCCTTATTAGCCTATCTTTTTTACTTTATTTTTTTTTTAATAAAAAAAATACCTAATCAACCCTTAAAAAGAAACATAATCAAATGTCATTAACAAAATAATAATATAATAATAATTAATAATAATAATTTTGTAAAAATTAATAGTATCAAATTGTTATGAAAATTAATATTTTATATTTCAATGTCATTTCATGTCAAAATATAAGGTTATTGAAATATTTTAACAAATATATATATATATATATATATATATATATATATATATATATATATATATGACACCTTAGTCATTTATAAAAAAATTATTAATGACAGGGGTGTTGTTGAACACACGTGTTAAATGTCTGGGAGGTGGAAGTAATAAAGGTTAAAAACTCTACTCGTGTGTAATTTATCCAAATATCAAAGAAGGTCAGTGTAATTTAATAAAAAAAACTTTTTGCACCCAAAAAAATACGATTGAGGGAAGAAAAACAAAAAATTGTAGTTAACATTATAACAAGAAAATACAAAAAGTCGTCGTTAACATTATAGGTAGTTATGTATATATAGTTATGTAGTGGAATGGCATCTTTAAGAAAATAAAATAAAAAATGTAACATGACATTTCTAATAAATGTTCGATTTTGGTGCTAGCTTGGAGCGCCTAGTCTTAATTTATTCTTCAATATTGGTTTCAAATTAGACTAAGTTGATTAGTCTCACTCAAATAAAAAAAGTAAGGATTTTTTTTCCCCGGCAGCCGGATATAATTTGAGATATTAGGTTAAAAAAATATAAAAATAGTCTTTTAATATTAAATAATAATTAATTATATTTATTTAAAAATTATCATACTTAATTTTTTTCATTCAAAATTACTAATTAGATTCTTGTATTTAAATTTTATTAAAGTCTTTTTTTTCAATATTTAATATAATAGTCTAATAGTTAATTATATACTCCATACTTAATAATTAATACAACTTGGAAGGAGGGGAGGAGGAACAAAAAAAGTTAGATGAGGGTAGAAAATAAGAGTTAGGGAGTAGTTTTTTGGGCCCATTATTAAATCTCTACCATTGTTTGGGATTTAATAAGAAAATAAAATTTTTAATGGAGATCATAAAATAAGGAAAAAAAAAAAAAAAAGGGGAGCATCCTATTGGTTAGGATATAGTAATATAAGGAAATAAAATTTTAAAAAAGTAATAATAATATAAAAAAATAAAAATTTTAGGATGCTTAATTGGTTAGGAATGTTATATGAGAAAAGTATACACGCAGCCACTACCAGGGACGGAGCCACCGCACCCCGGGCTTGTGCTGGCCCATTAGATTGTTAACAAATATGTATATATGTTTTTGAAAATTACATAAAGCCCCTTCTAAAATTATTTTCTGTCTAAAAATCTTTTTAATTTTTTCTTTTTTTCTTTCCTCCTCCTCCTCCTCCTCTTCTTATACGGAGTATTTCTTTTTAATTCCCCTCAAATAAATTTATATTCCTTTTATTTAATCAAATTTTAAAATTTCCCCTTTAGTTTTTTCTTCTTGTGATTAGTTGAATTTTAAATTTTTTTCATAAGATTTAATGTGTCCTCTTAAGCCAAATTCCTGATTCCGTCCTTGTTACTATGTACCTTCGGCGAATCAAAACACCTAATTTACCTTAATAATAAAATTAAAAACCACAATCTTGAAGATACTCAATAATTTCTCTGATGATGATAGTCTAAATTATAAGATTGAATTATATAAAAATAACATATAATATAATATATATATATATATATACACACACACACATACGTACGTACGAATTATTGAGGAAAAATTGTCCACCTAAAAATAACTATTCTAGTGTAATAAAGGGGAGCTTATCTAACGTCAGATTTGGATAGAAAAGTGAATAAATATAAATGGGTGGGTATGCAGTACTACCCAATAACTTAAACTTTTGGTTAAATGAGCAAGTGCCTACTCATTATAGTTAGTATCAGAAACAGATCCAATTTTTGATCTGGTATTACGCCAAGCGTCCCACTCAGAGGCGTCCGGTTGTGCCATCTGGGTAGGCAGGATGAGTCGACTGCAACGAGTGCGTTGCGGATCAAATGGGGGAGAATGTAACAAAGAGAAGCTTATCTCACGTCGAATTGAGATAAAAAAAATAAATAAATTTAAATAAATAGATATATAATACTATTTAATAATTTAAATTTTTTGATAAATAGATAAGGTCTCACCCGTCATACGAACAACCATGACGGGTAAACTTTCAAGGTTGTTACGGTAGCAACAAATCTTAGAAGACTAGCCTTCAATGGAACCCAAAGAGCATGTATAATATTAATAAAATATTGTTGAAAAAAATCTTCTCTCATATTAAACTTTTGGATCAGCTACTTCTCTCTCGTCTAGAAAGGTTTCTCCAGCGCAACAAAGCTTGCAATTACAGGAGTGTATGTGGAGGGTGTTCTAGTGTTCTTTTTCGGCTCTATTAAAAATAATTAATTAATAAATATCTACCATCACATATAATTAATAAAAAAGTTTAATTAAATTTTTTTTAAAATTTTTCATTAATATATTACATGAATAAGTAACTAGAGAATTTAAGCAAATTTAATGAAAAATATGTCATCAAATTAATATGATTTTTGTAATAATTTATTTTAATAAGAAAATTAAATTAAGTGTAATTCATTAAGGAGGAGTATTATGATCATTTAATAAAATATGTATAAGCATTGAGATATTTTGCAAAACATGATAGTTTAAGAAGTATAAAATATAGTTCAGAAGAGTTATTTACAAATTAAAATATAGTTTAGGATTTTTTGCACTTTATCCAATTTAGTACAATTTTGTCTCATAAAAATAGTCCTTTTTGGGTGGGATTTTCTGAAAGTGACAGGTATTATCCATGGCTAAATTATTCTTTTAAATTTTAATGGACGAATAATGATTTAAGAATTGAATACGGATTATGTGGATAAAGTGATGGACTCCACATATGATGTTATTAGACTCACCATTTTTGTCACATAAATTAAATTTAGTATTTGCTTAATTAAATCTCTAAATCACTACTCTTAATTAGTTATGTTAATAAATTAAATTTTTAAAAAAATTTAAAGGAACAAAATAGTGATAATTATTTTCTTACAGTCAAAAAAAGAAAAAGAAAAAGCAATAATTAAATTGAGATATAACTGTCTAAACATTATAACAATTGAAATTGCTAGATTTAGACTCAAAATGGGTGGTTTTGGATCCTTTCTCAAATAGGTTTTAAAATAATAATATATTCTCAAAGGAGTCTATTCATAATGATTTGATATTGAGAGGTGTATGAGGGTCATCTATGATGAGTGACAAAAGATGAGAAGATAATGAAAATGATAATGACACCTAGAGAGAGATTTATACTTCTAGAAATATAATTGTGTTAAAGGGGTCTGTATTGTGATAAGCTTTCTGAAGAGAAATAATGGAAATAGCCCATCATATCTGTGTGTGTGGGGGGGAGAGATGTTTTTCAACTATGAAGATAAACCCAACCAAGGGATATAGTGAAACTAGTAATGATTCATTGATTTTAAAGGGATTTTGAGAAATGGCCTCCAACTTTTTCATGGATACCCCACTTACTAAATTTTCTCAAGTAATCTTTTCATCGTAGGTAAATTATATATACTTTTCAATCTTTCAAAATGTTGAGGTGAATTCCAATTTGATCTCTATAGATTTAGTTTGAACCAATCAAGATCTTTTATTGCAATTAAATGTGAGTTTTTCATTTGAAATTTGGATTGGAAATAGAAATTAGAACAACTAAATTAAAAACACTATTAATCAAAAATAAAAAGGGATAATAGTTGTCTATTCACTGGTGAGTAGTTGATCTTTACTGACCGTTAATGTGATCCAATCACAAATGCATATAACATTTGTAATCCTTATTTATTAATTTTTTGATTTTGAAATAACAATAATTTGTGCATTTTTTATTTCGGTGAGTAGACAAGTATTGTGCAATGGAAAATATGAAACAAAGTATTATTCAATGTATTTTATAAGAATCATGAGTTTTAAACAACCTTTATTTCTATTCAAAGTTCAGATTGAAAGCAACTAGTAGTGCACACTTTGTTTTTTTTTTTTTCTTTTCTTGTCTCTTTCTTTCATAAAACAACTGGGAGTGCTCTTTTCATTAGAAATTAATCAAAAGATGCATTAAATTGCAAATATAAAGATAAAAAAAAGAAGAAATAACCTTTAAATTTGAAGATTGAAAACAATTTATTTTATCTCAGAGGGTCCACCAAGCAATAAATATATAATACCATGCCAGAGTGAAAATATGGGAAGTAAAAGTGCAAACACAAGAGTACACAAACCATATCAACGCCCTATTGATTGATAGAAATTGAATTATTTGGTGAAGGGTGTGCAACTTTTGGGGAGCAAATATGGATGGGTCCCTAATCCCCTCACAAAAATTTAATATCAATGGGCATCCAAGAAAATCAATTTTCTCTCTCATCCCTCTTTGCCAATCTTTCCTCCATTTAAATCCTCTCATGCTTTCACTTCTTTCCCCACCAAGAAAGTGTGATGAATCCATAAGAGTGGCCAAAAAAGAAAAGAAAAAAAAAAAGAATGATAGAGACAGCAAAAAGGAAGAAAGAAAAAAGGGTTTAGAGCCTAGACTTGAGAGAGAAAAAAACACATAATTAAATAGCTCTTACAGAACACCAGCAGATAGAGAGAGATATTTATGGGTTTCTCTCTCTCTAAATATAGCTTTCTTTCCCTCTCCCTGTCTGAAACATCATCCTAATTTCTGCAAAGGCTGACGAAATGGGTTTCTTGAAAAGAGATTATTTGTACCATCTGATCTGGCAGATGGGTGTTTTGGGGAATCTGTACTAGGGCATGATAGTCTCAAGGGGTTTTGTTCTGAAATTTCCATAGCTCTACTGCCAATACTGATAGGTAAGTTCCATCGAATTTGAATCTAAGATTAAAAAAAAAAAGAAATATTCTCTCATGTTCTATCTCTGTTTAGTTTAATTGATTAATGGATAAATTGGGGTTTGTTCTGCTTTCTTAGTTTGGGTATTATTCTTGTCATTATTTATAGTATTGTGTTTATTCACTCCTTCAAAATCCTACTTCATTTTTTCATCCTTAATCTGATATGTAAGCAATTTTCATCTGCATGAAGTGGATTTCTGGGTATACTCTGTTTCAAGTCGCTGCTTCATTTTTCTCCTTTTTCTTCGGTCTCACTTGGGTGTGTCATACCTATCTGTATAAAGGATTACCAATCCTTAACTTTTCGAGGAATCCGTCATCAGTGGTTGTAAATGATTGATTTTTTTTAATCGACCTTGGTTCTGTACGAGCAAGTCAGAAAGATTGAGAAATAGAACCATCTTCTCAATAGCCTGATATAGTTTTTTTTTTTTTTTAATTATTTTTTTAAATATCATTTTTATTGGTTCACTCCTTTAAACGCGTAGGGAATAGGTATCTATGTTTAGCATATATATGCGATCATCTCATTAAATTGTCCATAATTTTCAATTAATTAGTACTCTATTTGAAGAACAAGAAAGGTTTCTATTGATCTAGTTTCATTCTATTTTCGAAGCTCCTAGTTAGCATTGATTCTGAACAGTTTTGTGAAAGTATATGTTTAAGTGATATGTATTATTTCGTCATTCTTACATTTTTGATATATGTTGAATTATTTATTGATGTTTTTTTCATGTAACTATGTTGAAGTTTATCTTAGTTTAATAAGCGGCCCTTTCACAGGCTTCACTCTCCTTTTTGCAATATATCAAATTTAAAGTCATAATTTGTGACGAATTACTCCTTATTCAAGTCTAACATTCTCATTTGAGTAATGTTGTTATGTTGAATTACTTATTGATGCCTTTTCATGTAACTATGTTGAAGTTTATCTTAGTTTAATAAGCGGTCTCCTTCATTCTTTCACACGCTCCCCTCTCCTTTTTCCCTTTCCTTTTGGTAATGATATTAGGATCGAGGATAGAAAAGGAGAAGACTACGGATTTGGACGTTGGAGTTTTTCAATTTTAAGGCTTTTCCTGTGTAGTTTAAGATGGGTTAAATAATTTATTTAGGAGAGCTAAAAGATGGACAGGGCAAGATTGGCTTCAAGATTTCATCACTCCGGTTCAACACCTTCGGAGGAATCAGCGTTGGATTTGGAAAGAAACTATTGCAACCACCACAATCTGCGTTCGTCCAGTCCACCACCACTACAAGCGTTTACATCCGGCGGTCAACTTTCTGAGAGCAATGCTGCATACTTCTCCTGGCCTACTTCTAGCCGTTTAAATGATGCTGCTGAAGATAGGGCAAATTACTTTGGAAATCTTCAAAAGGGGGTTTTGCCTGAAACCCTCGGACGATTGCCAACCGGCCAGCAAGCTACCACCTTGCTTGAATTAATGACCATTAGGGCATTTCATAGCAAGATCTTGCGTCGTTTTAGTCTTGGCACTGCAATTGGTTTTCGGATTAGACGGGGTGAGTTAACAGATATACCAGCTATTCTTGTATTTGTTGCTCGGAAAGTTCATAGGCAATGGCTGAGCCACTTACAATGTTTACCAGCTGCACTTGAGGTCAGGAAAAAACAAGAAATTGTGTGATTTTGTTTGTGTGTTTACATGATTTTTTTGGTAGTTAAATACGTTCTTTTGAGCAGGGCCCTGGAGGGGTATGGTGTGATGTTGATGTCGTTGAATTTTCTTACTTTGGTGCACCTGCTGCAACTCCAAAAGAACAATTGTACACTGAGCTTGTAGATGGATTGCGGGGAAGTGATCCATGCATTGGTTCTGGTTCCCAGGTAAATAGAGTTATAATTTTAGTTATGTGTATAAATTCAAAAAGAAATGATTATGGGAATATGTGGGTTGATTGATGATTGAGTAGCAAATGAGCTGGCACTCCTATTTATAGACTAATAGCTTTAGAATTAATGGCTAGGTCTATACACATGTCAACAATCCAATATTCTACAATTGGGTTTTAAATGCTCCAAAAGAATATCTATATATTGTGAGAATACTCTTGAGAGTTCTATATGCGCATATACAACTCTAAACGAGGTGTGTATATGTATATCGGGTGTATTTTAGAATTGAAGTGTAGAATACTCCAAAAGAATATATATACAATGCGATACTACTCTGGAGGGTTCTATAACATTTATACAAGTCTACACTATATATATATTTTTGATACCATTCATTTGTTATCGAAGTTCTTTAATTATGATCGATAATGAATTTTTTTTTTAAGAAAGAAAAGGTCTATAACTTAGAAAATATAATGTAAACTTATTATATATCGGGAATATTTTAGAATTGAATTATAGAATATTCCAAAAGAATATTTATACAATGCGATACTACTCTAGAGAGTACTATATATATGTGTGTATATATATATATATTGATACCATTCATTTCTTATCGAATTTCTTTAATTATGATCAATAATGAATTTTTTTTTTTTAATATTTTTAAAATAAAAGGTGTATGACTAAAAAAATTATGATGTAAACTTATTATATATGTTACTTTTGTTGTTTTAGAAATGTAGTTTATGGGTGAAAACAACGTGCGTTTATAAATTAATTTTCTTTGTAACAATTGGTTCAAAATCTTACATTGTTATAAGAAATTTTTTAGTGAATATTCACTAGACTCCATCTAAATTCTTAAAATTATGATTATCAATGGATTAATAAATTCATTTTATTTTATTTTAAAATTATGGATTTAATATTTTTTCTATTGTTTTCCCTTTACAATTTGTAGGCACTGTTAATGCGATTTAGCTAAAAAGAAAATAGATTCTTTTATTTGAACTTCTCTAATCCCATTTACAAATTTAAACTTCTCATGATATGGATGGAACCTTATTGTCCAGTCATGATTAATTTTATACGACTGAATTACTACTTGGCCATGCTTAA
Source organism: Cornus florida (assembly GCF_030987335.1). NCBI lineage: Eukaryota > Viridiplantae > Streptophyta > Magnoliopsida > Cornales > Cornaceae > Cornus > Cornus florida. The sequence goes on along the minus strand of NW_026775571.1, from coordinate 86,039,935 downwards.
TCTTGTCGACTTACCCAAGATGATACATTGACTCTCATGGAATGCTTGTTTAAATGAATTTTATAATTGTATGGCACTGTGTGAACTATTCATGGAATGCTTGTTTTAATGAATTTTATAATTGTATGGAACTCTATGTGAACTATTTTAGAATATAATGGAGAAATTGTGTGGAGTATTTTAGAATGTAATGGAGTTATATAGGTTTAATTAAATTATGAAAAGAATATTTTAGAATTTTGTAATGCTATGTAAAGATGGGGAGGGTTCAAGAATTTGCTATGAAAAGATTGGGATGTCTATGTAAATGGTGGAACTCCTCTTGGTAATAATACGTATTATAGTGGGTGTGAAAGTCTTTTATGCCCAATATGTTAGTTGATTCATCCAAAAGAACATTGTCACGTGGTTATTTAAAGGTGTAATCCGCCTATTGAATTCCACATTCATCTGGGTAGGGATGGTTAGCTATAGATGTTATTAATTTATAAAATGAGAGTACCACTCTTAACCATCTTCGCCATAAAAAAATTGCCAAACATTGCGGATTTGGGTGGTAATATATCATTCAATTATGGCAGAATCACTATTGTATTTGCTATAAGAAGATTTTATAGATATATGTCAAATGTTTCCTACTCTGTAGTTAATTGCTTAAGACTTTGATAGTTGTTTTGTATGTGAAAAGTCTTTTTTATTGTTTATGACATGGTAACAAAAATTAAGTTAAACATGTGAGTGTAAATTCATTTAAAATTAAATTTAATTTTGAAACATGCAAATAGTGACGAGAGAAAGTGTATATTTTTATTAGTTTAAATTAAAGGCATTTGAATTTTGCTCTATAATTTCTTGAACACATGCTCATAAAATTATCAACAACTCAACAGTTCATTCTTTGCACCAAAATTATCTCCAAGTTTCTAAATTTATGTCGCCCGTTTAATATCAATATAGATTTGTATTTACTGGTGAGGTTTTACAATTTGCATATTTTAGAGATTGTTTTCTTTAGGTTTTTAATATCATTTGATTAATAGTTTTCATAACCGTATATGTATGTATCGTACAATGCATTTTATTAGGTAAACTATCGTGAAATTACATGCCTAGATGTATTTCACTCAAATTTTTTATGGTTGATTAGAACGTGTTGTTGACAAGAACACGCTGGTGGCGCTCACCCCTCAAATAACAATTGTGCCTTCTAGATATTCACTAGCCTACGTGTTAACTTTTTACTTCTCTAGAACATTGTCTACTCTACACACCACTGCAACATTCTAGAATCCTCCAACACTTTACACAATTATGGAAGACTCTAGCACTTAATTCTCCACCCTTGCCAAGCATCCCCCAAGAACCTAATTCTCTACTCTAGACAAGCATACGGCAAAGTTCTCAGAGCTTGCGTGTCATCTGTGTGGCACAACCTCTTTTGGTGGGGCATGACATTAGTGAATTATTGTAGCTTTGAATCAATTATCTTGCACTCTAATATGTCAAGGTGGAATATTTCTCTGATATCTAGAATTGCTTGTGTAATGCTAATTGAATGTTTTTAATGAATGTAAAGATATTTTTTAGAAGTCTGAACAACATTCGTCAACAATATTTTTACTGAACTTCAGGAAATGAATGTACAAGAATCATGTATATGGTTAGTGTTTATCATTATTATGATATTGAATCAATTATCTTTCACTAATTTGAGCTTTCCAACTATGTCTAGTTTTGCTATTTATCTAAAATAAGGAACTATTTGCGTTTGATGTGAATTATATGTTTTAATCTAGGAAGCACGGACTAAGAAAGAGTCGTACACCAACACTCCTCGGATGCGAGAAAACATTTCATACAGACGTGTCTATAAATAAATATTAATTTTATTATTTCAGACACTTCGCCGACACTTCCGGGACATTTTCCGGACCGCCGACACTTCTCGGACATTTCTAACACAAGTCTACGCAGTAATCTTGAAGTAGTATGAATGCCATCATGACAAAGTAGTGAAATAATGGTATATATAAAATAAAAATTATTACAATAATTACTTATAAAAAAAAATAAAAAAAATTACAATAATGACATAATTTCATTTTTTAATTCATTTTTGAACAACTCTTAGTACGGTAATTATAAATGAATTTAAGTTTTATAATACTATTACTGAATAGATGAATAATAATAAAAAATTATATTATTATGTAGCTGTGTCGTTGTACCCGTGTCCTACTTTTTTAAAATTTGACGTGTTGACGTATCTATGTCGTATCGTGTCCGTGTCCGTGCTACATAGGTTTTAATTATACCTAATGGTCATTCTAGAAATGAATGAATAATTATCTCCTTTCGGGGCAGGTAATATCCTTCTTGTTTTTGTCTATTCGTCCATTTGATTATTGTCTCCACCAATATTGTTACTTTAAATTAATCATCTTCCACCATGTGTGAATGTCACCTTTGTCTATTTCTCTAATATCCACAACTGCTTTGATTGAATGTTTTAATTATACTAAAGACTATTTCTAAGTTATGTTATGTTCATAATGTTCTAATATATTTCTTAGGATACTTTTTTTAAAGAGAATTGGATTAGTGCCCCTCCTCTTTGTTGCGATATAACCCTAACTTTCATTAATGAATTGGAGTTTTTTAGTGTTCCAGTTATGTGTTTTTGTTCTTGCTCTTCAAATTGCTTAGTTGTATCTTTCTTTTAGGTTGCAAGCCAAGAGACATATGGAACCTTAGGCGCTATTGTAAAAAGCCGAACAGGAAATCAACAGGTTGGTTTCCTCACAAATCGGCATGTGGCAGTTGACTTGGACTACCCAAGCCAGAAAATGTTTCATCCTCTGCCACCAAGTCTTGGACCTGGTGTATATCTGGGTGCAGTGGAGAGGGCAACATCATTTATAACGGACGATCTTTGGTATGGCATATTTGCTGGAACAAACCCAGGTAATGTAATTCCAAATTGTAGGCTATGATTGTTGTATTATGAATTTCATCTGATACAGAAAAAACATTGGTATCCACAAAACTGATCATTGATTTGAGAATTTTGTTTTCGTTTTCCAATAGTACAAAGGACTATAGGCTAGGATTTAGGAGACAGTCTATAACTTGGATTAAGATAACAAATTAGGGCTCTATTTGGATTGAAGGTAAATGAATGGAGTTATGTTACAATTATTTGAAAAATATAGATTAAGTTATTTAGTAATTTAGGTTTAAGCTTTAGCATCATGCATGACTTGATTTGATAGGTGTGGATTTTCAAATAACAAGGTACAAGAAGTTATTTGAGTTGCAATTTTTATCTAAACTCAAATTTCTTCATATCAGAACCGTTAGTCTATTATAATTAGCCATGCCTTCAGTCAAATATTATCTTTTTGCCCTTGGTTCGAGGTGTGACCCAGCTAATTAAGATTAACCAGGAATCAGAATTAAGGTTATCTCTGGGTCTTGGTCATTAATCCAAATGCCATCCTAACCAAATTCTCAAGTGAATCAGTCAATCATATCATGCATTATATCAAACTCTCAAGCTTGTCTCTATATCAAACTCTCAAGCTTGTCTCTAGGTCATTAGTCTACAATATCACGTATGAAGAAGTTAAGGGATGATGGGTTCTCTTGATCCTGCTATCCTCTCTAAGTTCTATTGTCTTTTATCTGCATCACTGAATTTTTTATGGTTAAAATTATAAACGGTTTCTAAATGATATTTAACCCTTGCATGGTCTGAATAGTGATGCTAATGGTTGAGTTGGATACATTTTTTGTGTGTTTATTTAAACAACATGCGGAAACAAAGTTGTCTTGAATTTCACATTTCAGCTAGTAAAAATTTCTATTTTCCTCCTGGCTCCACACATGCCCATCACAATCTTGTGTTCTTGCAGAAACATTTGTCCGAGCAGATGGAGCTTTTATTCCCTTTGCAGAAGATTTTAACATTTCCAATGTAATTACATCCATAAAAGGCATAGGGGAGATCGGTGATGTCAATATCATAGACTTACAGTCTCGAGTTAACAGTCTCATTGGCAGACAAGTGGTGAAAGTTGGAAGAAGCTCTGGCTTCACTACTGGGACCATTATGGCCTATGCCCTAGAGTACAATGATGAGAAAGGGATTTGCTTCTTTACCGATTTTCTCGTTGTTGGTGAGAACCAACAGACATTTGACCTTGAAGGTGATAGTGGAAGCCTCATTCTCTTAACTGGTCAAAATAGGGAGAAACCACGGCCAGTTGGGATCATTTGGGGTGGAACTGCTAATAGAGGTCGGTTAAAATTGAAAGTTGGCCAACCTCCTGAAAATTGGACCAGTGGGGTTGATCTAGGGCGCCTTCTTGACCTCCTTGAACTTGATCTCATCACGACGAATGAAGGGCTTCAAGGTTTGTGCTTTTGAACCACTGAATTGTCTTTGTGAGTCATATACATGCTGCAGTTGCCTTTGGTAACCCATTCATATTTGGTTCTTTCTAATACATGGGGCATGCTTATTATTTCATCTAGAGTAAGATGTTTTTATCTCTAAATAGTTAAGGAAAATGATTCTTGAGTTTGTTAAAGGATTTCAGAATCACAGTATAATATAAATTTGAAGTAAAACAATACCCTTACATTGAAAGCTAGAATACTGGAAAAAAAATTCTTGGGCAAAATGAAGTGTAGTAAAGCAGAGTTTCCGGGGGACCTGTCTGTCGATAAAGTGTTAGGACACAGTAACAAGAAGATATTCATTTTTCTTTCTGCTAATATTTCTCATTTATGTTTCTCTAACTATCCTTCTTGTGGTTTCTTCGTCTTAATGTTAATATAGCTGCTTTGCAAGAGCAAAGAAATGCTTCAGCAGCATGGAATGATTCCACTGTTGGGGAGTCATCTCCCCCAGCCCGGATTCCCCTGAAAGATAAAATCGAAGAAAATTTTGAGTCTCGCAGATCAAACATCCGGCAATTTGCTATTGGAGGTGAGCCCCATCAAGGACTGACCCCACCATTTGTGCACGGCGAGTTTCACATCGAAGGTACCACTAAAGCAGCTACAAATGTAGAGCATCAGTTTATTCCAAGTTCTCCGCTTCATAAAAACAATCAGAAGGAGAATGCAGCATTGAGAAACCTCTCAGCATTGAGGAATGGGTCCGACGATGATATTTCTGTTTCTTTGCAGTTAGGTGAGCCCAGACCAAAGAGAAGAAAGCAATCGGATTCTCTGTTCAACATTGAAAAACCACAGTGATGTAAGATGGGAACACTACCATTTTTTTGGCTGTTGAACTCTGTGTTCAAGAATGAGGTCACGCATTTGCCGTTCAATTCTAGGTCAAATGGCACAATCAAATTGTGAATTGTAAAGTAAAAATTTCAAGTAGGAAAAGGGTCGTCATGGTCATGCCTTGTATTAGATAAGTTACTATTGTTATTTTCTGCATATTTTGTTAAGGTTGCAGTTATAGATAGCATGTGTGGGCTATATAGTATTTCAGTAAAAATGTCTAGAGGTAAACTCTGTAATTTGTATCATTGTGGTCAAGTTATTTATACCATAAACACTCCTAAAATAAGGGGTGCCAACAGCTGTTGGAAGTTGGAAAACACTTGAAGTGAATTCTTCAGAATGTCAAGTATTCTTTTTGGTGATCAATCCCATTTGAGTCTCTTTTGTTTGTCAGACAATGCTTGATGAAATTGCAGGGCTGTGAAAAAAAATCTGAAACTCTTACATTCTTTTTGTGTATTATATCTAGACTCATCTGGTGCTATATTTATTGCCATCATTTGACCAATTTATTATTATTATTATTATTATTATTTTTTAAACCTAATGCTTGAGGCTCCCGCCTTGTAGGGTTAGGAGAGGGTCAGATGTACATAATTTTAGCCCTGCGTGTGTGCAACCTGTAAGTTCCAGATCACAATAGGGTAATTTTATCTTAAGTCACACAATCCTTCTCAATGGATGTTACTCTCATGCTTTAAGCACGCTTTCGCTTTTATACTCCGCGCGCGTTCTGCCTTAAATTCTCACTATTTGTGACTTAATTTTGTCGCTTTCACGCTCCCGCTTTCAAATTCGCTCTCGCTTTATGTGACTTAGACTTTTCCATTCTTCAAAGGCTTTCCTCCTTCAATTCCAGAAATTTTTATTATTTTTTTAGAGAGGACTTAAAAAATAAAAATAAAAAAGAATTATCTCCCAAAAGAAAAAAGAAAAAAAAAAAAAAAATGGGAGTAAAATATTGAGTTTCAATATTGTAGTGACCAACTAAAGGTGGGTTCCATGTGAGATTATTATAATCCAAAATAAGAAATGTGGCATTATTGAACCTATTTTATCTACTCCGTCAAAATGATAGCAGCGGTTACACCTACTATTGATGAAAAATTAATAGGTTGTTACATAAGTTGATTTGTGATTTGATTGAAGAAAGACTGATCAATAACTTCCATTAATAATTAAAACTTGATTTGTGGTTTGTGGGGGGCTTCTTGATTTTGTCAATCTGTGTCTCCCTAACAGAAAATAAGAGTCACTAAAAAGGCCAACATATGATATAGAAGAATTGATCTCCATGTGGGTAGTTTGTAACCAAACCTTTGATTTGTCATTTGACAAGCCTTTGATAGCTATAATGGTCTTAGAAAATTGTGAATGACATGGAATCTTAAATTCATGCTTTGACAAACTTAATCAAAGAATTGGCCAAACAGTGTTAGTTGGATTAACTGGTCCTAATTGATTGACATATATATATATATATTTATATTTATATATAGAGATATTGTGGGTTGTCAAGAGGAGGGGTTGGTAATTCTTCTTCAATGAGTCCAAAGTTGAATTGATTCTTTAAACAAAGAAGATAACTCTAACCATATAGTGGTTGCCCAACTTCTAAGAATAGAAAGAAAGAAAAAAAATCATGGATTTTCTGTCGCTAATTGTCTTTATGAAATAAAAAAACATTAACTAAAGTTAACAAGAAAAGGACGTTGCTTTCATTTCTCACCCAAAAAAAAGAGGAAAGAAGGTTGTTTTGGTTTTGAAGTAAATAATTTTAGAAACCACTCACAAATTATTTTGTAGCAAATTGCTCAATTTTCATCGTAAACAAAAAAGTTGTTACGTATTTAACTTTCAAAAACTATTAAGCTACATTGTTGCTAATCATGTTTATTGGTTCAGTTTTTAATAAAAAATTGAAAAAATGAGAACAAAAAAAATTTCTAAAGATTAATAGTTTAGTTTTTCTTTTCTTTTTTTAACAAAGAGATCAAAATTAATTAGGGTAAATTATACTTACTTTCCTTTAAGTTTGGACAAATTATAAACTGAAATAGTGCTTAATGATTATTAATTTGAACTTTCCTAAACCCATTTGTCGACGGCTGAAAGTGAATTTGAGTATGAAAAGTCAATAATGCTCTAATTTTCGTAAGAGGGAATGACAGGATTTTATTAAAGAGAATGACAAAATTGTTATTTTATAAAATTTGTTTAACAGGTTTGCTAGAAAGAAAATGTTAAGGGATGACAATGAACAAATGCATCAAATCTCATGATAGGTCAAAGTATTAAATATTAAACGGTTTATCTGTGTGTAATTTATTCAAATTACAAGAAAGATCACTGTAATTCATTAATAAATTGAAAATCACTGCAATCAATTTCGAATCTCAAGCGTAAGAGATTCTCAATATCCTCATCAAACCAAAGAATGAAAAAAAACACACACGCACGCACACACACACGAAACTAGCTAACAAATGAGCTAGTTTAATTGTGTCACCAGGAGCAACTATAAATGGCTGTTCTTAAGAACCATGGCCCCTCACATTCCTCAAATGATGCATCCATCATAGATTTAAAAGCACCTCATCGATAAACTTTTATCTAAGTTAAATTTTAGAACACAGTTATAAAATTACAAACGATATCGAGTTTTTGAATTGTTTTCTATTTTTCGAATTTTCATAAAACTGAAACAAATGTACAAATCTAAGCGCAAAATACAATATTATTTGGTTTACATTGAAGATATTTTAAACTAATTGCCAACTTTTGGAGATTCTATTGGCAACAACCCCAACAATTGTGGCTATTAAACATGGCTTTTTCTTTGAAAAATCAAAATAAAAAATTGGATATGTTGCCACTAATGGATTCTAAACATTGTCCTAAGAAATCTTTTTATTGATAATAGTTCTGTATAGTAGATTAAACATAAAATAACTCTTGATTAAACAAAATTTCAATCATGATTGCGAACACTTCAAATCCATATCAATCGATCCCAAAAATTCTAAATTTGCCATGACAAGAAAATCCAAAATAGAAGCAAGTTATAACAGTACTACATATTAGAACACGTCTCAACATTGAGGGATTTAAGGTGTACATCATAAATAAAAATAAAAAATAACATTTAAATGCAAAAGAGAGGCATGACAAATTATTGAGAATAAGAAAAAATTGTTCATGACAATTAAATTTACATGCTCAAACCATTTGTCAGTCTTTCAACACAAGCTGGTAAAATTCTTACATTCTTTGATATCTATGAAGTAACATCAAGTTATTCCCAAAATTAACATAATCTGACATCTAACTAATCAAAAAATAAAATACATATCTACAATGTCATTTTCAGTGACGATCTTGCAACACAGTATGAATTTCCATCACAAATGAGTATTTGTCACCACAAAGTTTTTGCAATAATTTCTTTCAACAGAAAGTAGACAAGGCTTTTGTAGCTATTCTTTTACGTCGGTGGCGGAACTCCAGTGTTCCTCATGCTTGATTTCCTTCTTAAAAGCTGTATACACTTGGGTGAGGCAATTCAAATTGAGAGATCATAAATATTTATATATATATATATATATATATATATAGACTATTCTTGTAAAATTGTACCTCTAACCATGAATAAAATACAAATTCAACATTATAAATAATATCATGAACAAGCATGCCTTTCTATTATTCTATATGCTATCATGAACAAGCATGCCTTTTTTACGCGTTGACTCTATATACCATCTGCACACACACACACATATATATATGTATATTGGTAGAGAGAGAGAGGAAACTTTGAAATTAGTGAAGGAGAAGCAATAACATAGACTGTGTCTTCTTTGAGCATTTTTTTTTAGTTTTCAAGTGGTATAGTCAGTGTCGGGTTAGTTGAAACTGATAGAGCCCTGGACAAGCAGATGTTCAAATCTATTTTATGTAAATAAATTCTATATTATTGTAACAATTATACTATAATGTATGAATATATATGTTATTAGTGAAGAATGTTGTTGCACCAACTACAAAATCAAATTTAATTTTCCCTAAATTACAGAAGAAATACCATAAAATTAAAAATTAAATCTTGAAACATGGATATAATTAGCAAGGAATGCTATCTCCCCAAAAAATCAAAATCATTTTTCCTAAAGTAAAGACAAAATTCTTGAAGAATTAGCAGAAAAAATAAAAATTCAAGACTATAACACGGATAAATTCATGAAAACAAGCACGCCTTTCGAACTCGTGTCTTGGATATTCATTGTTTTACTTATAATCTCTAGTATTTATTTCTGCATAGTCAATATATATATACACACACATATATTTAGAGATCTTGGCCGTGTAAGGTTTTGAAATGATTGTGCAGCAGAAAAAGGGAAACTACAGATACATTATTGTCTCCCTTCTCATTGACATTTTGTTGAGAGGAATCAAAAATTAGTGTTGGATTAGTTGAAAATAATTGATTAAGCCTTGACTTGGGGCAAGCATATGTATGTGTGTGCACATTATATTCTGGTGTTTTTACGTATTTTCATATTATTGCTAGTTTGCAACATATACATATTTATATATGTGATTAATTATATGTATACAAGCATGCTATATGTTGAAACCAATTCTTTTTTTTTTTTTTTTTTTTTTTTTTTTTTTTTTTTTTTAACTAATGTAATGGAAATGGTCATAATTGGGAAAAAAAAAAAAAAATTTGATGTATAGCAAAATTACCTGATTGATATGGCAAACATGAAATTAAGGTGTAATTCCAGAAAAAGGCAAGCCAGGTTCTTCTTATTGTTGGTGCATGAGTGATTGAAGCTGCAAGATGACCTGATGGAACTATATCTATATATATATATATATGAAGCTCTAATTCAAATAGCTATCTACTTTGCTCCAAGCCCTTTGGCTGACTCAAAGAATCTGATCACTAGAAACTGGACATAATTAAACCTAGCCTTCCTATCTTGTGTGTGTAGACACATACCCCTAATCATCTATGATGTAAAAAAAACATCCCATGCACTACATGGATAGATCAGGACCATCGATCTGTCCAAATATATGATTGATCCATCAATCTAGCGGTCCAATTATAAGACTAAAAAAGAAAAAGGTGTGCTAGTTCTTACCAGATCATGCTGGCAGCTTCAACCTCTCAAACCAACACAGATATACAATCATCACATGTGATAGAGGGCTTGATGGATCAGAAAGGTGAAAACTCATGATGAGTTGTTTGGCTAAGCACCTTAAGGACATGTTGCTGTTGTGTAACGCGAGCCATGCATGTTTTGGTTGGAAAACCCTCGTGATTCTCCTCCTCATGATCCATATAAATGCACCTCCCTCTTCCTCTCTCTCTCTCTCTTTCTCTCTCTCTCTCTATCTCCTTCCTTTTCTTGTACTGTGTCATATATATAGAGTTTTTTAATTGTGGGTTTTGGCCCTTTCTTACAGCTATTGACATTGACCTTGTTCCCTCTCTCCCTCTCTCTCTCTCTCTCTCTCTCTGGATTTGGGATTTGTATAAAGTATTGTATTTTAAACCACTAGGTCGTCTTTTAAGACTATGTTAGCAGTATACTAATTACCAGCCTTAACTCAAGGTAACATGTCCATAATGTGGTTGGTCCAACACAATTCATTGACTTTTAACCATATGGCTACGTCGTGTTTAATTTATGTCTATACACATCTGAGCTCAAAATTGTTAGGATGTGTCTCGAATTTCTAAGTATGTTGTTATTAAAAAAGTTTGATCAGGTCGTATTTTCTTGACTGTGGATTGAAGAGGTCCAACCGGTTGCACTTGTTTGAGTTGTGAATTTGCTTCCGTAAATGGAAGATATTCTTTCTTAGAGGTGGTAGATTTGTAGAGTAACGTTGTAGATTTATGAAGGAAGTTGTATTTCAATATTAGGCTTTTTATTTTGAAGTTGTGATCAATCTGGTAATTTCTTATCAATCTTTGTTCAAGAAGAAATGTGTTAAAAACTCCATAAATAGAGGTGGTTGAGTGGAGAAGACAGAAAAAAGATGGGTTGAAAGGGTGAGTGATATGAAGAAAAAATGAGAGAGTTTGCGAAATTCCAATTTGTATTATGTAGCCTTAAAAGCGACGAGTGAGAGTATGAGTGGGCATTTTCTATGATTATACATTCTTTTCTAAATAGTAAAATTTCTTCTCTCCACATATATAGTCTAGAGGTTCAGATATGATGAATCACGTAAATTATTGTGTTATGCTTGATTGGTGTATGATTGTATCTCCATATATACAAGTTTGATGATTGTGTATTTATATATTTTCATTGTGCCGGAATGAAAGGGTATTTAATTCCCTATCAAAGTTAATTGGAGGGAGCAATTAATATTCCTAACAAAAATGACCCTTAAGCGTTAGTCTAATGGCAAAGACAAAAACTCTCATTTTACACGTTAGAAGTGGGGAGTTCAAATTTTCTTAACTACTTTTACTGTAACAATTACTCAATATATGTGAGATGAGTGAGTTGTAAGTATCCAATAATAAATTATAAAGTGTTTTAAGAGACTTAACATGCATCACCACCGCAATACATAGCTCAAAATTAATGACCTACCATATGACTGTACATACATCTATACATACATATACATGTATATATAATATAGCAAGCCAGAGTCAAGTTGAGTTAAATGGAGAGATTATGGACTGATACATTTATGCTGTACCTAAAATCAAGGGTACCCTAGATAATAGGACCATCTGTCAAAGACTGATATGATGGATCCAAAAATAACATCATGCATGTTAATTGGGTTCCAATATGGGATACAGAATGCGCATGCTTTTCTTTGTTCTGTCACATGGGCAGTGTCCTTTCCTTTGTCAAAATTAAAGTTCCTCCAAGGTGACAGAGGACTCTATTCTGTAACGGTAATAGTTGTTTCCAATGCTATGGCAACATCACTAACAACACCTGGATAAAGTCACCATTATCACCTAGGATCTCATTCTTTGTATCACCTTCACATTAAACAATTATTTATTTTTCTTCTTTTAAATTTTCTTTCCCGGTCGAATAAAATCTCAAATTCCACCCTTTTAGATGTCACGCTAGTATTTAATTTATGCATCATTACGTTTTCGGTGTCATTAGAATTTAAGGATTGTTTGATAAAACTAAAAATTTTAAGAGCTTAACTTGAAATGCTGAAATTCTAAGTTATATTAGTAAATAGACATTTTTGTTTAATTATGTGTAAATTTTCGGATTTTGAAATGTTCTAAGTGAAAGTTGTACATTCAGACTTATTTGTGGCATTTACTTTTTAAGCAATGTTCAAACAAGGATTTGAATTGAATTGTCAAACAAGACTTGCATCGGTGCCACAACGGGTCGCTTTAGCAATCCTCCTCCAAAAGATACTATTAAATTATATAAATGAAGGATATATATATATATATATATATATATATATATATATATATATTGGCAAGTTGATGGGAATCAGTGGAGGAGACCCTTTTGTCTTTAGCTTTGGGTGGTTCTTCTGTCTTGGTGTCCATGGGTTGACAAACAATGACATATAGACAACCTCTAATGGAAATGATAGGACCACAACTTCTTTTTATAGTTTGATTAAAAGATTTTTTTTTAATATTTATTTATTTATTTATTATTAAAAGATAGGGTCACATGGTTTTGCTTAGCTCAAAGAATTGAATCTGCATTTGATTAAGGTTGGTCTACTGGTAGTTGTCAATAAAGCTGTCCATAACATATATATTAGCCTTTTCTTTTTCCACAAAAAAAAAAAAAATATATATATATATATATATATACATACATACATATATACATATTAGGGTTTTCTTCTTTTTCCTTTGTATTTTTGGTCCACTTGTGTATAACATTTCCAGATGCCTTTTGTTTGTCCCACTGTTATCAATTTAATTTAATTTTTTTAAAAAAAACATGTCCCCCCGGATCGGTCAATTTCATTATTTTCAATTAGTTTTTGGGACTGTAATTATTTCAAAAAAATTAGATTAAAATATTTCAAAAGATAAAAGTATTCTTAATTTAATTTTCGAAAACAAACAAAACAAGTTTATACAATTAACAAAAGTTATTGGGATCCAAAACAGCCTCCTTTTAGCTTATTTCAACTAAAAAAAAAAAAAAACATCTTTTACAGATTGGAAATTGCAAGGTTTGATATGGGAAATTCGATGTAATCAAGAGTTCTGCACAGAATCTTGATACTATTCCGAGGAAACAAACAGGAGTTTGTTTAACAAACAAAGGAGTCCTTTCAGAAAGTTTGTTTGATTCATGTGGAACCATTGGCTAGGGCATAATGAATGCACAAATGCTACATATACTTCTAAAAGTATATGATATTACAAAGAAATATTGGCACTGACCTGTTAATTGCTAATAATAGAAGCTATTGTTACACATATTATATATATATATATATATATATATATATATATATATATTTGGGAACAATTTAATTGTCATTTAGACTCATTACGTGCAATCATGTGCAAGCTACACTTATTGATTAAGTCCGAATTTACTATCTCAAAAAGAGTCGAACACAAAACCTCGTATGTGTGAAGCCGGCCGTGCAGGCTTTCTTTTGTGTTGTTAAAAGGCTAGAAGTATAAGTTAGGTTGCCCAATACAGAAATTTAGATTGAGTATGAGAACACTACAATATCAAAGGCTCATTCCATACTCATTTTGTAAGTTCAAAAAAATGTGAATTTGTGAAAGATCATCATTTTATACAAATAACTTCAAAAGTTAGATTGTATCCAGTTTATCTGTGCTTGACTAATTGAAGTCACATTCCATAATAATCTTTTATTTAAGTTTTTATATTTTTATGTAAGTCTGCTATCCATCAAGCACACCTTAGCTTATGGGTTTAAGTTGATCTCTAGAAAATTGGCTTAACAAAAATAAATAAATAAATAACACATACACACAACTCCATTTTAGTAACAGATGGTTTAATAATTTGTTTATTTCACTTTGGAATGGCAATTTGTTTGGCCAATTTGCTACAATAAATAGTCAACTGTTTTCTAGGTTTTAGCCAGTTGAGAAAAAGAATTACAATAAACTATTCCACATTGTGAATTCTTGTACTTCACCAATATTGTTGGAAGCAAATATTCTAACAAATTAGTGTCCCATCTCATGGATTTTCTGTTAAACCTATTGAATCCATCTGGAAATTCATTTTGTTTTGTTTATTTGATTTGCACCAAATGGTAAAAACTGATAGTGAGATATCAGTTAACTAATCACATGAATATTCCAAGTATCTCATAATTATGTGGTCTAAAGGTTTGATGAGGACACTTCAACAATTATGTCTGTTTGGCTCAGCTCAACTATTAAAAAAAACTATAGTTGTTGCAATTTACTCCCTCGAACTTTCAAAAAAGCTCACATTGCACCTCCGAAGTTGACAATTTTTAAGTTTAACCATTAAGTAAGACGCGTGTATTGAACGTGACATTAAAAAAATTCTGTATGACCTAAATACTCTTCATAAACTAATAAACTATAAACTTTTCTTCTTTTCAAAGTGTGACAAAAGAGTCATTTTTCTTCTTTTGAAGGGTATTTAGGTCACTTTTTAATGTCACGGTGTCTTACTTAATGGTTAAACTTGAAAATCGTCAACCTCAATGGTGCAATGTGAGCACTTTTGGAAGTTGGAGGATGTTAATTGCAATAATTGATAATTGAGAGGTGCATTTTGCAACATATCAATAGTTGAGGGATGTTTAGTGCACTTTTACCATTTTTAGATATATTAATCTGCACAATTAAAGTAGGTAGCAAAGTCCCAAAAAAACCTCTTGAACTATTGCCCTTTGACAAATAACTCACTTGAACTACTGATTTGTTGTAATTAAGAACAAATCCATCACTAAAGACTATTTTACTTTTTTCTCATAAATTTGTCATTTCTTATTAAATTATTTTCATTCTCTTTTCTCTTATCTAAATATCAATTATACTATTTACCTTAATTTTATTATTAGTATTAATTTATCATAAAAATGAAAGAAAAAAATAGATAGATTTGTAACTACCATTTTCTAAAACGATAAACCTATTATTAAAACTTCACTATTTATAATAAAATTTGTTATACTTGGTTTAAACTATTTTACCCTAGATACTTTCTTTTTCATACACTATATTCATGAAAAATTAATAAATTACTTAAATAAAAAAACACCTTCTTTTCCATGCAATATATTCATAAAAAATTAAGAAATTAATTAAAAAAAGTAAATATCTACTTAAGATTTTTATTTAAACAATTAATTTTAAAAATTTAAGATAAATTTATGCAAATTTAATAGAGAATGTGTCATCAAATTAGTATAGTTTTTTTCATAATTTATTTCAATAAAGAAAATAGATTAAGTGTAATTGAATAAGAAATTGCATTATGATCATTTAATAAAAAAATAGTCTAAGCATTGCGACATTATGTAACAAAATGTGATAGTTTAGGGAGTATTATGCACAAAATATACTTCAAATTAGTTATTTACAAATTCAAACATAATTCAAGAATGTTTTTTTGTTAGTTGTACTTTACCCCAATTAAAGCCGAGGAAGCCTCAACTCACTTTGCCTAACTCTGTACTTAAGCCAAATTAGGTTGAGCTAGGCCAGCTCATAAATACCATTCCTGGCTAACATACATTTTATAATTGAACATGAATATCACTACCCCATAAAATAAAAATAATTAAGAAAAATGAAAATATAAAAAGAAATGAGGGCCATTAAGTGAACTAACTTCATTAATGAATTTGGAGGGGTCCATCTAATGCGATAATGTTTATATGCTTCCCATGATCATCTTTTTGCACTTAAATCTCTAATGATGCTTTTGAGAGATATATATATGGCCATGGCAAACATGTTTAGTTCAAATCCACATGGAAGATTATAATTAAGATGCACAAATCAGAGTGACAAATATTGAAATGATTACACAATACTTAATGTATAGTTGGATCATTATGGACACGTGTGAGGTTTAGCACATTTCCACGCTAATTATTAGGTGGCAATTTATATGATTTCCATGACAAATCTTATCATTATTGTTCTAATTTTACTGTTAAGATTAGGATCTTACATTAAAACAGGAGACAAGATTTGAGAATCCCAATTTCAATAATCTTGTTTCCAAATTTCTGTTGAATGTCCGACATATGGGTGATCAATCGGGGTCAAATTAAGGTGTCGGATTTACTTTAGTTTGAGCATAAAATCAATGTAATTTGTTGCAAGAGGATAAATAAAAAAAAAAATAAAGAAAAAGAAAGAAAGATATGTTAGAGAGAAAAAGAAAGAGAGATATGTTGAGGTTCATACTTTTTGAAGGGGATGTCAGGAGCTTCAGTATAGGTATGTGTGTGCGAAACTCAATTAAAAAAAATGATAGGAAATTGGGCCAATGGGGGCTAGAAATGTCATTTTAGAAAGGAAATAATCTTTTTTTAAGTTAACGTAAAGGCACAAGGGTAACAATACCATTTTTTATGCAAAAAAAAATGTCTTGAAACTATTGAAAAGTAACTTTTAGAGTTTGAGTGAATATCGAATTAAATGTTTGTAACGTGAGTGATCTTTTTGTAAGTTAACATAAAGTCACAAGGGTAACAATGCCATTTTTTATGCAAAAAATGTTTTGAAACTATTGAAAAGTAACTTTTAAGGTTTGAGTGAAAAACGGATCAAACGTTTGTAATATGAATGTTAGTAATTTTCGAAAGGTATTTCAATGTGATACGTAATATTTAGCCAAATATGAGGAACTGTAAGTGAAATTAACTCTATTTTTATTTTTTTATTATTATTTTTTTTAATTCTGTTGTTTGATAATTTTTAGGGGGTGCATTACTCAAATAATAAATAATAGATAAATAAAATTGCGGCCAACATGGATGTCTTGGGAAAACTGAATGGCCAACATCTCTTACTTGGCATTTCAAGGTGGAAACCCATCACCTTTTAGTGGAGGCAGTGGCGCCATTATATATGAAAATTGGAAGCTATATCACACATATCAGGGTATAATTTTGGAAGTCAAAATAACCTAAAAAGGATCACATACCAGTTTTTCTAAGCTCTCCTCTTCTCAACAATCTATCCTGGAGAGGAAATGAATCAAGTGAAGTTAGAACTTAATGGGGTTTCTGGGATTGACACAGTAGATTATATGCTTAATCCGTAATAAGAATACTGAAATGATAGTCCAAAAATTCTGCACTTTTCTGTTTTCATTTTTCCAATTTTCCGATATATTGCAAGTGTTATGAGAAAATATACTCCGTATATAAGTTCACGATAAGGCCGAACTCTTCTTTCCTCCTTAATTGCTGCATATGAGAATTTCGAAACCTCCATGAGAATGCATCATCAGGTCATAACAAGCACTATTAGCTCAGAAAGATGCCTAAAGTTTGTATCGGTCGAATGTGATACAACAACTACACTTCATTTGCATATTGGCAGATGCCGCGTTTTTTTTGCTGTCATTGTTTGGTGAAATGGTAAAAGTTCGAATTATACAAAACACGAAACACTGGATTGGTTGTGAGGACAATCACTTTTTGCAAACAATGCGAAAAGCATGTCTGTACCGAGTCAGAGCACCTTCCAGCGACTACACTAGTGATGACCTTTTCCTACACATGCCATGTATTAATCAGACTCTAATCATGGTTGTAATCTTGATTCTTGACACAAGAAGAAGAAAGTTTTCGATCTTCAGGAAAGGAAGAGTCCATGACTAACCCAGGTCGACGGGGTTCAAATTATGACAATAGTTCATGCATTCAAGAAACATTTAAACTCAAATGTTTTCGAACAGGTAAAAAATATATCTGTTATGGCCAAGAAATATTGATGCAAAATCAGCACTGATAACACTTGCAAGACGAAAAACAAATGAAATAATTAGTGACAAATAATATATAACCTTCTATTAATATTTTTCAACATTTCTTCAGATTCTCTCAGTTATAGATACGGTGAGGCATGGAAATTGGGTAGGAACGTTCATTCTGCTATATCTGAAGAGAATATTAATACATGCCTCGAGCCTTGACGGCCCAGATCATGTATGCAACTTTATCACAGCACTGAAGTTCCACATTTCTTTGTTTAGACCTGTATTATTCCTCTCTAAATTGAAGAAGTTACCACAAAATTTTAGGTTTTTGGCTTCACAATATGCATAATGTTGCATTTGGCATGCTTTGAAATTGGAAATCTAGGTAAACTAATTTAAAATTTTAACTAACAATTCCAATTCCAAAGCGTGGATTCCATGGTACCAAATGCACCATAAGTATGCCTTCAAGAAAATTTTCAATTAGTCTTTTTTTTTACTTTAATTTCTAATTATATTTCATAATTATCAGGTTATCAGGCCTAATAACATTGTAAACAACCTAAGAGGTACATTTGTTTTTCATGCCCTATAGATAAAATTCACAAGATAGAGACATCGTGGTCAAAACTTGGGAAGAGTTGGACATCCAACTAAAAACTGAATCCATCAATTGTGTTTCATACTTTCTTTGTGAATACAAATTTCATAACAACTATCTAAACCTAAAAGTAGGTCGGTACTACTAATTTCTTCTTAAATGGTTCCATTTTGCAGTGATGGATTTTTCTTCTCCCTTTACTGGAGATATAGATTGAATTTCACCTCTACCTTGATTTTGATGTTTCACTAGTCCATATGGTTGAGACATATTGTGTCAAAAATGCCTTTTATGGAAGCCATTTACATAATAGGTTTATACAGTTATTGATCAATACCTACTTAAGCATGTGCATTGAAGATATTCCCCTTAGTAAAAGTCAGCTTAATTACCAATTAAAGCAGCTTTCACAACTTTCTGCTTACCGGAATCAATCTTCAGAACTTCCTATGTTTGTCCAACCTTCATCGGCTTGAGACTTTACAAACTCGGCCAAAAGTTTAATCTCCTCTTCTTGTAGACGTGCTCCAAATGTGCACTGACCCCTTGGTGTACAGTTCTCACCAAAGCCCTGCAGAAACCGGACATTTTTATCTTCAACTGCGTGGAACCACCACAGACAAATGGAAATTTTGGCAGAAAACTTACCGGCATCCTTCCCTTGCCATAGTATGTAATGCGATAAATCTCCTCTTCTGTGTCAGCTCCATTTCTGCAAAATTACCAAGTTAGTTAATCCATGATAGATGTCACAAAAGAAAGGAGCATGGTTCTTCTGCAGCCACTGTGATTGCATATCCGTCCCAATTACTTTTACTACCAAAATATGGAATTGGCCTTATTCCTGTTCATTTGAATACAACTTTGGGACTGAAATAATATACAGCTGAAAAGAGAATATCTTAGTAAAATCTCCTGTAAAGTTATTAAATTTTTTATAATATCAAAAAAAATTTAATGAAGTCTTCCTAATTCGCCAGCTAGTATTTTTTATGTCAGACACTTAAAGAAGAGGCAGTTGAATTGATTGACAAAATCGATAAATTGGGACAGGTCCTCGTCATAGTTCAATATCTGGTTCAGATTTAGATAGAAAAGTCTTTTTAATAAATGATAAGAACAGTAAAATTGGGAAATGAAAAATCGACAATAAGTACCCTTAAAAAGAGAGATGAACTGAGTTTGCGGCAATTTACCTTTGAAGATCTTTCAAGAAGAGTGTTGCACCCTGGAAAAACAATGAAGTTGTGGATTTATAAGTGAGAGATTTGGATCAATGATCATCCGGAATTGATGAATGAAAGAAGACTCACAGGCTGTATTATGTTTCCGCCTGCATCATGACATCCAATGCAAGTTCGGCGAAATAATGAAGCTCCCTTTTGTACTTCTATTGTTTGTCCAAGTGACACTGCAACAAGAAAGAACCTAAGAGAAACTAGGTAAAACGTGGTTATTAAGTTGTGTAAATAATAACTGTAAAAATGGATTTTCTCTTTACAATGGCGGAAGTGATGGGAACTATTTTAAGAGGGGAAATGGAACAAGAAGCAGTGGCCTCAAACAATATAAGCAACAATGTCATTTATGTCTCTCTTCCCTACGAACAAATTTGACAAAACATACACCGCCTCATATTTTTGAAGACCAATAATTCTCAACAATCTTTTTTTCTATCAAAACCAGGTGATGACATTCCAAAAGTCCGAAAAACTAGTTTTTGCGGACAATGGAATGGTAATGCAAATAGACATAACCAAGGTAAGTTGTGTGCCTTCTTCATTTTGGGACAAGAACATCAGAAGCCCGACTTTTTTAAGAGAGAGAATTCCAATGAATTATAGACAGTTGGATGTGTGATATATGTTTTGGATTACCCATGAACTGCTGTTATGTTAATAAATAAACCCTTTGAAAGCTAATTTTCAACTCGGATATGCTTTATGCTTGCAGCAATGGAGAATTCGGATAATAATGTTAAATCCTTATTATTACCTCTTTTTGTAAAAACTTTTATCAGATAATCATGATGGAATTCTGCTCCTTTTATGTATAAAAAGAAAAGGAAGAAATACATGAATTACCATATAGCCCGTATAGATAATGCTATTCTACATCTATCTGTTCTGTTTCTGGGATGTTGTCTCCATACCATCCTTGGATGATAAGCAATCATAAAAATAGAATACGAAAATAGTATGTACAAGAATAAAAAATGTAAGATTGATCCAAAATTCAGGAGTATTGACAGAGAAAACTGGTTTAGATTGAACTGAATAAGAAATCCGAAGCATATATACTTGTGCATGTAAACACACCTGAAGTGTGCATTGAAAAATAATATCATGCCAAGTGTTCCACATCCTAGAGAATGTCATGCCAAAAAATTAGCATGTTCATATATTCATTAATAATCAATTTGAAGCCTTCTTTAGCACTTGCAAACAGCTTTTTTTTATTAAGAGCAGGGTTTTGAAGTTGGAAACTCCTTATTTAGTTTGGAAGTAATCAAATTCACTATCTTCCGATTTTTTCATTCTTCATGCTAAATTTTAAAATACTAACAATAAATAAATAAAATATTTAAAAAAATCATTTTTTATTGGATTTGGCATAATCTTCCTAAGTTTGACCAATTCTGCTGTATTTCTGCAAATTCATTTCAGTTTATCTTCAAATTGATAGTTGACAAGAAACCTTTTTCCTTTAAAAAATTTACAAAAATGAATTTTGCATTTTGGCCAATTTTCTATCCAAACCTTTTCTATTCAAATTCAGTGGTTTATTCAAAATCCAAATTTCAACAAATTTACATAAACTTTTAATTTTGAAACCGCAAGCAAATCTCTAAATGCATAAAGAACCCATGTTGAATACAGGATACTTAGCTATGAACAGAAATACGAATTGGTTCATCAATCTGATTGGACATGCAATTCACAACATATCCTATGATTCATGTTTATAGTGTCAAATGTATCTAAAACTCCCTTTTTATGTTCATTTTCTTATATTATTAACGTCCATGATTAGCATTCTATGTTACAGAAAAACACCTTTTTTGTCATATAACTAAAAGAACAATATTAATATATATGTATAAGGAATTAAGGATATGAATATATATAGTCACAGTATGACAAATCCGATAAAACGTGACACATTCAACGTTCAACACATGTACCCACCCACGTTCATACAAGTAAGAAAATCTTCATGGTCCCAAATATAATATAATTTTACACCACGAAAATGTTCAATGAAACCCATTCACAGTACTCCATAACTAAATTCATATAAAGTATAGACATACATATATACATATAGAAGAAATGTAGCAAAGCTAATAATGGCATTCTGGTATTTTTAATGAAAAACCAGGGGCAAATTATACACTAGCAAAGGAAAAACTGTGAGTAAGTGATGAGTTTTGTTACCTGGTGGATTGAAGATTGGAGATAAGGCTACAATTGCCGCCATTAGAGGTGGAGCGAAGCTGTGCAAGAACCTGACTTGTTGTTGCTTCTGAGCAACTGGGTTTTGTGGCTTGTGTCCATTTCCTTCCCTCACATGCCCCTGTTAGAGAGCCTTATAGACATCAAACACTTGACAATATACAGAAAATATTATGGTGTAGAGACTGACCTTTATTGGTAGGGCATGTGCCCTGTTCTTGCAATTAGGCATTAGAGATAACGGCTGCATCTGTGTGTGTGGGTAAAATTGTGTGTGTGTGTGTGTGTGTGCAAGCAACGCAGTGAATTGGGCAGGGAGGAGGATTTTGGTTGAGCAGCTCAGAACAAGTCCCTTTTTGGGCATGTACATTTATGAAAACAACCGTTAGCAAATTTTAGGTTGTCATAATAGACTATTGCTTTGACGATAAGGCTTTATTTGATTACATGAAAATAGCAAGAATGGAAAAGAAAATAAAATTTTTTAAATTTTTTAAGAGTTTGGTTAGAAAGAAAATAAAAAAAATTTGTGAAAAAGTAATTTTTCAAAATCACTCAACATTTCAACAAATTTTTCTTTAAAAAAAAAAAAAAGAAAAAAAAAAAAAAAAGGAAATATGCTTTCTTGAGAAAATTATATGAAATTCCAATACCCTTTTCTTTTACTTTTCTAAAATAAATTGTGTTTATGCATGATTTTGATAAGAATATTATAATAGTTACCCCCTCTCTCTCTATATCACAAAATTTATTATTTAGATTCTTGTATTAATTTTTTTTTTTTTAAATAAAATATGTATTAAATATAAATTTATTTAGACTAATTGTCATATTTAATTAGAAATGGACAATTTAAGTAAATCACAATTTTTTTTCTATTAACTTTCATATTATTCAAACTATGAAATGAGATTTTCTCACAAGCTTCTTGAAAAAACTTCATGCCACCAATTGAGTCGTAGAAAATTTATTTTCTTTTTCTTCACTTCACTTTCTTTAATTTTCACTTTTTAACATTGATTTCCATTAAACCGAACGGACCCTATTGATAGACTTTTTCCATAAATTAGAGAGAGAGAAAAAAATTAATAATAATGATAATAACATTAGTTATAAGAAGAAGAGAAAATCATAATAATATCGATCTATATTTAGATTAATTATTAATCAAAAAATAATAATTTTCATGTTTGAAAAAAAATAAATGAGAAAAAAGAAAATAAATAATAACTACCAAATTACTTATAATACCTTTTTATAAGATGTAACTCAAGTGTCCTAATAATAAGTTATTATATTAATTATTGAGGATAGTTTTGAGATTATAAAAGTATCACTTAACTCATTATCGTTTTTTTTTTTCAAATCTTTTCAATTTTTTTTTTTTTTTCTTTTCTTTTCTTTCCACAAAAGACAACCCAAATTCAAACCTCTCTATTATTTCTTCTCTTTTCTTTTGAAATTCCTTCAAATTATTCAATCCAAACGAATAAGCATGTGTTCAAAGTTGCAATTACTTTGCTAAACAAAGATAAAAGGTTATTAAATTTGATTAGAATCTAATCCTTCTAACTATTGATATAAAAAGACTGAGTGAAAAAATAATAGAAACAAAAGGTTACATTTTATAGATTTCAAAATTTTTTGGTTATGGTGTAGAGTGAAACTCGTCAAATAATTCGTCTTATTTATTGGTTAAACTACAAGGGAAAAAAAAAATAAAAATAGTGATTTGTAGCATTTTTTTAAGAGGTTTTTGGGCAAAAATGTAAGTTGAGAGGACTTTTTGCAATTTACTCGAAAGAAAATTATAAAAATTTACAACTTAAAATCGATGTGCTCAAGCAGAGTTGATTTGCCGTATTTCTTAATTATAAATATAACAAAACTCAATTCCATAATATTTAAAAATTCATGTGTCTATCTAGACTTTTATTTATTTAATACCTTTAGCGCGCGCGCCCACACACACACACAGAGAATTGTTCACTTACTCTCTGGTGTGCAGGAAAATGTATGCACACCTCAAATATTAACCGTTAGATTCCATTGGGCAATTAAAAAGGTAGTTTATTCTTTTATATCCAACGGTTAAGTTTTAATTTTTAATGATTTTTGTTAACATTTTAGCTTGTTTAGACTGTTTAGTTAATTTTATTTGTTCACTTACTCCCTGGTGTGCAGGAAAATGTATGCACACCTCAAATATTAACCGTTAGATTCTATTGGGCAATTAAAAAGGTAGTTTATTCTTTTATATCCAACGGTTAAGATTTAATTTTTAATAATTTTTGTTAACATTTTAGCTTGTTTAGACTGTTTAGTTAATTTTATTACTAATATATATATATATACACACACACAGAATTGTTCACTTATTCCCTTCCCTGGTGTGCAGGAAAATGTATGCACACCTCAAATATTAACTGTTAGATTCCATTGGGCAATTAAAAAGGTAGTTTATTCTTTTATATCTAACGGTTAAGATTTAATTTTTAATGATTTTTATTAACATTTTAGCTTGTTTAGACTGTTTAGTTAATTTTATTACTAATATATATATATATATATATACACACACAGAATTGTTCACTTATTCCCTTCCCTGGTGTGCAGAAAAATGTATGCACACCTCAAGTATGAACCATTAGATTCCATTGGGCAGTTAAAAAGGTAGTTTATTATTTTATATTCAACGGTTAAAATTTTATTCGTGCATAAATTCCTTGCACATCAGTGAGCAGGTGAACACTCCTATATATACATACATACATATTGTATAAAGTATAGAGTAATTTAAATAAAAAATGCAGTATATTACACTGATAATATGACCATAAATGTAAACACTCTCATACAACACATTTCCTTTGAGAAATGCAACACTTGTGCAATATATTGTATTAAGATGTAATATTGTAATAATATTACATCTTAATTGTTGTTTTATTTTTGATTTAATTATGTTATAATGTTATATATATATGTATATTATAGTTCGCAATCGCGGTATTAATATCGGTCGCGGTGTAATGAATTCAGACAAAATTAATATAAATTAACTGTTAATAATCGCGTATCAAATTTTAAAAAAAATTGATACATCGACGATATGATAAACCATGTTATATATATATATATATATATATATATACACACACAGAGTATATAAAAATATAGTCACAAATGTGTGCCAGGATCCAATTCATCCTCCAGACCAGAGAGTGTCAATGAACATTATTGATCATGCCACGTTTGACACTTAGCTTTTCAAACAGAATTCAAGACCACAAGCTTCTTGATTGTCTTATTGTGGTTAAAGTGTCAAAATTAATTTACGTCACCGTTTTGTTGGTACGTTTACGACAATCTTACATGATGACATGGTGGCCATTGTGAATTGAATCACACGCCTTTTGTACTTTCGTAAAGTTTCAACCTTTTTACCGTTCAAAAAATAATTACCTTGCTTTTGTTTTTTTCATTGTTATCAACTTTAATAAATTCAGAACAATAAATATCATTTTATTATTATATTACATCTTTCTATAATTTTATAAACATATTATTAATTCGTCGTAAGAAAAGAAAACAAAAAATTAATCAAAGTGATCAATAGATAATTTTTTTTTTTTGTAATCTGATTATAAAAGTTATTTATTTGAAGTCATCTTTCACTTGCATTATATAATCAATTTTGCATTATAACTACGTATATTAAATTAATTTTAAAAAATTAAATTAGTAAACTTATTTCGGACTTGAACCTCTCTGCCTTCACGTAAATCACAAACTACTAAGTCAAACTCAATTTTAAATAAATTACAGATTTAGTATGATTTTTTTTTATTTTTTTATTTTTTTTTTCTTTTCCGGTTGGATGTATAAAGTTTGAAAGAAGTTTTAAAAGAAATGAAAAGAAAGAAGAACCAATTTGGAAATTTTGAATAAAGGAAAATGAGAAAATGAAATATACTTTTATAAAAAAACAACTCATTTTTTTCTTAATATAAATAACGTAAATGTCATTTATACTTGATTGTCATGAATTTAATTAATGTCAATAATATTATTTCACATTAAAAATTGGAATATTACATTTATTTCACATAAAAATTAGAGTATTATGGTTATTGAATAAAAATAAAATGAATAATTAGAAAAACCAATTGCAACTTGAGAGGGAAAAAAAAGAAAAATTGAATAACAATATAGTTGCTAAAGAAAAAAAGAATAACAATGTCCGAGTAATTACAATTTTCAGAAAACAAAAATAGAAAAAGTAATTTTGATAAGACTCTAATGGTGACACTTTATCATTAATCAAACTACTTTCCTTTAAAATTACTATATTATCCCTATTAGTTTCTGAGAACTACTTTTTACATAACAGAAAGCAAAAAGGTCTTTTAAACCTTCACGGCTACGCTCCGTCATCAACAATCTCAAATTCATGATCTAATTCAAACCCTAATTTCGACCCCTTTTTGAGTCCATCCAATCGAAAACCTTAAAATTTCGATCTATAAATCTGTTAATTTTTGATTTCGTATTCATTTCCAATACACTAAATTTCATGATTATATCCTTAATATAGCTGCAGAGTTTACTGTATCTGTTGTTGACTTAGGGTTTGGAAATGGCGTTGTTGGAGGACATCTTACAATCGTTGGAGCTGTGGTTGAAGCTCATCAAGACGCCACAGCCCTACGTGGACCCTAATCTTGACCCTGTCCTCTTGGTGCCTGGTATCGCCGGGTCGATAATGAAAGCCGTTGATGACAACGGTGGAGAAGAGCGGGTTTGGGTTCGGATTCTCGCCGCCGATTACAAGTTCCGAACTAAACTTTGGTCTCGCTTTGATCCTTCGACCGGTAATTCTTTTTGGAAACTGACTTTATGAGTTTTTGCTTGCTCAATTGATTTTTTTTTTTTTTTTTGGGGGGGGGGGGTGGGAATTTTTGGGTATATAGGTAAACTCTAAGAAAGAAGATAATTTGATCAAAATTTTGTATTTTAGTACATTTGAGTTGCTCTTCCTTCTTTTTTTTTGTATTAATTATTTATTTATATTGGTGTAATGAATTATCCATTCTGACTTTTTTTTTTTTTTTCTTCTTTCTTCTTTCTCTCTTTATAGATAATTCAGGTGGAAAACTGTGATTGATGAGTTTAGGAACCTAAATAAATAAATGTTCTATGAGCTTAAATCTACTCGTGAAGTGTAGTTTTAAGCATTGTTGAATGTTGGTTTAGTTTTGGCAAATTTCTGGAACAAAAGTGTTTGTTGTGTGTCCTGTGAACAAAATGCTTGATGGTAATTCTTTAATAGATGTTTAGTATATGACAAAATATACAGTAAATTGAAAGGGCACCTGATTGTAGGGCTCATTTGAGGCATAAATTTTGGAAGAAAGAAAATCTGAATAATGCTTTACCTCGTTGCGACTGCTTAACATATGTAACATGATTTCTCGCATTCTTTTTTTACTTTATGGATCATCATGTTTTTGAATATGCTGACAAATGTCTTTTTTGTGTGGAGCAGGTACAACCGTGACTTTGGATCCCAAAATTAATATTATGGTCCCTGAAGATAGATATGGGCTGCATGCCATTGATATCTTGGATCCTGATATGGTGTGTTTTGTCTCCTAACACTTCTTTATGCATTTTAGAGCTTTTCTAATTTGCAGAAGTTGGATTTTGTTTGAGTATGTTTCAATTAATTTGGTTTTCTGCTTCTTATGATATCTTTTGGGATTTTCAAAAAACAGCTTAATGAAATTGTATTAATAAATGGTATCCCCGAAAATTGGTGTCAAAATTGGCATACTGTGATAAACTTGTGTTGGTGGGATCCATATTTGGAATAGAGAAGATATAAAGTGAGAAGTTCCTCTGTGAAACCAAGACTTGCTTTACAAATTACTTTTGTCAATATCATCACTACTTTGTGATAAGTCATCGTACCATCGAGGTTGAAATTGGCTACTGTAGCAGTGAAAACTTTTATATTACTTTTTTTGATAAAGAAAGCTCCGATATCCAATTGTTGCATGTGCGGAAGTGTTTGTACTATTTTATAGTGTTCAAAGCACGTATCAATCAAGGAAAGTAGTAAATTCAACACACAATCACGCAATAAGAACACAAGAATATATGTGGTTGGCACATTGCCTACAGGGAGATCAGATCTACTATTATAAAATATTAGGATTACAAGATAGAAATCATTCTCAGATTCGATGAAGCAAAAGACAGCCAACTTGCATAAAAGCTACCAGCAGGTACATTTTATCTTTGTGTACTGCTCGCTCTCCTAGAACTGGCACATCCCTAAGTTAACATAATCCAAGACGATGTTGAAAATTGACCTATTACAGCTGATCTATCTGATGGAGTTGTTAAATTTGGAGAAAAAAGGCCATATGATTGGAAAATATAGAAGTGAGGTCCACTCACTTGTGGTAGACAGTTGAATATTAATTAAACTATCCTTTATAATCAATGACCATCGCTTATTCTATAACCATAAATCAATGTCCATCGCTTATTCTATAACCAAATTTGTTTTCTTATAACTCTTAAAGCTCGCTTTATTTTTTTATGGTTCAAACCTTCTTCCCATATGCATTTGCACCTAATGATTATCATGTAGATAATCTTACAAAAGGGTGGTACCTATATGTATTTGTATGCACTTCTAGGATACTCATGTAAATTTATTTGTTGCCTCCTAAATGCATCCATCATTATTGTTATTATTTTTCCTTTCAAACACGTATTTGATAATTATGGACACGACTAATATGACTTGAAAGTTGAGATGTGGTATTTTTAGTATAGTAATCAGCTATAAAGTATAGGGAAAAATGTCTAGAGTTTTAGTTACTTGTACTAATTCTTAAAGATATATTTTTGTCGTACTTCGTTCTAAATAATGTCATGCAACATAATTCTCACTTTTCTGTTTTGAGTTCTAATGCAACAAGTTTTAGAACACAGAATATTTATTACAGTAAAAAAAATGACGACTTTTCCTAATACGTGTGAATATCATGGTAACAATTTTTATTTTGATGTTTGTACATATTTATGTACATATATACATAAACTTCTACAGTTCTACATATATAGACTTCTGTTCTTTCTGCATCCTACTCTCTCTCTCTCTCTCTAAGAATTTGTCCTATCAATCATTTATGTCATGCTGTATCTATATCATGTCTCTGCAACCGTGCTTCATAGTTGATTTGTAGGCTACTTGCACTGTTGTACAACTTAAGAGATATATTGCCATGCTTTAAGGCATATCAATGCCTACAATACTCGGTACTCTTTCCCTTCATTAGATTTTTGAATGATTCTGTTTTGTTTTTATTTCTTCCAGGTAATAGGACGTGATTCTGTAAATTATTTCCATGATATGATAGTTGAAATGATCAAGTGGGGTTACCAAGAGGGGAAAACGCTTTTTGGGTTTGGATATGATTTCCGCCAAAGCAACAGGTACCCGCCACTCTGGGTGTTGAGTTAAAGTGCGAAACAGTGGGTGCATGATAAAAAATTACTTGTTATGTGATTGAATATCCTATGATAAGAAGGTTATGGTTCAGATCCCATATCTTGGAACCTCACCAATTAATTGGTTTCTTATTTAGTTATTTTCAATTCTAATGTAAGAAGCATGGACACTTCTATGACGGTGTCATGTCTTTGTTAAACACCGCTTCAGACACGACACTTCATGGACACATGGTCCATAATTTAGAAAATTTCTATCAATTCAAACACTTGGCCGACACATCCCAGACACATAACTAACACATCCCACGCTCTCCAATTCAAGTCTTATATATTACAAAAAATATAACAATTTCAAAAATGACATACGGTTCAAAATGTCCAATCTCTTTTCCTTTTAAAAGAAAATTATAACCCTATATACGTCATAACATGTACTGAAACTTTTCATAAATGACAAAACTATAATTATAGTGATAAGGCGGGAGAGTAACTACATATATAATATTAGGATATTCACATAGCCCTGTCCTGTAAATTATGTAACTTTTAGTACAGAAATTATTAATTAGTGTTCTAAATTTTTTTTTTAAAAACGATTATAACAATAACTTTTATTTATATTAGTCGTGTTCACGTCGTATCCATGTCCTACTTTTTTAGAATGTGACGTCTCACCGTATCTATGTCGTATTGTGTCTGTCTCTATTGGGTTGTCCATGTCCGTGCTACTTAGATTTTATATATTTATTTATTTTATTTTGGTGAGATATCACTTGTTGAAATTGATTTTTGGGGAATTTTTTTATTTTTTTTATTTTCTTCTACACAGGTGACAAAAAACTGTGATAACGTGCTTCTTACATTGAGTCATGTGGGTTTAATAGATATTTGGGGAATTTTTTTTTTTTACTTTCTCTACACAGGTGACAAAAAACTGAGATAACGTGCTTCTTACATTGAGTCATGTGGGTTTAATAGATATTTGGGGAAATTTTTTTTTTTACTTTCTCTACACAGGTGACAAAAAACTGAGATAACGTGCTTCTTGCATTGAGTCATGTGGGATCCTCATGACTCTTCTGAACAAAACCAATTTAAAATGACGAGGATGGGATTAAGTCCCTGTTTTAAAATGTGTGTGTCTCCCAACTCTTCTTGCTCTTTCTTCCATGGAGCATGCAAGTAGGGTATTTTGTTCTGGATAGGATTAAGTCCCTGTTTATGGAATAAATGAACCAAAATCTGGATAGGATGAGTATTGGGATCTTAAACCCCCTCCCCCCAAGTGAAAAATAAGATGAGATTAATTTTCCACGAAAGGGACATCCTTGTAAAATTGATCCAATTTGGCTTAATCCATTTCTGCAAACTAAACACAGCCTCTTAGTTTTCTTTGCAAACCTTAATCATTTGTTGTTCCCTTCCACTGTGTCATCCTTAATTCCATGATTTGCATTGGTTCCATATCCTATACATGCAGTGATTTTAATGGGTGGTCTTCACTAGCTTTGGTCTCTAGGTAGTTGTTTAAATCAGTTTGAAGTATGATTCTAGTCCACGTTCACTGCAAAACCAGGAATCTCCTGTTGAGAGCCACTTTGAAATGGGTGCCGTCTGGGGATGTTGCTTCTGCTACCCCTATTCCAGCACTTGATTTTTTATTATTGTACAGGAAAGCACTTCCTTCTACATTTTATTTACTCGGAATACCATGGTTTATATCAGCCTTTTGAGTTCTTTTTCTTTTTTCTTTTAAGGGGGGTTTTACAAAATCATATCCAGTCATCCATGATATGAAATTATTTTTAGTGTTCTAGCTTACACTCTTATATATGATTATAGTTCTCAATTGAGGCCATAAACATGCTTACTTTTTTGTCCTTTGTTAGGTTTCAAGAAACACTGGAGCGCCTTGCTGCAAAACTGGAGGCTGTGTATACTGCTTCAGGAGGCAAAAAGATAAACATAATTAGTCATTCAATGGGGGGACTCCTGGTGAAATGTTTCATGTGCTTGCACAGTGACGTAAAGAATCTACATTCCTCACTTCTTAAAATTTCTTTTATTTCTTTCCTTGTTTGTTCTTTCCCACCTCACATGGTTCATGTTCTTTCGAACTGGGGCTTCTTTTATACGCAAAAGTCAAATAGTTTTATAATGAAAGACATCTTCTGCAGATATTTGAGAAATATGTGAAGAACTGGATAGCGATTGCTGCACCATTTAGGGGTAAGTGATCTTTTATCGTATGAATACATGTTAGGACAAATATATTAGCTCTGAACCATTTAAGGGTAAGTGGTCTTTTACCGTATTGATATATATGAGGACAAATATATTAGCTCTGAGACTGCAAATTCTCTAAGCCTGATAAGTTTGCTTTATATACATGCAGAACATGTGTTTCTGTTTTCTTCAAAGTCCTACATTTTCAGGCATCAGAAAATTTAAAGAACTTGATATATTAAAATTCATATATATATTTTTCAATGGTCTCATCAATATTTTCTTCCAAGACCAACCATTCGATGTTCTGTTTGATTTTCATCTAAAATTTTGAAGTCTGATTGAATGGTGTAAGCTTCCCCATTTTGTATATATAGATTCTAGGGGAAGTTAAGTTTCAGATACTTTGTATAAGTTGTATAGAGCATAGATGATTTGGTTTCATTTATTAAGTATAAATACTGTAAGGCTTAATGGAGGTTTGTTTTGGAATATTTTTTTTTCTGATGACAGGTGCGCCTGGATATGTTACATCTACCTTTTTGAATGGAATGTCATTTGTGGAAGGGTGGGAGCAGAATTTTTTCATATCAAAATGGAGCATGCACCAGCTGGTACTAGTCCAGTACTTTTTAGATTTTTAAACTTTAATTAGTTTCTTGTTTTCTTGTTGATGCTATTGAATTATCTTGCATTATTTGATTATTATCAGAAAGTAACTTCCTTTTTCGAGAATTGGGTTTTGAGAATTACACCAATCCTTATTAATCCGTTAACATAATCTATATAAAATTTATTTTTAACAAATTTTTTATCTTACTGCTTTTTTCGATTGGGAGGGCAGAGGATATACTAGTACCTTGTGTATGCTTGCGTACTTCCCCCCCCCCCCCCCCCCCCCCCCCCCCCCCTCTCCCTCTCCCATTTTATTTTTTTATTTTTACTTTCATTGTGGCTGGATCCTTTTTTCTCTGCCCTTTTTTATTGATTGAGGTGCAACCGATCTGAGTGTGGCTTGATTCTTTTATGCAGTGACATAAAAGAATAAGGGGCATCTTCCTAATTATGGCTCCATCCATTTTTTTTTTTTTGTTCTTCTTCTATAAGCAGCAAGCAAAAAAATGGGAAATTGCCTGCAGTCTGTCAGCTAGATTATGCAGTATGAATGTACCATAATTTGACACTTCGGTAATTGTGAAACATGCATTTTCATCCAACTGCTACTGCTTCTTGCCCCTCGCTTTTTCTCTACTGTTCACCCACACTTATGGAAGGAAACAATTTGCTAATAGAGAAGTGTCTGGCTTTTCGGATTATGTCGTGATGAATTGTTGGGTAGTTAAATTGAATTTTTCAGCATCTATGATCTTTGAACACATTACTTCCCACTTTGAGTGTTTTGCTGTTCTAAACTTCTAGTTCTAATAGCCTTGCTGCTCACATCCTTGTGCTTCTGGTGCTTTTGTTGCATTATAATTTGCCAATGTATTTCTTTTTGTAGTTTTTTATAGATTAGTTGCTAAGGAACTGTAATGTTGCAGCTGATTGAATGTCCCTCCATATACGAGTTGATGGCTTGTCCTGATTTCCATTGGCAACATGATCCTCTTTTAGAATTCTGGAGAGAGAAGCATGATAGTGATGGAAAGTCCAAAATTGAGCTGGAGTCTTATTCCACAGCAGAAAGTATATCAATTTTTACGGAAGCGCTTTCAAGTAACACGGTGAGCAATAAACTTGATTGAGTACATGATACTTCTGTCTTGTTCATAATATAAGTTTCAATGAAACATTGAAATTAAAATAATATTTAGATATTTAGATAAGTTGTCAATCGTGGACGAAATGTCAATTATAAATAAAAGTGTATGTTCTTTTACTTATTTAAATAAAAATCTTGTGTACAAAATTTATTGTATTTGACACACTCAAAACATATTTGTGATTTCAACTATTATTCGTAACTTAAAAAGAAAAAGACATTATCCAGTGGTGTTCGTCCTGCTTAGACGTGGTGCTGAGATAGGTGGACTTCATACAAGCCTAACATTTGGTATATTTTGTTATTTGTGCTTATTACCAGTCTCTGTTGCTATAGCAACTATCAGTGCTGCTTATTTTCTAAACTTAAACCAAGTACAACATCTTGGTTTCTCCATAAAGATTCATGGTGGGTTGTGCTGTCCTGTCTCTTGGTATAGAATTGTAAGATGTGTACTTGTATGGCTTAAATGGACTATTAACTTGTGTACTTTTTTTTGCCATTCCAGGTTAATTATGATGGGGTGGATATTCCTTTACCATTTAACTTGGAGATATTGAAATGGTCTAATGAGACACGAAAAATCTTGTCTTGTGCTAAGGTTCCACCTCAAGTTAAATTCTACAATATTTATGGGACGAACCTTGAGACACCTCATAGTGTCTGGTAAATACCTTCCTTTTACCTTTTGGTCAAAGTTTCCATATGCCTATTGCTCCCAATTGAAGTTTCAATTATCCTATAATCTTATGGCTCTTGAACTTTGGAATTTTAGAATATAGTTAGACACTTGGAAGGAATTTTTTTTTTCTTTTCTAAATGCTGATAAGGATATTGATTTTTAATATGAGTTTATTTCTCTGCAGCTATGGTAGCGTGGAGGCACCTGTCACAGATATACAACAGTTGCCATTTTCCCAGGCAATAATCATGACTATTATTAAGCTCATCTAAGTTTAATGTGGCTGTTTATGCATATTCTTTTAATGATATGTCTGTTATATATATTTTTTAATGTGGCTGTTATATTTCCATATTATGGATACAAGGAATATATGTGCATGATTTGTTAGTTACTGTAGCTTGCGGTTGCACATTTTCAGGCTAAATACATTTGCGTTGATGGTGATGGAACAGTCCCTATGGAATCTGCAAAGGTATGACTTTCTTATTTGATAAATTTTCAGTTATTTATTTTCTTATTAGTAACTTTGAGTAAAAGTTCAAATGTCAGTAGTGCTCTCCTTAGGTAAAGGTTTTATAGGAGTTGCAGAATACTCATCTTTTCCCATGTTTTTGTAGAATGAGATTCAATATAGTTATAATGACGCTGTACCTCTGTTATTGCCCTATACTGTTAATAGGCTAACTAGATAAGTGAGATGTTTAAATTCCGAGAGTAAGAAAAATGAAAATGGATATCAGTAGTTGGAAGGTTTGAGTTTATTTGAATTTATATTTCATGAGAGAGAGGAACTCTAAAAGAGAAAAACTAGAAATGGATTTATACGTTTATTGGTGGAGAATGTAGTTGTGAATGGAAAGGAAGGAGGGGGGCTGTTTGGTTGTTGGGAATTAACACTGAATATAATGGGCTGTACTAACACTGAATATAATGGGGAATTAACCGATGAGATGAGCTGTTTGATGGGGATATATTCATACCCTTATTAAAGCAAAGTGAAACAGTTTGCTTGCTCTTTAACGAATTAAGTTTAAATACTTTTCTTTTGCTTATATTGGTTGCAAAATTTTTAAATAATTAGGTTTCATGCAACATCTTTTAAAATGGAAAGAGTAATCAATTTGGAGAATATAGGTCAAGAAAAAAATTGTCAACCTAATTATAGGATAATGTTTTTATGTTTTCCATTGAATTCTCCTTTTCCCTTTATCCTTTTTCATGAATACTCCTTTTGAAATTTTAATGCATTTCACCTACCAAGTATGTTTCTCTTATTTGAATACTGGTGTGTTCAATCTGAAATTTTAATCAGCCATGTCTTAGTTGCTTTTCCATTTCCGTCTTCAGGCCGATGGGCTCAATGCAGTAGCAAGGGTTGGAGTTCCTGGTGAGCATCGGGGAATCCTGTGCGACCGCCATGTATTTCGGATACTCAAGCACTGGTTAAAGGCAGATCACGATCCTTACTACAATCCTCTAAATGACTATGTGATCCTACCCACTTCATTTGAAATCGAAAGACACCAAGAAAAGGGGCTGCAAGTAACATCAGTTAAAGAAGAATGGGAAATCATTTCAGAAGATCACGACGACAAGACTAATAGAAAGCCTTTGGTGAGCTCTATAACAGTTTCTCATGTGGGAGACGACAACCAATCTTCACCGGAAGAGGCCCATGCCACAGTTGTCGTTTACCCCCAAAATGAGGGTAAGCAGCATGTTGAACTGAGTGCTGTGAGTGTCTCTGCAGGTAGTGCTTAAAAGTTGCTGGTTTGAATTGTTGTATCATGAAATGTGAAAGAAAGGGGGCTTTGCCGTGTATTAGCTTGTGTGGTTGGAAATATTTCTGTACATATACGAGCTACGCATGACATTTGCCCTAGTTTGATGTGTAATTAATATATTTATAAATATAGTTGTACAGAGCATTAATAAATAGTAATAAAGAAAGCATTTGTTAAACTTGATACTGTGAAAAATTTCCTAGAGTTCAGAATCTGACATAGTATGAGTGATTTGTTCACTAAAGCTCAAATGAAACCCATAAATATAGACATATTTCAATTAGAGAAAAGAGCTGCTTGTTTTCATTGAGAAACAATCTGTGTTATATGATTGTCTGTATTACGGAGTATAAAAAGAATACATATTGTAGCTATGTTCATCTATAGAAGTAACTAAAGTACACACAGAGTACACAGTATATATCTATGCATTTGGCAATCCTCAGAAGCACATATCGAAGCAACAGAAGCAACTGTCCAAGCAGCATAGGCAACAAAGGGCTGCACAACTGCAGTAACACAATCCGGCACTTCAAGCATTAGTTTTAATGCAAAATTATATATATGTATGTGTAATGTGTGTATGTGTGTGTGAGAGAGAGAGAGAGAGGTTGCTTCAAAGTGCTTACCATCCTTTCCAAAACCCACAACCACTGCTGCGCTTAGATTTTGCAGGAGGAGGTGGTTTTTGATCGTAGCCAATACCATGGTAAGTTGGTGGTGGTGGAGCTACATAAGGACTGCCTGTAGTGTATACTTGGGCCTGTGCTGA
Organism: Cornus florida; assembly: GCF_030987335.1. Taxonomy (NCBI): domain Eukaryota; kingdom Viridiplantae; phylum Streptophyta; class Magnoliopsida; order Cornales; family Cornaceae; genus Cornus; species Cornus florida. The sequence goes on along the minus strand of NW_026775571.1, from coordinate 86,002,854 downwards.
ATAGGACATAGGAGGCGGAGGATGAGGATGAGGATGAGGATGTGGCGGAGGATAAAACTCCGGTGGCGGAGGATAGAACTGTGCTGGCGGTGGATACACAGCCGGGGGAGGAGGATACGGGGCACTTGGCGGAGGATACGGTGCCGTTGGTGGGGGAGACACCCCTGCAAATTCACCTGCCGGAACTTGGTGTTCCTTGTCGTAACTCATGGTTAGCTCAACCAATATGTTGCAAGGAAATTGAATTCCCTGGAATTGTGACAGAGAATTGGCTAAAGAGAGTGAATTCTTTAGGAATGCATGATACTTCAAATATGCAAAAGGGAATGCTAATGCTTAATGATATTCATAATTGGCGGCTGTTGACGAAGAGATGAAAGTGGCACTATGGGTTCTTTTCAACTTGGGTGGTTGAAACTGATATATATATATATATATATATATATTATATTCAAAGAATGTGTTTTTAGTCAATCACGCCAATTTCATTTGTGGTCAGCTTCTAGATGATCAGACAAAACCAAGAATTTTTTATTTAATATTTATTTTTTATAAAAAAAAATTCAAGCAATTTGTATAAATAAAAGTATATGAGCCCGTAGACAACCGCCGGACTAAAATTTTATGTGTGTGTATATATATATATAATACTATCTCTGTCTCACTTTAATTATCGCTTTTGAGAAATGTGATTTACAAAATTGTAAGACACATTGTTCGGAAGCGACAATTAAAGTGGGATTTGTGAGTTACATTTCTCGACAGGCATAATTAAAGTGAGATAAAGGTAATATTGATCATGTTCTTTTACCAATTGTCATGATAAGGGTATTTCATAGCTCTACTTGTACGGCTATGTTGATTTTATGCTCCATTGTTTCATTAGCCACTCCTCTCTCTCTCTCTCTCTCACACACACACACACACTAGAATTCCAAAGCTGCCATAAGCTCCGAATTTGAAAGCAGAATAGAAAAAGCAAATGTTTTTGACAATTAACTATATTGTTGCACGGGCGTTTTCTAGGAGTAATTTTTCATTACATGTTCTAAACAAAGTTTCATCACTAGAATGGCAACGCCTTCTGATGACTAGCCTTGTCTCGCAGTGGTTGCTGCCATTTTTATATGGTCCGGTGAATTCCAAAACAACTTCACAATTTTTGTTTTTAAGTCTAATTTTATTTTTCATCTGTTTAAAGTATAAATAAACCAAGTTATTTATTAACAATTCAAACTAAGCTGGTTAAACATTTTATTCATTTTTATTTATTAACCAAACGAGTCAAACTTGATCTCATATTTAGTTTCATTTACTTAAAACTTAGTCTAAATAGTGTCCATTAGAATAAGCAAACTCAGTAGTATTTTTTTACCTTCACAAATACACCACCACATATAATTTCAGGGAGGGCTATCCCAGAATCACTTAACCTAAAAGGCTACATTTCTAAATTATGTATGAATTGTAATAGGCAAAATCAAATCAACATCTTAGCATACCTATTAAAATAAAGCCCAGAATAACTAGCATGTCTGAAAATTCCGTTTACTTCTTCATTTTCTTTCCCAAATTGGGTTTTCAAAATTAATGTCAGCATATTCGGAATCAATCTAGACCAGTATGTTTGGTTGCAGAAGAAAGACAAGGGAGAATGATAATAAGTGGAACCCATTATTTCTAGGCATAGTAGTAGAATGTTGTACCGAATAATAGCCATTTTTAGACTTGAGACAAATATATATATACATATATATTTCCATTTGACTAGCATGATCTTTTTTTTTTTAAAAATACATGTGACTCAACAAATTTTAGTATTTTGAGTGTTGAGAAAGATTGGTTATAATCATTTGAGGTCCCAAATAACTCAATATTGAAATTTTACAGAACTGATCAACTAAAAGTAAGGGTAAGAATGTACTCAAGAATTTGTCATCAGAAAATTTAGGGTAAGAATGTACTCTTCTCAGCATTCAAGCACCTAAAGAAAGCACATGTTAGTGGGTCCTACCTTTAAAAAAAAAAATGTTAGTGGGGTCCTCCTAACATTCGATGCCAGCTGTAAAGCACCAAACTTTAATGGATGGATTGGGAGGTCAACAGGGTTAGGTTCTGATCCTTTGCTTGTGCCTTCTGGTTTAGGTGTGGAAATTAAGAAATTGAAGGATTCATTTCTTCAATCCCCACTGAAACTTAACAAGAACTCTTCACTGCATTTGAAATGGATACAGAGAATTGGTTATGGCTAAATTGTCTCATCACACTTGCTGCAATTCTCATACCCTTTCTTGTTTTCATCAAGAAGAAGATCAACAACACTTCAGTATCACCCTCACCCTTAAACACTACTTCATTAGAACCTTCGAACACTTCTTCATTGCCCACCTCTTCACCTGCAGGATGGGACTATGAAGTGTTCTTGAGTTTTCGCGGCAAAGACACCCGCACCACCTTCACTGACTACCTCTACAACGACCTTGTGGAGGCAGGAATTCGCACGTTTAGAGACGACGACGAGCTTCGTGTTGGAGAGAAGATAGGTCCTGAGCTTCTCAAGGCAATACAGCACTCCAAGATATCCATCCCAGTCTTTTCCAAAGACTATGCTTCAAGTAAGTGGTGCCTGCTTGAGCTCACCAAGATGGTCGATTGTAGGAGGACTTTGGGGCAAATCATATTACCCATTTTCTACGACGTCGAACCATCCGATGTGCGACACCAGACGGGGACTTACGAAAAGGCCTTCCGGCAGCACAAGAAGCATTTTGATAGTGCTATTGTGGAGGAGTGGAAGGAGGCATTGAAGGAGGTTGGAAAATTGAAGGGATGGGAAGTGAAGAAAGTTGCTGATGGGTAATTGTGTACATCTACTTTTATATACTGATTATGCTATTTTAACTTTTCTGATTATTTTCCATTACATGGATATTTTCCTTATTAGCACCAACTATAAACTTGTTTGCTTCAGTTTTCTGAAATTGTGCACTAGTTTAACTTAGTTTACAAGCATAAGTGTTTACTCCATTAGTCTTGGCCCAATGGAAAGGCGACATGTGGCAAGTTCCAATGAGCTTGCCACACTGGATTGATGCTTTAAAATGTCCAAAAGAGGAAGCGTGATATGGAATTGTTGAAGTTTGATCTTGTGTCTCCACCAATAGGGAGGAAGTATGTGGCGAGTTCTAATGTAACTTACCACGTTAGATTGCAATTCTTATAAATTATTATTCGAAGCTATACAGTATTACAAGTGGGCCAGTATAGTTTTGCTATATGGGTTATTTTCTATTTTTGTTAAAAGTTAGGATTTGCCATCTTTAAAGAAAGGGCCGAACCTTTCCTCCAGGAACGGCCGAACCTTTCCTTCAGGAAGGGTCGAACCTTTCCTACAAAACGGCAGAACCTTTCCTTCGGAACGGCCGAACCTTTCGTAAACCTTTCATTCAGAACGGCCGAACCTTTGGTTCAGAAGAGCTGAACCTTTCCTTCAGAACGGCCGAGCCCTTGGTTCAGAAGGGCTGAACCTTTCCTTCAGAAGGGCCGAATCTTTCTTTCAGCACGACCAACCAGGAGACCACGATGCCATGAATTCTAAAGCTTAGAAGGAAAGTCTGAAGGAAGGGAAGTTACCAAAGTTTAAGGGACGTGGGCAATTATATATTTCTGGTATATATATATATATATATATATATATATTACCCACGATAAGGAAGTCACTGAAAGTCAAAGACCACGACGCCATGAAAGGAAGATTCTGTAAAAGGAAAAGACTACAAAGAACATGGGACACTTGGCTAAATATAAACACTTCAGTTGAAAGTGGTGGTACTTTATATAGTAACTACCACTAACTGAGGAATCTGTCGAAGGTTATGGATAACAAGGGTTAAATTAGTGGAATCATGATCTGAAATAAAGGAGAAGGCCACGCATAAGGGAGAAGACTAAGGAAAACATGGGACACGTGGCAAGATCCGAACCTTCCAGGTGGAAGTTCTCAACTGCTGCTGGAATTGCCGATTTTCCATCTAGGTAGTTCCAGAACGTGGGAGAAGGTTTACAAACATATATACAACTGCCAAGGCCACTATTTATCAGTTGTAGATCATGGGAGGATATGGTTTTACATTTGTCAACATTTCGAGAGGGTTGAAAGATCATGGGACACATGGCAGTCCGAAATTTGGCCACGTGGAAATCACTGGAGTTGCCACATCAAGCTGCTGCATGCATGAAGAGTTCTGTAAATAAAGCACCCAAGGCTAGTTTGCAAACCCTGCCTACCCAGCACACAACACATCAATTCAGCATCTTTGCTATTCATGTATTTCTCATTTCAACAATGAATTTACATTATGTGTAAACCTAGCACTTTCCTAGTTCATGTATTTCTATTCCAGCAATGAATTTACATTCTTTTAAGTTGAGTCCAGCACTTTGCTATTCCATATAGCATTCATTCCAAGCAATGAATTAAGTCTAGTACTCTTTTGTTACTTCCAATCATGCACTTCAATTTTCTAAATTTCTAGTCATGCACTTCAATTCTCTAAATTTCCAGTTATGCACTTCAATTCTCTAAATTTCCAGTCCTGCACCTTAAATTACTTTAATTTCCAGCCTTGCACCTTCAATACCGTCTTCATTGCCATTGGCCATAGAGTAGTTTGAAATCCTTGTTCAAAGGCAAAAAAGACCCTTCAAAGGTGGTCATTCCAAACCTTCGTACAATCGCCTGATCCCTACAAATTTCCAACTGGATTACTGTTCGGATTTCCACTTTGGAACTACTGCAGTTCCTAGCATGCCCGTACAGCACTACAGCATTCCATTCCATTCCGCCTTTCCACGCCATCCGGAGGACGGAACCGGCGCCTCTTTTCGCGAGCCGAACATTATTGGCACGGTCGGTGGGACATCTAAACAGATTGTTCAATGGCCGGTGGAAGAAGGTAAGGCAAGTCTGTCCAAGACCCTGCCGAAATTGGAGAGTTGCAAGCCGGTGAACTTCCAGCTGAAGTTTCACAATTTGCACTTGACGAAAGTGACATGGTGGAAAAGTTTGCCCAAACCATGGCAAATGGACCTATCATGTACAACATCCGCATGATGGCTATGCAACAAGATAGGTTTGCGCAAGACCAAGCAAGAGTCGCCCAAGACTTAGCTAGAGTTGCGCAAGACCAATCTAAGGCTAGTTAGAATCATGCAATAGCTGCTCTAGTTAACGAGTGGAAGCTAGAAGAAATGGTAGACCGAATCTCTCAAAGGTTTGAGTTTATGTTGGAACGGACCCTTGGAAGCTCGAACCAAGGTTTGGCCCCTTGGCCAAACAATTCTGAAAAGACCCAACAGTCAGCTTTCCAACTCAATAGGCCGGTTACTTTTGTTGAAGGCAGTCCCTTTCAACAACATGCAGGTTCATTCCTTCCAACTCTGCAGCAGATGCAGTCCCTTCCAATGGCACAGATGTACATTCCAGTTGCATCTGTGACCGCTCTTGTGGCACAGATGACCATTCCACAATCAGTGCCCATGCCAGCCACTCAGCAAGTTCAGAACTTTCCAACTGTGGCATTCCCACAGCGGACATGGCATAATTAGCCTGGCCAACCATGGCCATACCAGATTCCTCAAGAACATCAGAACGTTCCACTTGTGAATATTCAGCCAGCCGCATCTGCACCTCCAAGGCCACGTGTGGCCATGCCGATGGCGGTTGGGGGGCAACCTTTTCCAGGGGAGTCACTTCGGGACCAAGGAGGTAGAAACCATGGGAGAAATAATCTTTTTGACGCCAATCCACTGCCGATGGCAGGTGGGGGGCATCAAGGAGTTAACAGACCTCAAGGGAGGCCATATAACAATTTTCCACAGCCTATGTCACTTGATAGAGGCCAGTTTGCAGAATTTCTCCAACAGGAATTTAGCCTAACTCGAAGGGGTGGAAGACCAGCTTATAGAAAGCTCTATCCGGTTTCATTGACAAAGTTGAGTATCCAAGGAATTTCAGAATTCCAGAATTCACAACATTCAATGGAGAGGGCGAAAAGTCCACATTGGAACATATCAGCCGTTTCACTGTCCAATGTGGAGAAGCAGCAGCCAATCCATGGCTGAAGGTACGCTTGTTTCCAAATACATTGACTGGCTATGCTTTCAGGTGGTATTCCAACTTGCCAGCCAACTCCATCCAAAGTTGGCAGCAATTTGAGGACTTGTTCCATACTCAATTCTATAGTACCGAGCCTGAGGTATCCATGGCAGATCTTTCTAGATTTCATCAGTTACTTGGAGAGTCAGTGATCAGTTTCTTTTCCAGATTCAGAAGGGCTAAACACAATGCAATTTGTCCTTGCCACTAGAAGAGTATGTGAAAATGGCTGTCAATGGTTTGGAATATGAGCTTTGTAAGAAGTTGGAAGGAGTGCAGTTCCATGATTTATTTGATTTGGCCAGCAGAGTGGCTAAGTACGAAGATCTTCTTCATGAAGAGCATGATTGTAAGTCTTCTCCCAATGGCACTTACTATTGTGATCCTAATTATGAGGTGTTTGCCACCAAAACAGAGGGAGATTTGGAAGTTAATATAGCTGAGCTCAATATAAAGAAGACTTATACTTGTGAGGCTTTGTCAAAACCAAGTAGGTTGCCTCTAATTCCAAGTGGAAGGGGGCAGACCCTTCCAAGAGTTATGCTTTTGATATTTCCAAAGCCGAATAAATCTTTGATTTGCTCATGGCTGACAAGCAACTGATCTTCACAGCAGGCCACAAGATGCCAACGGTTTCTGAAATGACCGAGAAGGAGTATTGCAAATTCCACAATGTGTGGAGCCATTCCACTAACAATTGTGTAGTTTTTTCGTAATACTGTGCAGAAAGCAATTAAAGATGGTAGGCTGAAGTTTCCAGAAAAATCAGAGGTGATGAGTGTTGATGGAAATCCTTTCCCCAGGTCGTTACAACAAACGTTGCTTCTATGGTTCTTGAACATCCTAAAAAGAAGGTGAACTTGACAGGTCCAACGGCCAGTGGAAAGCTAGAAATTCCTGAGGCAGCAGCATCCGTGGAGAGATCAGTGGCTGAGTTGGAAAGGCAATTCCGAGAGGCTCATATTGCTTTAATCCAGCAAGGTTGTTGCCTCAAGTGTAAAATTCAGAATAAAGGCTGTCATAGAGATGTTCCAAAGGTGAAGCAGAAGGAGAAGCTGTCCAATGATGACCGAGGCCAAAAAAGAAGGTCCATGATCGGCTGACTTTCCAAAAGGTGGAAAACACAGTTACTGTAACCATTCCAGAGAAGGAAAGCCGGGTCCATACAGAAAGAAGGGCAGCAGAAAGGAGATCAGAATTCCTTCCAATGAGTTTGGAAAGGAATAGAATTTCCTATCAGGCAAGGCCTCGTCCTAGCAGAAAGTATGAAAGTAACAGTTGGCAAGGCAGAGGCTCTGAAGGTGACAGGTATTCCAGGCCAAAAATGGCCTCGGAAGTATGGATTAAAAAGGGGAATGAACATCTCCGTCCAAGAATGGTTAAGCCTCCTACCTCGCAAAATGAAAGGTGGAAGAAGCTTGATCATCCCAAGTTCCCTATCCATGATGATTCCTATATGACCCGCACACAAAAGCGAAGGCAACAAAGGAAGAGAGCTGATAGAAGGAAATTATGGGAGAAAGACCATGGTTGGTCCTACTGGCCAAAGAAGATGTCTAAACCATTAGACTTATCAGAACTTCCAGCTAAAGGAGGAGTTAGAGATCCTGATGATTTATTGGACTTGGTTTCAGAAGTTAGAAATTCATTGACTGCAGATGGCCCTCCTACAAAAGATAGAACAGACTTGGAAATCTCTAACAGTTCCAGTAGCAGCAAGAAGATCTGTTTTGGGAGCCTTCCAGGTGAATTTACTTGCAACTGGCATTTGAGGCCTTTCCATTCTTTGGCCTTAGAATTACTTTGTTTGTTTGATGATTTCCAACTAAAATATTGGCCAAGACATTTGAACACGGAGGCTGATGATCTAGCACAACTAGCCTCTCGAGTGAAAGTCCCACTGGGTGTAGAAGAGATCTTGATCACAATCAAAAGAAGGACTCTCCCTTCTATAGAGTAATGGCATGAGATGACACGTTATTTCTAAGCTGACGAGCCAGAAAGAATCAAACCTGCCAAGAAGACGTGGGAGATTTTCAATGTTGATATAGATGGATTAGACTTGGAAGATTGGAGAACACCAATTATCCAATTCTTGCAGGAGCCTAGTACCAATGTGGACAAGAGGGTTCAGCTTTTGGCGCCACATTACATTCTGATTGATGGAGGATCTCACAACCATCCTGTGAATGGGGTATACTTGAAAGAGTATCACCATTCCATCTATGAAAACTAGAAATCCACAATCATTCAACCGGCCATGTAGAATGGTTGGTATTCTCCTTTCCAAGTAAACCGGTAAGTTGGAAAGGAAGCGTAGTGGCCATACTTCGGCCATTTCAAGAAGGAAAAGCTAAGTACTTGGAAAAGTACATTGGCTAAAGTTATGAAGCAGACTTAGCTAAATTTCTAAGATCAGCTGATTTCCTAAGTATGGAGCATTTCATTGAGACGAGTCTACATTACATGGTCCAGGTTCTATTCATACTGGAAATTACTCATCTTGCTTATACATGCATTTGAATGTTAGCAATTCCAAGTTAAGTCCAGCCATATTGAAAATACTTCAGAAACTTTTTCTTGTCCCTTTGCTTTATACGAAACATCATCTCCTTCTTCCAGTACTTCCACTTCCACTTCCACTTCTTCTTCTTCAATTTCTTTTTCTTTTTCTTCATGATGGCAGAATTCAAATCCCATGCCTTATTATCAAGTTGTTCCACAAGGCATGGAATTTGGGGGGCATATGTTTACTCCATTATTTTTGGCCCAATGAAAAGGCGACATGTGGCGAGTTCCAATGAGCTTGCCACACTGGATTGATGCTTTAAAATGTCCAAAAGAGGAAGTGTGATATGGAATTGTTGAAGTTTGATCTTGTGTCATCCACCAATAGGGAGGAAGTATGTGGCGAGTTCCAATGGAACTTACCACGCTGGATCGCAATTCTTATAAATTATTATTGGAAGCTATACAGTATTACAAGTGGGCCAGTATAGTTTTGCTATATGGGTTATTTTCTATTTTTGTTTATTTTCTATTTTTGTTGAAAGGAAAGAGTAAAGTCCAATTAGGACTTGCCATCTTTAAAGGAACGGCCGAACCTTTCCTTCAGGAAGGGTCGAACCTTTCCTTCAGAAGGGTTGAACCTTTCCTTCGGAAGGGCCGAACCTTTCCTTCAGAAGGCCGAACCTTTCCTTAAGAAGGGCCGAACTTTTGGTTTAGAACAGCCGAACTTTTCCTTCAGGAAGGGCCGAACCTTTCCTTCAGAAGGGTTGAACCTTTCCTGAACTTTTCATTCAGAACGAACGAACCTTTGGTTCAGAAGGGCTGAACCTTTCTTTCAGAACGACCGAGCCTTTGGTTCAGAAGGGCTGAACCTTTCCTTCAGAAGGGCCGAACCTTTCCTTCAGAACGACCAACCAGGAGGCCACGATGCCATGAATTCCAAAGCTCAAAAGGAAAGTCTGAAGGAAGGGAAGTTACCAAAGTTCAAGGGACGTGGGCAATTATATATTTCTAGTATATATATATATATATATGAAATATTACCCACGATAAGGAAGTCACTGAAAGTCAGAGACCACGACGCCATGAAAGGAAGATTCTGTAAAAGGAAAAGACTACAAAGAACATGGGACACTTGGCCAAATATAAACACTTCAGTTGAAAGTGGTGGTACTTTATATAGTAACTACTACTAACTGAGGAAACTGTCGAAGGTTATGGATGACAAGGGTTAAATTAGTGGAATCATGGTCTGAAATAAAGGAGAAGACCATGCATGAGGGAGAAGACTAAGGAAAACATGGGACACGTGTCAAGATTCGGACCTTCCAGGTGGAAGTTCTCAACTGCTGCTGGAACTGCCGACTTTCCATCTGGGCAATTCCAGAACGTGGGAGAAGGCTTACAAACATGTATACAACTGCCAAGGCACTATTTATCAGTTGTAGATCATGGGAGGATATGGTTTTACACTTGTCAACATTTAGAGAAGGCTGAAAGATCATAGGACACATGGCAGTCCGAAATTTGGCCACGTAGAAATCACTGGAGTTGCCACATCAAGCTGCTGCATGCATGAAGAGCTCTATAAATAAAGCACCCAAGGCTAGTTTGCAAACCCTACCTACCCATCACACAACACATCAATTCAGCATCTTTGCTATTCATGTATTTCTCATTTCAACAATGAATTTACATTATGTCTAAACCTAGCACTTTACTAGTTCATGTATTTCCATTCTAGCAATGAATTTACATTCTTTTAAGTTGAGTCCAGCGCTTTGCTATTCCATATAGCATTCATTTCAAGTAATGAATTAAGTCCAGTACTCTTTTGTTACTTCCTGTCATGCACTTCAATTTTCTAAATTTCCAATCATGCACTTCAATTCTCTAAATTTCCAGTCCTGCACCTTAAATTACTTTAATTTCCAGCCTTGCACCTTCAATACCGTCTTCATTTCCATTAGCCATAGAATAGTTTGAAGTCCTTGTTCAAAGGCAAAAAAGACCCTTCGAAGTTGGTCATTCCAGACCTTCGTACAATCGCCTGATCCCTACAAATTTTCAACTGGATTACTGTTCGGATTTCCACTTTGGAACTACTGTAGTTCCTGGCACGCCCGCACACCACCACACCATTCCATTCCATTCCATTCCGCCTTTCCACGCCATCCGGAGGGCGGAACCGACGCCTCTTTTCACGAGCCGAACAATAAGTTTCAGAAAATTGTCAATCAAATGAATTTTCTATCAATTTTTTACCCATATATATACATATGAAATCAGTTATGTTTGGCAGGCATCAAGGAAGACTGATAAAGATGGTTGTTTCAAAGGTATGGGGAGAGCTGAAAAGGAACTCATTGGTTATAAATAAGGAATGCTTAGTTGGAATTGATGATCATGTTGAAGAAATGATGAGATTGTTAAGTGTCAATACCAGTGATGTAAGGATTGTGGGAATCCATGGCATGGGAGGAATTGGCAAGACCACTATTGCCAAGGTCATCTACAACCAACTCTCCCAACAGAATTTTGAATTCTGTTGCTTCCTTGCAGATGTTAGAGAAACAGCACAACAACCCAATGGTATTGTTAATTTGCAAAATCAACTTATATCTACCATCCTAAAACGGAGATGCGCTGACATTAGTAATATGGATGAAGGAATTACTGTAATCGAAGATCGATTTTCTGGGAAGAAAGTTCTTGTTGCCGTTGATGATGTCGATCAAAATATTCAACTTCGTGCACTTGTGGGAAAGTGTGATTGGTTTGGTTTAGGAAGTAGGATAATTGTCACAACTAGAAACAAAGAGATTTTAAATATCCCTGAGGTAGATTGGACTTATGAACCGAAGGAATTGGATTCTAATCAATCTCTTCAACTTTTCAGCAAGCATGCTTTTCGAAGGGACCATCCCCCAGAAGACTATGATACTCTCTCTAGAGATGTTGCGTCCACAACTGGAGGGTTGCCTTTGGCTCTTGAGATTATTGGTTCATTTTTATCTGGCAAGAGAAAAGCGGTGTGGAATGAGACATTGAAGAAGTTGAAGAGAATACCGGATGGACAAGTCCAGAAGAAGCTGAGAATAAGTTACGATGCATTAGAATATGAACAACAACAGATATTTCTTGATATTGCATGTCTCTTCATTGGAGTAGATAAAAGAATTGCTTTCCACATGTGGGATGCCTGCGAATTTTATCCGGAAAATGGAATTGAAGTTCTTCTTCTCATGTCCCTGGTGAAAATTGGAGACAACAATGAGCTAAGGATGCATGATCAGCTTAGAGACATTGGCAGGGATATTGTCCGTCAAGAAAATTTCAAGGAGCCGGGGGAGCGTAGTAGGGTGTGGTTGCATGATGAAGCCTTCGACATATTGGAGACTCATACAGTAAGATCCAACTTTTCATGAATGGATGTCCCTTATTAAGCATTAATTTTCTTGTCACCTTACTAACTCAATTATGTATGAACTACTTGAAAGTTGAAATAATAACTGTAATTTCCTCACAGAGAGTGTAAATCATCATTAATACTAGTTTTTGTGTCCACCATAGTTGTAGCCTTAGTATATTTTTTACTTATCTAAAGATTCTCTTTTGGCAGGGAACAAGAAAGGTTGAAGCTATCTGTGTTAACTTTCAAGCAGAGTCACAGGCAAAGTTAAGACGGCTTACAAATGAAGAATTCGCAGACCTATCTAATCTAAGGTTCCTTCAAATGGACTATGCAAACCTGGATGGAGATTTTAAGGGTCTTCTTTCAAAGTTAAGATGGCTTTGCTGGAACGGATGCCCTCAAATTTTTATACCAACCAATTTTCATCTAAAGAATCTGGTCATTCTTGATTTATCATGGAGCAAGGTCACAGAAGCCTGGGAGGGTTGGAATTATATCAAGGTTTCATCAATTTCTATGCTTTTCTTTCGTGTGTCTCATCACAAAACTCTTTGTAATTGATTCTAAGCAACTCTCTTTTTCCTTATTTTGCAGATTGCAAGAAAGTTGAAAGTTCTAAATCTCACGAGTTGCAAATACATGGTTAGAACTCCTGACTTCTCGGCATATGCAACTCTAGAAAGGTTGATTCTTGAAGGTTGTGAGAATTTGGTTCATATTGACCCATCAATTGGGTATCTCAATAGTCTAGTTTTCTTAAATGTGAATTATTGTTTTCTAGTCCAAAGTCTGCCTCTGGAATTTGATTCTATTGGTAAAGGTGCTATGAAGAAGCTTGAAACTCTTAGTGCCAATCATTGTGGGTCACTGACTCAAATTTCTAACTCAATTGGTAACCTAGAATCTCTGTTGGACCTATCATTTGATGATAACTCATGTATCACTGAACTACCAGACTCAATTGGTTCGCTAGTGAAATTGCAACGCTTGTCACTAAGGAACTGCAATTTAAAACTACTTCCAGACTCCATTGGGAAATTAGAATCATTAATTGAGCTGCGGTTCTCGTGGGCAAAATTTACAGAATTGCCTGATACCATTGGCGACCTAAAATGTTTGAGAATTCTTGACATTAGTGGTTCTTCGATAGTGAAATTACCTAGTGCCATCGGAACGTTACTGAAACTTGAAGAGTTAGATGCCTCGAATTGTTCCAATTTGGGCGTAATTCCCAGTAATATTGAGAGAACTGTCCTCTCTGAGAATCCTAAGACTAGATTGGACAGATATCCGTAGTCTACCAACAAGCATTTGTGGGCTTTCTCACCTCCAAACCCTTGAGTTACAGGGTTGCAAAAAGCTTCAGTTTCTGCCAGAGCTTCCCTCTAGTCTAGTGAGTTTACGAGTCACTTGCAAGCCAATGGAGACATTTCTAAACCTTCCTAGCCTGATAAACCTAAAGGTGTTGCTCCTTTTTGACTGGCCTAAGCTGTTGAAAATTCCTGAAGATATTGGGAAGTTAGCCAAACTGGAGACCTTGACCTTGGACGATATTAACATTAGCAGCCTGCCAATGGAGCTTGGTGCCCTTTCTCGGCTTAAGGAACTCACTATTATAGATTGTGAACAACTTCAATGCCTTCCAACTCTTCCCTCAAGTCTAATCATACTACATCTTAGACATTGCTCGTCAATGAAGAGGTTGCCAGATCTGTCAAATTTGAAAAACTTGTCAGAACTAAAGATTTGGCGGTGTTTAGAGTTAATAGAGATTCAAGGCCTTGGAAGATTAGAACTCCTAATAGATTTGGATTTATATGGATGCGAATCACTAGAAACATTACCAGATCTTTCCAACTTAACGAAGTTAAGGAAAATAGATACTTCGGAATGCAAGAATCTGAATGAAATTAGGGGCCTTGACAGATTGGAGTCCTTGGAATATTTGAATATGAGTGAGTGCAAATCCTTGGAAAGATTGCCTGATCTATCAAGGTTGGAAATGCTGAAAGAACTAAAACTCTCCCAATGCCAGAAGCTACGTGAAATTGAGGGTCTTGAGGCTTTGAAATCCTTGAACAGGGTGTACTTGACATGGTGCACGGCCTTGGAGAGGATACCTGATCTGTCGAGACTAACAGATTTAGATGTATTGGATCTTCGTGGGTGTGAGAAACTTGGTGAGATTTCTGGATGCGATTCCTTATTTAGATTCTATCGTTGAGAGAAAAATTGCAGGATATCAGATTTTAGTGTTTAACATGCAACCTGATGGCATGGTAAAAAAGCTGAAACATGGTGGAAGAATTAAATCTCTCCCAATGCGAGAAGCTACATGAGAATGAGGGTCTTGAGGCTTTGAAATCCTTGAAGTTGCTGGACTTATCATCGTGCACAGCCTTGTAGAAGATACCTGATCTGTAGAGACTAACTACTTTTGAGGTATTGCACCTTCGTAACTCTGAGAAACAAAGTGAGATTTGGGGACTTGAAGACATTTTGAATATCAGAGAAGTTAAGCTATGGTAATTATCTATTTTCTGCTGGGGGACGGAATGTTCATCTGTTAGTGTGTGTGTGTTCACCTTTCTGTAGATCTCTTCCACTTTGAGATCATTTCATTTTCGAGACTAAAGCTCAGTTTGAAGTGAATGAAGACATCGTTTCGTAATTCCTGTGGATGTTATCTGTTAGGGCTCAATTTCAAGCATTCAATCAGTCTTATGAACTCAGACAGAATCTTTGCTCGAGGTAATCTAATACCTTTGCAATAGAACGGTTAATTGATTATTTTGAGATTTAACTTGGTTTCTTACTTAGAGTTTGAAATCTTGTGTTATAGAACATGCTTCAAAGCTTGAAAGGGATCGAAATATTTGCATACTATTTGTTTCATTGTTAAAAATTGTTTGAATCCAAAATTAGTAGTTCGTAAAAAATGCTTGATTTTTTTGTATAGGGGTCGATTCCTCATATCAATGGCAATTTACCATTGAAATCAAGTATCATGTGGTAGATAAAAGTTGAAGTTGCTAAACCTGCATTTTGTTTTCGTAGATTTTGTGCAGTTTTGAATCAAATAAATAGCAAGTCAACCCTCATTGATCTTGTAATAATTGTTGCTTTTGTTTGAGAACAGAGTCACATTCATGATAAGTAATGCCACATGGCAAAGAAATTTGCACTAATACTTTCTCCAACCTCCTAACCACGTTTGAAGAAATGCAATGTCATAATTTCTTGATCCCTTAAAATTTATTGATTATTAAAAAATGATAGTAGTCTTTGTTTTTTAGTTCCTACCTTTTGTTTATTATTGCATATATTTAATCTTGATATACAGGTATGCATGATTTGATGGAAGATACAAGTCCGGCTGGGAAATTCAACGGAGATAGGGAGATTGAGTTTCTTGTTAAGGGTGTTAGCCTAGCATTAAAATATTTGACTTTATGCAGAAGTTATTTATCATTACTTGAAATTTTCCGTACGTAAAATTTTTTCTATGTAAAACATTTTCTATGTAATGTGTTTTTCATGTAAAATGCTACTAGTATTATTTTTCTATTTTATGATGTTTTGCAAAGATTCTGAAAATATTTTTTGATTTTTTGATTTTTTTTTTTTTTTTTTTTCGTGTTTGGCTTTTTTAAATGAAAATCAAAACTCTTATACGAGTCATTAATTATCCAATATCTCTTACCTATCTATTAGTTTAACTAATTCTATTCAAATAATGATAATTATTTGGCAAGAAAATGTGACAACCCAAGAAAAAAGGGGGAAAAAAAAAACTAGTGTATCCTATTAGAAACTGTTGATGCTAAAAATCTACACATTCCGGAGTCGGGTGACGATTCTTGCAAAACAAGAGAAGTGATGACCGGCGTGGTGCCGGTCGGGTGCACTCCGACGGTCAAGTTAGTACTTGACGATCTAATATCCAATAAGGATTGCATATAAAATTTATGGCGTACCTTTTTAGGTTGACTGATCATTTCTTTTATAGAAGCATTGATGGTAGTAGTTGTTGAAGCGAGATTCTCCTTGTTCCAAGATGATATCGTTTCCTTCTTACAGGAATGGTAACTCTCGTTACACATGGTAACCAAAGAGATTTTATAATTCCATAGAGATTTTGGGGAGGATAAATCCCTTACCCTTATCTTATTTTTACTTTGAGTTACCTATTATTTTTATCCTCATCAGTTGCCCCCCATTCTCGTGCTTGCTTGTCAAGCATCGAGAATGTGAAAGTGTTTTTTGACCGACATCTCTTTGGCAGAAATCATTCTCTTTTTAGGTTAACCCTTGTTGGGCGACCTCTTTTTGGTTGACCTCTCTTACTCATTTAATAAGGAAACAGATTTGCCCGAACTTCATAAGCTGAGGGAGTAGACTTTCTTAAGTTGAATGAGCTTACCTTTTAAAAAGGGAAGTATATTTACGAGGTTTACTCAGCTCGCCCCTTAAAAAGGAAAATATATTTTACGAGTTTCACTCAGCTCGCCATTTAAAAAGGGAAGTATATTTTACAAGTTGATTTTGACCCCTTTTAATATGGAGGATAACAATTACGAGTTTCATTCAGCTTGGGCCCTTATAATACGGGGCACTTTTATATCAATCCCTTATAATACGGGGAATGGCAATTACGAGTTTTATTCAACTCGCCCTTTAGAAAGGAAAATATATTTTACGAGCTTCACTAAGCTCGCCCTTTAAAAAGGGAAGTATATTTTACAAGTTGATTTCGACCACTTTTAATACGGAGGACAACAATTACGAGCTTCATTCAGCTCGGGCCCTTATAGTACGGGGCACTTTTATATCAATCCCTTATAATACGGGGAATGACAATTACGAGTTTCATTCAACTCGCCCTTTAAAAAGGAAAATATATTTTACGAGTTTCACTCAGCTCGACCTTTAAAAAGGGAAGTATATTTTACAAGTTGATTTTGACCCCTTTTAATACGGAGGATAACAATTACGAGCTTCATTCAGCTCGGGCCCTTATAGTACGGGGCACTTTTATATCAATCCCTTATAATACGGGGAATGGCAATTACGAGTTTCATGAACTTATCTTTTTAATATGGGAGGTTCATCCTCGTGAGTTTCGTCACCTCATCTTTTTAATAAGAGAGACTAATTTTCTATAGTTGTGTGAGCTTATCTATTTGATACTTCGTGAGCTCGTATCTTTAATAAGAGAGGTTAATTTTTTGCCTCCATTCCCAAGCTTGCCTCTAACGCTCAAGGAACACTAATGTTCTCTTTTTATTTGCAGGGTTAGCAAAGCAAAAATAAAGGAACAGATGTACAGTTTGAACGGATAATATATATATATATATATATATATATATATATATATATATATATATATATATATATATCAGAATTGGTACAATTAAGGCAAAAACTTATCATTGAGCATCGTAGGACCAAAATCATCCATGGAGCTAGTAATTGTTCTCTAAAATAAGAAAGTGTAACCCTTTTTTATTTTTATTTTTATTTTTATTTTTTTATGACTACTCATAAAAACAAAGTATGAGTTTAGAGAATTTAAAATAAAGTTGCAATAACATAGCCAAAGGTTAAACAGTGAGGCAATAGTAGCTTTTGCTAAGGCCCTTTGCAAAGTTTCTATGTCAGAATTGTAGTCACCTTTTTTTTTTTTTTAGCCCTCGGCACTATTCCCGAGGGAACAGTACCGCTGGTTACTGTTCATTGAACAGTAAAAAGTTTTTTTTACCATGTGAACAATACCCGCGTGTGTACTATTCATGTGAACAGTACTCAAAATAATAATTTTTTTTTACCCTGTGAATAGTACCCCCCCGCTATTCTTGTGAACACTCACAATTTTTTTCCACCCTGTGAACAGTACCCCCACGGGTACTATTCATGTGAACAGTACTCGCAATTTAATTAATTAATTAATTAATTTTTTATTTATTATTATTTTTTTTTAGGAACTTTAAAAAATATGCAATTCATCAATTGACAAAATTTCCAGCACCTGCATATAATTTCCGGCACTTTAATTATAATTGTTGGAATTTATTGGTGAATGAAATATTATAATTATTTATTTGATATGATTAATATTACTAATAAGATATAGTCGTTGTAGGGATCCTAATTACAATGGATCCACAAAGAGTAGTATTCTATCGAAGGGTCCCTAGGTGAACTACATCATTATATAGGTGAACAATATTTTGTAGACAATTGGAAATACATAAAAAAATTGTTTCTCTTTAAATCGAGTGAGGAAGTGCAGACATATATTTCGATATACACGTAATGCATGAAACTTACCCGGTTAAAAGCGATGATGAAACAACTGCCAGCGGTCGGGTGGGACTTTCCAGTAATTTTACCGGATTAAGCAATTGTACCCTTGCTTTTGGCCATGCAATCCATGAACTGTTCTCTTTCTTTTAGAGACGGCCAGATTGTAAAGGGATTGAATTGCTTTTAAGTTTTGTCGTAGATTTCCCTTGTACGAACCATGATTTGTTGGGACTAATACACGTTTTCACAGACGGCGCCAACTGTTGATGCCAAAAATCTACACGTTCCGAAGTCAGTGACGATTCCTGCAAAACAAGAGAAGTGATGACCGGCGTGGTGCCGGCTGGGTGCACTCCGACGGTCAAATTAGTACTTGACGATCTAATATCCGATAAGAATTACATATAAAATTTATGGCGTACCTTTTTAGGTTGACTGATCATTTCTTTTATAGAAGTATTGATGGTAATAGTTGTTGAAGCGAGATTCTACCTGATCTAACATAATATCGTTTCCTTCTTACAAGAATGGTAACTGTCATTACACATGGTAACCAAAGAGATTTTATAATTTCATATAGATTTTGGGGAGGATAAATCCCTTACCCTTATCTTATTTTGACTTTGAGTTACCTATTATTTTTATCCTCATCAAAAACCATGCATCTCCCAATTTGAAATCGATTTTACATTTACTTAGAATGTCAAGGTCACAACTCACAAGCTGTCAAATAACAAAAAATTAAATAGATTCCACACATTTAATTGTGTGACAACTTTTGATTGGCAGACACCCCATACCACCATCTAATAATTTCTCACCTTAGCTTGTGCATTAATTGATAGAAAGTTGACCTAGAGAGAATGAGCAAGAACAATGTCTTGGAAGGAACTCAAAAGACCAGAATTGAATAGCTAGTTCCTTGGGTCCTAGGCTTGGAGCTGCCTCTAAATTAGAACCAGTAAGTTTGGAAATAGTCCAATAATAACGACTGTGTTGAAAACAGAATCACTTCAATCATTTGGTAATATCAAAATACATGTTTACATATGACAAGCCTTGGGAGAAAGCAAAGAAGATGGACTATAAATATTTGAACTTGGTCAACATTAATGCAGCTTCAACCAGCATAAAATTAAATAAATGAAGAAATTCAGAATAGCTCGGTTCAGGTTAGATTTGGAAGAAGAAACAATAAAGTTTTCCGGTGGCTGCTGCCATTTACACAGAATTTTATTTTTGGAACCTTTACTGACGAATTCCAAAACAATTTCACGATTTTTTTCACCCCTTTTTTCGTCCTTCTAATTGGCGAATGAACCGAGTTATTTATTAAAAATTCAAACCATGTTCATCAAAGACTTGGTTTTTTTTTTTTTTTTTTTTTTTTTTAAACCAACCGAGTCAAACTCGAGCTCGTGCTCACAATTTCATTTAGATCCACCTCATATAATTTCAGGGGAGCGCTATTCCAGAATTACCTAACCTAAATGGCTTCAACTTTAAATTATGTATGGATTGTAATAGGCAAAATCAAATCAACATCTCAGCATCCCTATTAAAATAAAGCCCATAATTGCTAGCCTGTCCGAAAATTTCGTCTACTTCTTCATTTTCTTTCCCATATTCGTTATCTCCAATTTTTTGAGCTAGATTTATGTATGACATTAATTATTCACTGTGAATATCTTGTTTTGATGGTGAATGTAGTGGTGAGGGAGTAAGCTACTATGTATAATTATCGCATCTAAACACGATCTCAATAACACTTAAATAAATAAAGACGTGGCCAAATATAAGTCAAGTAATGTGCACTGCAAGGGACAGAAGGGCAAAGTGACTTAGTATTAACACCTAGAAAAACATATGTTTTTGACAATTAATTATATTGTTGCGTGGGTGTTTCCGAGTAGTAATTTTAAATGACATGTTATAGACAAAGTTTTATCACTAGAACGGCAACACCTTCTGATGGCTAGCCTTGTCTTCCAGCGGCCGCTGCCATTGTTATATGGAGAATTTTATCTTTGCAACCTTTTCTTGTGAATTCCGAAACAACTTCACCTTGACAAATACACCAACGCATATAATTTCAGGGGAGAGCTATCCCAGAACCACTCAACCTACAAGGATACATTTGTAAATTATGTATGGATTGGAATAGGCAAAATCAAATCAACATCTTAGCATACGTATTAAAATAAAGCCCAGAATTGCTAGCATGTCTGAAAATTTCGTTTCGCATATTGGGTTCAAAAATTAATGCCAGCATATTCGGAATCAATCTAGACCAATATGTTTGGTTGCGGAAGAAAGACAAGGGAGAGTGATAATGAAGTGGAACCCATTCTTTCTACGCATTGTGGTAGAATGTTGCACCCAATAATTGCCAATTTTAGACTTTAGACTTTAGACAAATATATATATATATATATATATATATATATATATATATATATATATTTGATTCGAAAGCTCATGTTAGTGGGTCCTCCTAACCTTTGATACCAGCTGGAAAGCGCCAGACTTTAATGGATGGATTGGGATGTCGACGGTGTTAGGTTGCAGGAATATGATCCTTTGCTTGTGCCTTTTGGTGTAGTAGGTGTGAAAATTAAGAAAGTGAATGATTCATTTCTTCAATGTCCAAAACTTAAAACACTCCTTTGAATAAAATATACGCTATTGTAATATTTCTAAATTTTGTTATTTTTTAATTTAATTTAATTTATTTATTTTTTTTTGTAAGGATTATTTTTGTTTTTTTTCTGTTTTATGTGCCGAACACTGTGGGATATGCCGGGAGTGTCGGAGAGTTGTTTGGATCTTTCCATTGAGTTTAGGACTCTTGAAAATGTAAGGGTTGCCATTTCGGTATTTTTCTATTTTTTGGACTAGACGATCCCGGGTGAGACCCGCTATCGGAATTGTTAAGCACGGGAGTTGTATCTCGGGTCCATTGCATATCATGTATATTCATTTTGAGTACATTTCTATATGATTGTAAGTTAATTTGAGTGGTGGTAATTTAATTTTCATCAATTGTTATATGGCCTCAGCCATTTGCCTAGCAAACTGAGCCCCATCCATGGGCACCTGTCATGCCTGAACTTGCTGCACTTGAACCTGTGGTGTCGAAGTTGTGGGTACAGATGGTGTCGGAGTGGGGGGTACCAATGGGGTTGAAGTTCTAGGCACCGATGGTGTCCGTTCTGTGGCCACTTGCTTCCCTTTCCCCTTCCTCTGTGTACTCGTCTTTTTATATGGTGCCATTGTTCTATAAGGTTACAAGGAAGGATTTAATCATAGTGGAATAATATCTAGCTTAACATTTAGCACTTAGTACATTACTTATATTTCACATAACAAGTACTACAGTTCACAAAATAAAACAAATAAATAAACAAAAAAAAAAAAAAAAAAAAAAAAACAAGTCAAACACATAATTTCAAGTCATCATGTAGATTCAACATTCACTTATCGTCTTAAGGTCTTCGCACCTAAAGTTCTGATACCAAGTTATCACGCCCCGAATTAGAAAATCCGATTTGTGAATAGAAAATAATAAATTAAAATATAAAATTAGACGCAACGTTCATTGATTGGAATCACTAATATTATTTATTTTTAAAGTCATTATATTATATTAACCAATATTTCATTTAAACTTTGTTTCTTTAGAACAGTTCCAGAAGATAGCCCAAATAGGAGACGCACACCTATAATCAAACAACACTCCACTTAAAATTGACCAACCTTATTAAAGTCTAAGCAACTGGAATTTTCAAACAAATGCATAAATGTATAATACCATGCCACATTAGGCTTCCAGTTCCCACGTTCTCTTAAGTGCATGCATTGGTCTAGCACGCTTGCCGAGATCTCATTAGTCCACGTTACAGAAAAAAATAAATAAATAAAAGAATAAATCCTTTTGTTTTAATCAAGCATACAATCTGTATATTTATATATAGTTTTAAAATAAAACGTGGGAGCATTTGTTTACAATTAAAACAATGTGTCACCTTCCGTTAATTTAAATAATCACCCTACCAGGATAATCCAAGTAAATAAGAATAAATTTTAAATTTATGAAGTGATTTAATACTTTAATTTGTCCAACAAATACTATTTTAAATAATAAAATTAATCATATCACAACCCAAACTAAATAAGCTATATAAAATTGTAAACTATTACAAGTCCAAACTACAAATAATAATTCCAAATCCATGTTAACATCAAAATCATCAGACTATTATAAAATTCTTCAAGTCAAGCAACAATAAGTAAATCTTTTCCAAGCATGCTAAATATTTCCGGTACCGTTTCCTTCACCTGTGAAATTGTTTGGTGGGGGGAGGGGGGTGAGCAAAGCCCAATAGAAATACACTAACAAAAATAACCATTAGTACATGAGATGCCACAACCAAGCAACTTTGATGAAAGCATGAACATAAAAATAATAATTTTAATAATCATATAAACTTTTTAATCAACTTCTTCCAAAATATTCATTCCAAATATTTATTACGTCTCAATCAAATAAATTCCGGGCATTGTCCGTAATTCCGTGCACTTGACATCGCAAGCCACATAACACTTACTCGGTTCACGGGCTACTAACCCGTAGGGTACGAGCACCACCTGGCCAAGTCTAAGGTTTATCACTTAATGGCACCGAGCCCTATCTTGCTTTTCCGGTACAACCCCGTTAACCACTTAAACCAAATTCCACTCAATAAAATATTTTATCAACACCTTGAATGTATTAATTCTCAAATAAATAAATAAAATCAGAATTTAAAACTCCAAATTGTGCAACAATTTCTGTCCATGATCCATAACAATCAACAATAGTATATTTTGATTAATACACAAATTAAATCACAAAATTACTTTGTTTTAAAATGATTAAACAATAATTAAAATAAGTATATAGAACATGATAATCAACAAAATTACAAAGAAGAAACAAATCATATAATTAAGGGTTATTAAGGTTAGTATATCCCTACCTCAATCAAAGAAAAACAAAACTCTAGAAGATCAATAATCACGAATCGCAACGTCAATTGTAGAGCACGTTGAATAGAGCAACTTTAATTCTTGAATTCTGTGCAAAACCTCATTCCTTGGATCTTCAAATTTTAGAGAGAAAAATTGAAGAAGAAAGGGTTGGGGTTTTTAATTTTCTCTCAATTCCCTCTCTGTTTCTCACGTTTCACACTAATTACCCTTACAATAGTGTACTTATATATATATGCTGTACAATTCACATGGGAACCTACTACACACACAAATATGTTTCTTTTATTTGTTTCCCCACATAGCCTGAACTTGGTTACCCAAGGCATATAATAAAAACTAAACTTACCTGGGCACAAACACTGAGGTATTCTAAACTACATAATGTACCTATTTGTTTTCTTATATAACTACACTTGCAACCCACTAGATTGGTCTTATAAAAATACCCAAACTCATACATTATCCCTTGATCTATTATATATATACTTTCACTACTACCGGCATATAAACGGGTACACACACACACACATAAATATTAAAATATATAATTAATCAATATAAAATCAACTAACATAAATATTAATATACAATTAGTAGTGATAAAATTAAATAAACAATTAATGGTAATAATAATAATATTTATTTATTTACGGGCCTTTACAGATAGGCGGAGGCGACCGCTAACTTTTGAGGTGGGAGACCACGTTTTTCTTCGAGTTTTTCTACGGAATGGGTTGATAGGTTTGGGAAGAGTGGCAAATTGTCGCCACGATTTATTGGACCTTTTGAGATCTTGGACCGTGTAGGAGAGGTTGCCTACAGACTTGCATTGCCACTACAGATGGATATGGTCCATAATGTTTTCCATGTATCGATGTTATGGAAGTACGAACTAGATGCATCTCACATTTTGAGTTGGGATGAGGTTGACATTGATGAGGATATTTCCTACGAGGAGGGACCAGTTCAGATCATTGACACACGGTAGAAGGTGTTGAGGAAAAAGACGATACCATTGGTAAAAGTTCTTTGGAGGCATCACAGAATTGAGGAGGCTACTTGGAAGCTCGAACAGGAGGTTCGCTCCAAGTATCCAGAGTTGTTTTCTTCCCCAGGTATGGTTTAATTTCAGGGATGAAATCCTTTTAAGTTGGAGAGATTGTAATGTTTCTGAATTTTGTCATTTTCCAATTTTCGGAATTTTCTTTTTTGCGAAGGTTATTTTCGTTTTTTTTCGTTTTACGTGTCATACACCGTGGGGCGTGCCGGGAGTGTCAGAGAGTTGTTTGGAGCTTTCCATTGTGTTTAGGACTCTTGGAAATGTAAGGGTTGCCATTTCGGTATTTTTTTCATTTTTTCGGGCTGGACGGTCCCGGGTGGGACCCGCTACAGGAATTGTTGAGCACGGGACTTGTCACGGGTCCATTACATATCATGTATATTTATTTTGAGTACATTTCTATATGATTATAAGTTAATTTGAGTGGTGGTAATTTAATTTGTGTATGTGATACTCCTCGATTCTAGAGCCACGGGTGATCAAGTTTGAGAACAGATCCGAGGGATATCAAACAATTAAGTATTTAAACAAGTATAGAATACTAAAGAAATAAGAATAAAAATAAAGGCTGACAAAAATCAAAATAATAATCCTTAAAAGTTATATAATCCAATATTGCCAAAACCTCCAATATCATTACAACTCAGGAATCCATCTAGTGGACCCCTAATAATATCCCAGTTGAAAAATAAATAACTGAACTAAAAAGGGAAAAACCAAAACTAAAATATAAATAAAAGTCCTACGTAGTCGGAGGAGTGAGTGTCTGTCTCTGCTTAGCACGATCAAGCTCTACGACTGGAACTGACGAACACTTGAGAAAAATGATAGTGGGTCAGGCCCACGAGCAGGTTCTACCCTATTACAATCCAAACAGAGACCCGGTACCCTTGGACATCCTATATAACTCAACAATAGTTATATAGTCCATATATATATATATATGTAAACACACTATAGGATTCTCACTGGACTATAAGGCGGTTTCAACCTGAATAGTAGGCAACATGCAAAACGCATCTAAAGTGGGCATGAGTACCTAAACCTAACAGGGTACACCAATCCAACCATCATAGCCAACTATGCATCCCACTGCGTATACGCTCCCTAACCATCGATCCTGAGACTCAAGCTCATATCGTGGTTCCATAATCATGTATATATATATGTGTGTGTGTGTGTGTGTGTGTGTGTGTGTGTGTGTGTAAAATCCATCATGATACAAAACATAAAATAACCATCTAGAATGTCATCCAACTGATTCAGCTGATCTGACGTGAAATATTATTAGGACTTAACATTTTAGTTAATCCATTTCCTTATTCCAGAATAGGTAGGATTTAGTATTTTGAACTAATCCGTCCCTAATATGTCACCTTCCCATACCGGTGCATACAATGTACAAATCCAATAATTGATAATACAGATAATAACCGTAAACATCAATTAATCCATAATAAGTATAATAGAAATATATAAATTAACATGTTTATTTGATACCACTGATACATGATTAAACTATATAATCATACAAAGGAAATTGCTAAAGCAAAGATAAGCAATTTAAATATTCCATATCAACCAACAATATGCAAAATTATTTAAACTTCATATTTTTCCAGTTCCTAGCATTTTAGAGTTTATTAAGCACTCTGGGATCTTACCTTATCCTAAGAAACCATTTAAATCCTCCCACAGCAGTTCCTAATTAAATCTGGAACCTCAAAACCCAACTATAGTAGCTAAAAACTCGCCAAAAACATAAAAAATAAATAAATAAATTCAGCGAATGAGAAGCCTCCCTAACAAAAGGAGCCGCCTCCTTCCTTCATGGAGCCGGCTCCCTTTGTTAGGGAGCCGTCTCCCTACACCCTAGAGCCGGCTCCCCACTAAGGGGAGCCGCCTCCACTCTATGGGAGCCGGCTCTCTCCTCATCATACTTCGTCTTCCACCTCTCCGGTGACTTACCATCTTTCTGTTCCTCTCTGTTAGGGTTTCTAGCAGTCCTAACTAAGTCTCAAAGAATGTTTCAGTCCATTATGTACTGCTAAGATTAATTTAAATAGATAATTATGGAAGAAAACCTAAGTTCAAGCAATTCAAAATTTATTAACATACATACTGCTATGATCAGATTTAACATGCATGAAAGATAAATTTAACATTCAATTACTCCTGGAATTATTTAGGCATGTAAAGAATACGAAGCCTAAGGGAGAGAGTTAGATATAGAACTTGCCTGTGAGATTTCGAATTAAAATCTCAACGCTGTCTTCCTAGATTTTCCCGGCGAGTTCTGATTACCGTCAAGCCTCCTCTTGCTCTGGTTCTAACCTATAAGCAGACCCCGTTCCTTTTTCCCTTGGTTCTCCTTTCTCTCCTCACGGTTCTCTCTCTCAATTCTCTACTACCACTCTCGTCTATAAGGTGGCGTGAATAGGGTTTTATGAACCCAAAAGCAGATAACATTATGTATATATATATAAGTTTATAAAAAACCCTAATTCTAATTATATGAGGAGACGGGAAAGAAAAATAAAATAAAATATAATATAAAATAATTATATACATGAGTCGGCTATCCCACATGATTTCAAAAATATATATTAAACACTAAACCTATAAAATACATATATATGAATATTACTCCTCTTTTAACCATTAATTATAATATACATATATATCCATATATATATGTATTACCATCCATGGGTAATAACTGTACCCATTTAATCTCCTATCCAAATAGTCCATGTGACCCAAACAGTTGGTCCATTACTACTGTCCAAGCCCAACTCCTTAAAATAAAATAAAATAAACATTTAATTTAATTAATGTCAACTAAACACTTAACACATAAAACAGATAACACATAACATTTAATCACATTATTATATTAATCAATTTATTCAAATAAAGCATACAATTTACATTAATAAACAATTAAAACAAATAATTCAATTAGTCACTTAAACAATTAATGAAATTCCACATAAGCATATAACTCAAGTAAAACAATTAAACATATAGCCAAACAATCAAAAAAATGAATTTAAAATGTAATAAAACCATAAAAGAAACTACCGAGACTATCATTTTAAAATTAGGGGTATTACAGTATATATGTATATATTTGTGGTGTAAAATTTCAAAAGTAGAATTTTGTGAGTGGAGGGACCCACTACTTGATTTTAGTAGACAAGGGGCCAATTCAACCCCATTCTTTCTCACTCCCTGTAACCTTCTCTCTCTCTCTTGTTCTTTATTTTTCTTTTTCTTTTGCTACAAAAATTCACGTTTCAATTAATCTCTCATCTCTTGGAGTTTTTGGGAGCTGTTTACGGCACAACGGAGAACACAGCGAGATCTACGTGTGTCTACGTGTGAGTACAAACAATTTCAGCTTTTGGCCTCCCCTAGGATTTCGAATTTAAGACCCATTGTGAGGGTTTTTCTACAAATTTGAGGTAGGGGTCTCTAATTCATAGTCTTCTTATACTTTTGTGAATTTATTTCTTATAAATTGTTTAATTGCATGCTTAATTAGTGAAAGTTCTTGAAAATTTCTTGAATGCCATAAATGAAATTATAACAAGGTGTTAATTGATTATATTGTGTTTAAGCATACTTATGTGAAATAAATTTGTGATTTGTATGCTTAAATTGCTAGAAAAATGTGGAATGAAAACATGAGTTGTGTATTTTAGTAATTTAATTGTAAAAGCATGTGGAACTTTATGGTTGAATTTATGAAATGAAGCAGGAAGCATTCATACATCCCTTGGGAAAGAAAAAGGGGAAAAAAATGTTTTAAAATAAATGAAATTGTTTTTGGGAAAATATTTTCAAAGGTGTTTGCGAAAATCGGACGCCTAGGAGGCGCCTAGTGGTTCGTGTTGTTAGTGTAGTCTAGAAGGGAGTATGGTTGAGCTAACTAGGTCGGATGTGACGCCTTGGAAGTGCCTTGTGGTCGTGGATAGTTAGTCAACCCTCCATTCGTGACGCATTGGAGGTGCTTTGGGTCGGATTACACTAACAGTTTGGAAGTTGAAACAGAAATGTTTCGGAAATGGGGAGTGACATTTGCATAACATTGCACTTTATGACATTAATTTGTGATTAGTTGACATTTGCTACATACTTGTTGTTGTGGTTGAGAATATGTATTCCCCATGGTATAACCCCGCTCCTTTTTACCCATTCTTTGTGTGGAATTCACGAGGATATAAGAAGTGTGTCTTAGACGCTTCCTACTGAGCTTATGCTCACCCCATTATTTTTTTAATATTTTTCAAGACACGGAAAAGAGGTGACGGATGACGATCCACCACAAGTTTAGATGAGCTTGGAAATCTATTTTATTTTTGCTAACTTTTGTATTAGTACTCTAATATTTTGTAAATGTAATCTTAACTATTTTGTGAAAAATTAATTTAATTGGTATAATGTTGTAAGCTATGGGCTTTTGTAATGTCCCAGATTTTTTGGCTTTTTTAATTATTTTTATTTACTTTTGTGCATCGTTTTGTGTGCCGTGTGGTCCCGATGTTATTTTCCCATTACCATGCATTTATCTATATGTGAGTTAATGTATTAAATGTGTATGTATATGTATCATGTTGGTGGAGATAAATATTTTGTGGCAATGGTGTAGTTTAGTAAACTTTGGAGGGCATTTTTGGCATTTGAGCATGGGTGGACTTTTGTGATACCCCTCAGATCCGAGACACGGGTTGATCAGGCCCAGGCCCGAGCCCGAGGGAATATCAAACAATTAATATTTTATAATGAACATAGAATACAAAATGAATTAAGAAGTGAAATTAAAGCTGAAAGGAACTAAAAATAGAATCCGCAAAATATTATAATTATTAAAATCCATCAAACCCCAAACTCCAAAACTCCATCAATTTACAACTCGGGAATCCATCTCTAGTGGACCCCTATTAAACATCCAAACAGAAGATAAAACAACTGTAATAAACATCCAGAAATAAAACTATAGAGAGAGCCCTACATCGTCGGAAGAGTGAATAGAGACCTCTGCTCAGCACGAACACGTCTAAGCCTGGAACTGTCGTGTACCTGAAAAATAGAAGTGGGTCAGGCCCACGCGCAAGTTCTAAACTGCTACAGTCCAAACAGAGGCCCGATACGCATGTACATCCTAAACAATTTAACAATAGCTAATAGTCCATAAGTGTATATATGTATAGGCACACTAAAGGACTCTCACTGGATTACAGGCCGGTCTCAACCTGAATAGAGGTAACATGCTAAAAACGCACATGAAGTGGGCATGTGTACCTAAACCTAAACAGTGTACACCTCTAACCATCGTATCCAGCTATGCATCCCAATGCATATACGCTCCCTAACCAACGACTCTGAGACTCAAGCTCATATCGAGGTACCATAACAATATATTTAAAATACATCCTGAATCCTAGTAGTGCCGCTCAACTAGTTGTTGCCATGACACTACAATCAATAGGACTTAACTTTTAGTTAATCCAATTCTTAATCCAGAGTAGGTAGGTTCTGATGTTTTGAATCCAAACCGTCCCTAGTATGCCACCGTCCCATATCGGTGCATACTCCAACCATCCAGCAGTTGATAAACTTACAATTAAGGTAAATATCAACTAAATCCATGTTTCCAACAATTGATACTGACAGTGATAATGAAGGCATCAAAACAAACTTACAGTATTTTCATAAATACACTTAATGTATAGTGTTTCATAAAATCCTGTATAGTACTAAGTTTAAATCTTAATAGCATACAACATCCAACAGTTGATATTACAGTCAATTAAGATAACTCTCAACTAGACCCATTATTCCAGAAATTGACACCAGCAGTGACAAGATAAGTACCAACAACAGAACCACAATATATATAAACAGGCTTAGTTTCGATAAAACCGGTATACTATTACGTGTAAATCTTAATAGCTTTCAACAGCCAACCGTTGATAGTACAGATATTAAAGTAAATATCAACTAAGTTCATATTCAACACTTTATGCAAACTGTAATCATGAAAACATCAAAACAGAGTTACAGTGGGTATATAGACATGCTTATCCTATAGTGCTCCCGGAATCCAGAAATGCTAAGTTTGATTTAAAACCTAGATCACTCGATACCAACTCATCCAAAATAACTATAATTCAAGTACATGATCATAATATGAAGTGAAACATGTTTTAATTATATTATCCGTCTCAGAAAATACTACCAACAGAATTTTCTAAACTCTAAACAATGTGTTCATTGATTTAACTATTTGCTGTCCGAGCTACCCCAGTAATTAACTTATTAACACCTCTTGGGACTTAAGTAGCTGTCTTTAAGCATTATCCACACACTCCACATACATCCCCAAACCCAACTAAAACCACAGAAAACCAACCCCTGTAATCAAAACTGGCTGGAAACTAAAAAAAAATATGAAAAAAATGCATAAAGGAGACGTCTCCCAAAAGGGGAGCCGCCTCCTTTAGAACCTGGAGCCGGCTCCCCCACTTGGGAGCCACTTCTACTTAAGAGGAGCCGGCTCTCTCCTAGGGAGAGCCGGCTCTCTCCCTCTCTTACCTCGCCTCTTCGTTTTCCCCCTTCTTCAGAACCCTTCTGCAACTCCTCGCCCTATGCTATGGTTTCCATAAAATATAATTCAACCCCAATAGTTTTCCCCAGTCCATGTTTAAGTCTTTATTGCATTCCATACATAGGTTAAACAGAGATATATGCGAGCAACTATCACGTTTTAACAGAATTTTAAGAATACAACACATACTGATAAGTTTCAGTTTAAGCACGAACAGAGCATGTGTTTAGTTGATTTAGTTAGTCCAAAAACTGTTTAAGAATGTAAAGAACACGAAACCTAAGGGAGAGAGTAAGGATAGAACTTGCCTTTTGAGATTTTTGTTAAAAATCTCTACGTTGTCATCTACGATCTCCGGCGATTCCTACTGCAAACTTCCTCTGTTCCTCGTTTCTATTTCCACAGACGTGTTTAGGTTTTACTTTTCTTAAAACCCTAAGCAAACTTATCTTATATATTTATAGACAACCAAAAACCCTAGTCCAATTATATCCAAAGTCTGAAACTCGGCCCATAAACACAACCTAGTTTATAAACGCTGTCGGCTCATTAAATTAAACCTAAACATAACTAAAACCCTAACCACACTTTTATACCTAGTCATAATTAAAATATTTAATTATTAATTCAATTATTAATTCAATTAAAGAAACACTAAAATTCCAAGTTAACGTAAAACAGAAAATAAAATATAATTTACAGAAAATTAAAGTCAAATAAATAATTAAAACATTTAACTTAAATAATCACAATTAATGTAAATAATTCAAATAATTAAGTAAATCAAAGAAAACAAATAAACCAAATAATTAATTCAAATAATACAAATAAGTCAATAATTAAAAAGTCAATTAAAACATAAATTAAATACCAGGACTAATTAAAAAGTCAATCAAAATATAAATAAAACAATTAATGAACAGAAAACAATTAAACAAAATACCGAGACTATCCTGTTAAAAATTAGGGGTATTACATTCTCCCCCCCTAACAAAAGGAATTCCGTCCTCGAAATTCGCTCTTACCTTTTTCCAAAATTTCAGGAAACTGCGAGCGAATGACATCCTCCCGTTCCCAAGTAGACTCAGCCTCATTGTGATGACTCCACTGAACACGAACCAAAGGAATAACCTTGTTACGAAGAATCTGATCTCGTCGGTCGACAATACGACACGGTGGCTCTAAATAAGTTGCATCCGGCTGCAACTCAATCTCCCCAACATCGATATGCTGATACCGATCCTCATCTCGCAGAAATTTCCGCAATATGGAAACATGAAACACGTTGTGGACGCGATCCAAAGTATCTGGAAGTGCCAACCGATAAGCAACAGCTCCAATGCGATCCGTAATCATGAATGGACCGACAAATCGCAGTGACAACTTCCCTTTCTTCCCAAAGCGCATAATACCCTTCATAGGAGACACTTTGAGTAGAACCTGATCCCCAACCTGAAACTCCAATGCCCGAGTACAACGATTAACATAGCTCTTCTGCCTACTTTGGGCAGTACGCATGCGATCTCGAATAAGAGCTATCTTCTCAGAAGTATCCGCGATAAACTCAGGACTTAAGAATCGATTTTCTCCAACCTCCATCCAACAAACAGGTGATCGACACGGTCGACTGTACAATGCCTCAAATGGGGCCATACCAATAGTCTTCTGGAAACTATTGTTATACGCAAACTCCACAAGTGGCAAATATTCCTCCCAGTGGCCCTTGAAATCCAGAACACACGACCGAAGCATATCTTCCATAATCTGATTCACCCTCTCAGTCTGTCCGTCAGTCTGAGGATGATAAGCAGTACTAAGGTGTAACTCTGTACCTAAAGCCTGCTGAAAACTCTTCCAAAATCCAGATACAAAGCTCGAATCCCTGTTTGATATAATAGACAATGGAATGCCATGTAGCTTCACAATCTCTGAAATGTAAAGCCTTGCCAACTGCTCCGAAGTGTAGTCAGTGCAAATAGGCAAGAAATGAGCTGACTTGGTCAACCTATCCACAATGACCCATATGGAATTGGCAATCCTTCCACAAAATCCATAGAAATGCTCTCCCATTTCCACTCCGGAATTGGTAGTGGCTGTAGAGCTCTTGGCGGCCTCTGATGATCAATCTTAACCATCTGACAAGTACTACACTGAGAAACAAAAAGAGCAATGTCCCTCTTCATACCTGCCCACTAAAACTGCCGCTTTATATCTTGATACATCTTATCGCCTCCTGGATGAACAGAGAACTCAGAGTGGTGAGTCTCAGTCATCACATCCTTCCTCAAACCATCAGCAGAAGGTACCACTAACCGTCCCTTGTACCTTAAACCTCCATCAGCCCCAACATAGTAGAATGGAACCTCTTTGGAAGCTATCTCTGCAACCTTGTCGACATACTGCTGATCGGTGAGTTGTGCTTGTAAAACCTTGCGAATGATGGAAGGTGTAACCACCGTGCAAGCCATAAAAGCATCCGATAACTCATCCACACTCTTCAAAGCATTCCACTCAGTAGTGAATAGAGCAGAAAGACTACCAACAGGTCGGCGACTGAGTGCATCCGCCACCACATTCGCTTTCCCTGGATGGTACTGTATAGAAAAATGATAGTCTTTTACAAACTCCAACCATCTGCGCTATCTCATATTCAGCTCCCGCTGAGTGAACAAGTACTGCAGACTCTTGTGATCACTGAATAATCTGAAGGACTCACCCAACAGATAATGCCTCCAAATACGCAAGGCAAAGACCACTGCTGCTAACTCCAAATCATGTGTTAGATAATTAAGCTCATGAGGCTTAAGTTTCCGAGATCCATAAGAAATCGGTCGCTCCTCCTGCATCAATACACATCCAAGACCCTGCAACGAAGCATCCGTGTAAACAAGATACTCTATCCCGCTCTGTGGAGTAGCCAGAACCGGTGCAGAAGTCAGCTTCCTTTTCAACTCATCAAAAGCTCGCTGACAGTGTTCATCCCACACGAACTGTACACCCTTCTTGGTCAGATGAGTGAGTGGTCCTGCTATCTTGGAGAAACCCTGGATGAATCTCCTGTAATATCCTGCCAGACCGAGAAAACTCCGAATCTCAGTAGGTGATGTAGGCTGTCCCCACTCAACCACCGCTAAAACCTTGGCCGGATCCACGGCTATCCCCTTTTCTGACACCACGTGACCCAGAAATTTCACCTCCTGCTGCCAAAATTCACACTTCTCGAACTTTGCATATAATTGGTGTTCACGAAGCGTCTACAAGACTATGCGAAGATGTCTAGCATGATCATCCTCCGACCGAGAATAGATCAAGATGTCATCAATAAAGACAATAACAAACTGATCCAAATAAGCCCGGAAGACTCTATTAATTAAGTCCATGAACACTGCAGGTGCATTAGTCGTCCCAAACGGCATAACACGAAACTCATAAAAACCATATCTCGTGAGAAATGCTATCTTAGGAACATCCTGCTCCCTAACTCTCAGCTGATGATACCCAAAACGCAGATCAATCTTGGAGAAGTATGTGGCTCCCCTTAACTGATCAAACAAGTCATCAATTCTGGGCAAAGGATACTTGTTACGAATCGTAACCTTGTTCAACTCCCTGTAATCTATACACAGACGAAGCGAACCATCATTCTTCTTCACAAATAGAACCGGTGCTCCCCAAGGTGATGTACTCCTATGAATAAAACCCTGGCTGAGTAACTGCTGAATCTGATCCCTCAGTTCTCTCATCTCCACCGGTGCCATCCTATAGGGTGCCCTAGCAATAGGCGTAGTGCCTGGAGCTAAGTCTATCACAAAATCAATCTCTCGACTAGGTGGCAACCCTGGAATCTCCTGAAATACATCCGGGAAATCCTGTACAATCGGTATGTTATCCAATGGCACAGTAACCCCCTCCTCATTTTCCTCCTCCACATGGAACAAATAGGTGCTACTGCCCCCTTTAGAACGTGGCATAGCTACTACATACATATCCTGACCAGGTATGGTAAAAATAATAGATTTATCAAAACAATCAACTTGGGTATGGTAGTGAGATAACCAATCCATCACAAGTATCACATCATAAGTGTGCATGTCCAGGACCAGTAGATTGGCTAGAAATCTAAGTCTGCCAATATCTAATGTCACCGGCCCATCACTCTCATGTAAAATAGCTGTATCACCCAATGGTGTAGAAATATCCTGAGGTCTAGTGCATACCTTCGTCCTCATCCCAGATAAAGCAACAAAAGTCCTAGATACAAAAGAGTGTGTAGCTCCTGTATCAAATAAAACACGTCCATGCAAACCATGAATAGGAAACTTACCCTCAATAGTCTGAGGTGCCCGAACATCCTGTGGCATGGGGTTATACACCCTGCCATAGTGTAACTTCTGTGGTGCCTGTCCCTGAGTCTGCGGCGATGCCGGTAAAGCCAGATGTGTCTGTCCCTGAATCCGTGGAACCTGTGGAGCTGGTAGAGGCACTGGCGCCTTTTGTCCCTGCTGCACATACTGTCCCTGTCCCTGTCCTGCTTTAGGACACTGCCTGGTGGTATGACCATACTCTCCACAAGTGTAACAAATACCCTGGAAAGTACCAAATGGCCTCCTCTGTCGGTTAGCCTATGGCTGACCCTGTCCTGCCTGTGGTCCCCCATTCTGTTGCCTCTGAATAGGTGCCCCATTCCGATGAGCATCTGAACCACCCTTGTGCTTCTTCCAAGGCTGTTGTCCCTGGAACTTGCCTTTGTCATTCTGCTGGTGACCATTGCCGTTCCCCTCTCTTGCCTCGCCTCTTCGTTTTCCCCCTTCTTCAGAACCCTTCTGCAATTCCTCGCCCTATGCTATGGTTTCCATAAAATATAATTCAACCCCAATAGTTTTCCCCAGTCCATGTTTAAGTCTTTATTGCATTCCATACATAGGTTAAACAGAGATATATGCGAGCAACTATCACGTTTTAACAAAATTTTAAGAATACAACACATACTGATAAGTTTCAGTTTAAGCACGAACAGAGCATGTGTTTAGTTGATTTAGTTAGTCCTAAAACTGTTTAAGAATGTAAAGAACACGAAACCTAAGGGATAGAGTAAGGATAGAACTTGCCTTTTGAGATTTTTGTTAAAAATCTCTACGTTGTCTTCTACGATCTCCGGCGATTCCTACTGCAAACTTCCTCTGTTCCTCGTCTCTATTTCCACAGACGTGTTTAGGTTTTACTTTTCTTAAAACCCTAAGCAAACTTATCTTATATATTTATAGACAACCAAAAACCCTAGTCCAATTATATCCAAAGTCTGAAACTTGGCCCATAAACACAACCTAGTTTATAAACCCTGTCGGCTCATTAAATTAAACCTAAACAGAACTAAAACCCTAACCACACTTTTATACCTAGTCATAATTAAAACATTTAATTATTAATTCAATTAAAGAAACACTAAAATTCCAAGTTAACGTAAAACAGAAAATAAAATACAATTTACAGAAAATTAAAGCCAAATAAATAATTAAAACATTTAACTTAAATAATCACAATTAATGTAAATAATTCAAATAATTAAGTAAATCAAAGAAAACAAATAAACCAAATAATTAATTCAAATAATACAAATAAGTCAAATAATTAAAAAGTCAATTAAAACATAAATTAAATACCAGGACTAATTAAAAAGTCAATCAAAACATAAATAAAACAATTAATGAACAGAAAACAATTAAACAAAATACCGAGACTATCCTGTTAAAAATTAGGGGTATTACAACTTTTGACCCATTTTAGACCACACATTTTGAGAAGAAATTGGCCAAGCCTAGACCACATTTTTCATTCTTCTCTCCCTCACTTCCGGCCACACTCTCTCTCTCTTCCACTTCACTTTTTCTCTCTAAAATCTCAAACTTTTCTCTAAGATTTGAGCTAGCTAAGGAAGGTCTAGGTGGGGAGCAAAAGGAAAAGTTATTCTACTTTTCAAGATCTACATTTTCACTCCGGTTTTACTTCCATTTGGTGAAATTCGATATTGGGAGCTAGGGGTTTTGGGTTACATTTTTAAGATAGGGATGTTTGAAGTACCATGCTTTATTTCTTGTTTGAGTTCTTTTCTTGATTTCATGTTTTATTTGCTTTAAATATCAAATTTGTAGTTGAAGTTGTTTGTGTGTTGAATAGAGAAAACATGGCTAAATGTGATGTAATTATGTGTATACTTTTATTGCTATGACATTATAAGCATGAAAATATTAATCTCTATGATACATGATTTCATACATGGTATGAGCATGGTTTGGGAATAGTGGTTGAAATGCTTTTAAAAAGAAAGCGATTTGGAAATAGTTGGGGAAAATGAATTTTTTATGAAAGGGACCGGGTTTCGCGAGCCAGTGGGCTAATTCGACCTAGAGGCAGCGCGTGCCGGTGAGGACGTGTAAAGTTGATTGTTAGGCCCCAAATAGTTGCCGCAGAGGAACTAGGGATAGCCAATCAATCTCGTCTCGGTAAAGTTGATTAGCGGTTTTCAATGTGTGTTGAGTTGGGCCGAGAATTGTGGTTGGGAAAGCATGACATTTCATAGCATGATGGTATTTTTATGTTGATTATGGTTTATTGGCATTCCCGTGTTTGACTCAATGGAGCCCAAAGCTAATGCTTTAGGCATCTCCTACTGAGCCGTCGTGCTCATCCCATATTTATCATTTTCAGGACATGGCAAGAATATTGTAGACGACGTACCCTCACAAGCTTAGAAGTGTAGAATGGATTTTTGATATCTTTTGTAATAGACTAGCGTGGACAATGATTTTGCAATGTAATTATATTCTTTTGTGAGCTTCAAGCGAAACCTTTGTAATTATGGCCATGAAGACCTTATCATTTTGTAAACACATTCTTTTGCATTGATATAAATGTTTCAAAGATGTATGAATGATGATATTTGTAAATTTTATGAAACGTTTTATGGTTGAGGATGTTCATGGAACCTTAAATTTCATGTTTAGGTGTTTTGGAGATTGCATTTGATTGGGTGCAGGAAGCAGAAATTTTCGTTAGATTCATTTTGTGGGCATTATCTTACCGGTTAGATAGGAATTCCTAACCGGTTAGATGAATCGGCAGTATGTTGGTTTGATGGATTTTTCCCATCTAACCGGTTAGATGAACTGATATTTTCACAAGGACTTTATATTTCCATATAATTACCTAATGACCCTCAGACCCTAACCAAAGTGCAGAATGACCCTAGAAAATGACGGAGTTACCCCTGAAGGGTATGGATGTTGTATTTTGACTGAAAAATGACTACTTTGCCCCTGAGAGTTTTATATCACTATTGGAATGCGGTAAAAGTCTATTTTACCCTTTTGGGTTTAATATTATTATTTAACCATGCAAAAAGACCATTATACCCCTATGAACTCTAGGAGCAATAGAATGACATAATTTGGCTACAAGGCCTTCGGACCTCATTTAATTCATGGAATGACTCTAATGAATGACGGTTTTACCCTTAGTAGACCTTAAATCATTAAATTAATGTGAAATAACCATAGTACCCCGTGTCACCTTGGGTTCGGGTAAGGACCCAGTTAGTGATCCAGATCCCCGGATTCGGGTCGTTACAGATTTGGTATCAGAGCAATGGTTCGAAGACTATTAGGACGATGGGTAGAGGCTTACCTAAGGTTGTGTGGGAAGTCATTTGCATTGCTTATGTGATTATTTACTAAAGTGTTTTGTTATGTTAAAAAGCATGTTTAACTATTTATTTGCTTACGTGCTTATGTACTTATATGCTTATGTTGATGTACTTGTTGCACAGTCTTGTATGCTAAGTGTTAGTATAGTATCATTGTGTGTTGAGTCGTTCACAGTTGGGCCTTAGCTTCATTGTTGTTGAACTGTTTTCTCATTTTATAGCACGATGCCACCGCGAAAGGAGCTAAAGGGAGTTGGCCATAGGCCGACAAGGGGTGATGTTGGTGAGAGTTCTAGCTCCAATCCCGCGGAGCAGGTTAAAGAGGATACACTTCTTAGGGACTTGATTCCCCCTAGAGGTGTTTCCACACGAAGGGACAATGTTGAACCATTGAAGCGGGTGAAGGCTCAGCTGAGTTAGCACTGAACCGTTTCTTACAGAGTGCCTTGAGGTCTACAATTCCTACTCTTCCGCAACCGATACCACAACCGGTAATTTAAGTTGAGGAGACGCCGGTACAGAAACGTCTATAGTTGATTGCGGGGTTTTCTAAGTTGATGCCAATGATGTTTGAAGGTGGTGCAGACCCAATGGTAGTGGACGACTACATGGACCAAGTGGAAACCCACTTGACTTCTATGGACGTGACGGATGATCATGTGAAAATCATCCTAGCCACGTATAAGTTTTCTATGGATGCCAAGCTTTGGTGGAAGTCAGTCACCAATCGGCATAAGGTGGAGGATATGAGTTGAGAGATGTTTAAGGAATTATTTTATGAGAAGTACTTTCCGGTTGCGAAGAGATGGGAGTCAAGGAAGCAATTTGATGATCTCATCCAAGGTAACATGTCAGTGACAGAGTACGAGAACAAGTTCACTTCCCTTTCTTGTTTTGCTCCAGAGATAGTGAAGAATGAAGCTGATAAGACTCGGAAGTTTGTTTCAGATCTTCCTTACCAAATGAGGCCGTTAATAATGACATAGTATATCAAAGTCTATTCGGAAGCAGTGGAAAGGGCATTAATGTTAGAGGTAGAAGCAAATGATATAAATGCAGGAAAGGAATAGTGGAAGCAAGAGAGGAATGCAGGGTCATCTTTAGAGGGCAGTCATGGAAGAGGAATAGGGGTGGTCCGTCTCAGTTCCAGGGGCAGCAGTCTGCACGATCCGCTCCTACGACCCCTATACCAACAGGGTCTGCTAGGAGTGGTGTCGTTTGTTTTCACTACAATCAGTCGGGTCACTATAAGGCAAAATGTCCACAGGCATCGGCTAGTTCTGGAGTTTACTTTGGTTGTGGCCAGAAGAGCCATAGGGTTAAGGATTGTCCGAATCGGGGAGCAGGCACAGGTAGTGGCAGAGGGTTACAGCAGAAGCCGTCACAGTCGGTTATAGTTCAGTCAGGTTTCAAACCACCACCGCCACCACAGCCTGCCATGTCTTCTCAGGGTTCACGGCCAGCTAGGAGGGATACTCCTACTATGCCAGTGCAGCAGTCAGGTGTTCAGGTTGGCAGTTCTCTGGCACGGGTACCACAGGGACGTGTCTTTGCACTTGCTCAGACCGATGCATCTTCTAGTCTATCAGTTCTCCGAGGTATCTTTCTAGTGTTTGGTTCTTGGGCTTGTATTTTATTTGACTTTGGTGCATCTCATTCCTTCATCTCATCATCATTTGCATTTGTATCGGGGTTAGAGGTTAGTTGCATGGATTAGGCGTTATGTATTGATATGCCAGTTGGGGTTTTGGTGTCCTTGAGCAGAGTCATGAGGGATTATTCCATTGTGATAGCCAGACGGACTTTTGTGTTTGACCTCATCCTCCTGGTGATGACTAATTTTGATGTTATTCTCGGGATGGATTGGTTAGCTTTATTTCGTGCTACGATTGATTGTTTCAGAGGTAGAGTCACAGTTTGTATTCCTGAGGGAGATTGCTTCTTTTTCATGGGAGATCGGAGTGACTCCCATACTTCATCGTTTTATAGAATTTGTGGACGAGGTCGTGGTGATTACTTCTTGGTTAGTCTTTTAGCCGAAGAAGATGGTGTTGTAGAGGAGGTTTATCCGACGGTTGTTCATGACTTTTTGGATGTTTTTCCGAAGGACCTAACAGAGTTGCCTCCATATTGAGAGGTGGAGTTTATTATTGATTTGATGCCCAGTACTGTGCCAATTTCTATTGCACCGTATCGTATGGCACCAGTAAAGTTGGAAGAATTAAAGAAGCAACTTGATGATTTGAGGATGAAAGGCTTCATCCAACAGAATGTGTCACCGTGGGGCACACTGGTCTTGTTCGCTAAGAAGAAAGATGGTTCTTTGAGGTTGTGCATTGATTACCGGAAGTTGAATCATACCACCATCAAAAACAAGTATCCTTTGCTAAGGATAGATGATTTGTTTGACCACTTAAATAAAGCTTGTTATTTGTCGGAGATTGACTTAAGGTCAGGCTATTATCAGTTGCGGGTTAGGAATGAAGATATCCCGAAGACAAGGTTCCGTACACGGTATGGACATTATGAGTTCCTTGTTATGCCTTTTGATCTGACTAATGTGTTAGCGGTATTCATGGACCTAATGAACCG
Organism: Cornus florida; assembly: GCF_030987335.1. NCBI lineage: Eukaryota > Viridiplantae > Streptophyta > Magnoliopsida > Cornales > Cornaceae > Cornus > Cornus florida. The sequence continues at coordinate 85,961,473 of NW_026775571.1, read as the reverse complement.
TGTCTTCCATGATTGCTTGGATTAGTTTGTGGTAGTTTTCGTGGATGACATTTTTGTGTACTTATGGTCTTAGAAGGAACATGAGGTTCATTTGAGTATTGTGTTACAAATTTTGAGGGAATGCCGTTTGTATACCAACTATGAGAAGTGTGAATTTTGGCTACAAGAGGTGAAATTTTTGGGGCATATTGTTTCGGAAGGTGAGGTTTCAGTTGATCCTTCAAAGATAGAGGCAGTTTTGAATTGGGAGCATCCCAAGAATGTTTTTGAGATCCGCAGTTTCCTTGGCCTAGTGGGTTATTATTGAAGATTTGTGAAGGATTTTTCCCGTTTGGCAGCTCCTATGGCTAGATTGACCCGTAAAGGAATTAAATTTTCATGGAATGAAGCCTGTGAGTAATCCTTTCAGGAGTTGAAGACAAGGTTGACTATGGCACTAGTATTGGTGATACCCGAGCTTGGCTTGGGTTATGTGATATATTATGACGCTTCACATAATGGGTTAGGTTGTGTGCTAATGCAGGATGGTAGGGTTGTGGCTTACGGGTCTCGATAGTTGAAGACTCATGAGCTTAACTACCTTACTCATGATTTGGAGTTAGCTGCAGTCGTTTTTGCTTTGAAATGCTGGAGGCACTATTTGTATGGTGAGAGATTCGAGGTGTTCTCGGATCATAAGAGTCTCAAATTACCTTTTCTCCTAAAAGGACTTGAATAACAGACAAAGACGATGAGTTAAATTCTTAGAGGACTGTAACTTTGATTTGCAGTATCATCCGGGCAAGGCAAATGTGGTAGCTGATGCTTTAAGCAGGAAATCTTGTGGAACTTTGGCCGGGTTGGCTATTCGGAAATGGAAGATGCTTGAGGATCTAACGTAGATGGGATTACAATGTTTTGATGATGACTATAGTAGTGAGCCAGTGTTCTTGTTCAGTTTTGTGGCTCAGCCTACTCTTGTCGGACGAGTGATTAAGTCACAGAGACAGGATCCGAATTTAGATGCCATTCATTCTTTGATCTCCAGTGGGGAGATAGTGAAAGATTGGACCTTACATGCAGATGGAGGTCTTCCGTTTAGGGGTTTGTTGGTTGTTCCCACAGTTTGTCATGAGGTCGTCTTACGGGAGTTTCATATTTCTCGCTTTGCAGTTCATCCAGGTAGTACCAAGATGTATCACAATTTGAGACGTCAATACTGGTGGAATGGAATGAAGAAAGATGTTGCGCAGTTTGTGGCTAGATGCCTTACCTGCCAGCAGGTGAAGGCTGAATACCAGAGACCAGCTGGTTTGTTGCAACCATTACCAGTAGCGCAGTGGAAATGAGAGCAGATTGTTATGGATTTTGTGACAGGTCTTCCAAGATCACGGAGGGGAAACGGGCCGTATGGGTCATCATTGATAGATTGACCAAGACGGCTCATTTTTTGCCTATTAAGGCAACAGATGACGCAGAGACACTTGGTGTTCTATATGTAAAGGAAATTGTGAGGTTGCATGGAGTTCCAGTTACTATTGTTTCGGATAGGGATGCCAAGTTCACTTCGAAGTTCTGGGAAGGACTTCAAGCAGCGTTTGGTTCATCGTTTCACCTTAGTACGACATTCCATCCACAGACGGACGGCCAGTCGGAGCGTACTATCCAGATATTGGAGGATATGCTTCGGGCATGTGTACTTGATTTGGGAGGTAGTTAGGAAGATCATCTACCGCTTATTGAGTTTGCCTACAACAACAGTTATCAGGCGAGCATTGAGATGGCTCCATTTGAGGCATTGTATGGCAGACCTTGTAGGTATCCTGTTTGTTGGACTGAGGCAAGCAAGACAGCCAGTTTAGGACCTGACATTGTACTCAAGACTACCGAGAAGATTAAGTTGATTAAACAGAGGTTGCTCACAACCCAAAGCCGACAGAAAAATTATGCGGATAGACGGTGACGACCATTATCCTTTGAAGTAGGAGACCATGTCTTTCTACGGGTTTCTCCACGGAAGGGTTTGATGAGGTTCGGGAAGAGTGGCAAGTTATCGCCACGATTCATCAGACCGTTTGAAATCTTGGACCGCGTAGGAGAGGTGGCCTACAGGCTTGCATTGCCACCATAGATGGACATAGTCCACAATGTTTTTCACGTATTGATGCTACGGAAGTACGAGCCGGATCCATCTCACATTTTGAGCTGGGTTAATATGAACATTGATGAGGATGTTTCTTACAAGGAAGGACCAGTTCAGATTTTTGACACACGGCAGAAGGTGTTAAGGGACAAGACGATTCATTGGTGAAAGTTCTTTGGAGGCATCACGGAGTTAAGGAGGCTACTTGGGAGCTTGAACAGGAGGTTCGCTCCAAGTATCTAGCATTGTTTTCTCCCCCAGGTATGGTTTGATTTCGGGGACGAAATCCATTTAAGTTAGGGAGATTGTAATGTCCCGGATTTTTTGGATTTTTCGGCATTTTTTTTTTTTCATTTTTATTTACTTTTGTGCATCGTTTTGCATGTCGTGTGGTCCCGGTGTTATTTTCCCATTACCATGCATTTATCTATATGTGAATTAATGTATTAAATGTGTATGTATATGTATCATGTGGGTGGAGATAGATATTTTGTGGCAATGATGTAGTTTAGTAAACTTTGGAGGGCATTTTTGGCATTTGAGCATGGGTGGACTTTTGACCCATTTTAGACCACACATTTTGAGAAGAAATTGGCCAAGCCTAGACCACATTTTTCATTCTTCTCTCCCTCGCTTCCGGCTATACTCTCTTTCTCCTCCATTTCACTTTCTCTCTCTAAAATATCAAGCTTCTCTCTAAGATTTGAGCTAGCTAAGGAAGATCTATGTGGGGAGCAAAAGGAAAAGTTATTCTACCCTTCAAGATCTACATTTTCACTCCGGTTTTACTTTCATTTGGTGAAAATCGAGATTGGGAGCTAGGGGCTTTGGGTTGTATTTTTAAGGTACGGATGTTTAAAGTACCATGCTTTATCTCTTATTTGAGTTCTTTTCTTGATTTCATGTTTTACTTGCTTTAAATATCAAATTTGTAGTTGAAGTGGTTTTGTGTATTGATAGAGAAAGCATGTCTAAATGTGATGTTAATTATATGTATACTTTGATTGCTATGACATTATAAGCATGAAAATATTAATCTCTATGATACATGATTTCATACATGGCATGAGTATGGTTTGGGAATAATTGTTGAAATGCTTTTAAAAAGAAAGCGATTTAGAAATAGTTGGGGAAAATTATTTTTTTTATGAAAGGGACCGCGTTTCGCGAGCCCGGGGCAAATTCGACCTAGAGGGAGCGTGTGCAGGTGAGGACGTGTAAAGTTGATTGCTAGGCCCCAAATAGTTTCCGGAAAGGAACTAGGGATAGCCAATAGATCTCGCCTCGGTAAAGTTGATTAGCGATTTTCGATGTGTGTTGAGTTGGGTCGGGAATTATGGTTGGGAAAGCATGACATTTCATAGCATGATGGTATTTTTGTGTTGATTGTGGTTTATTGGCATTCCCATGCATGACCCGGTTTCTTTTAACTATTCTTTATATGTTGACTCAAGGGAGCCCAAAGCTAATGCTTTAGGCATCTCCTATTAAGCCGTCATGTTCACCCCATATTTATCATTTTCAGGACATGGCAAGGATATTGTAGATGAAGCACCCTCACAAGCTTAGAAATGTAGAATGGATTTTTGACATCTTTTGTAATAGACTAGCATGGACAATAATTTTGCAATGTAATTATATTCTTTTGTGAGCTTCAAGCGAAGCCTTTGTAATTATGGCCATGGAGGCCTCATCGTCTTGTAAACACATTCTTTTGCACTTGTATAAATGGTTCAAAGATGTATGAATAATGATATTTGTAAATTTGATGAAACATTTTATGGTTGAGGATGTTCATGGAATCTTAAATTTCATGTTTAGGTGTTTTGTAGATTGAATTTGATTGGGTGTGGGAAATAGAAAGTTTCGTTAGATTCATTCTGTAGGTATCATCTAACCGGTTAGATGAATAGGTAATATGTTGGTTTGATGGATTTTCCCATCTAACCGGTTTGGAAGGTTTTCCCAATCGGTTAGATAGGAATTCGGGTGTTTTACTACCCGAGTAGGAGATTCTTCGTAACCGGTTAGATGTAAGGGGCAGAGAAGGGGTTGGATAATTTTCCTTAAGTAACCGGTTAGATAAGGTTTCCTAACCGGTTAGATCTTCTTTTTATGATTTTCTTTCCGCTGGACCATTTATGTACTCGGTTAGGAGAAATCTCCTAACCGGTTGCATGTGATCTGATGACTTGCAAGCTTACTGAACCATTCATCTACTCGATAGGAGAAATCTCTTAACCGGTTAGATGAACTAATTGTAACGACCCGAACCCGGGGGTCCTTGCTCAAACCCGAGGTCTCCTATGCCAAACTCGATCCTTCAAAAGTCAAACACCACCACAACACTTGCATTTCACCCTCAGTAAGCCTCAGGGTCTAATATGTCGTTGAATCAAACTATTTCTGGGAAGAAAAAGGAAGATGATCAAGGAGCTTCATTTCGGTCGACCGAAGTGGAGATCCCGAAAACAACAAAGAGAAGAAGGAAGCTTGATCACAAGTCTTTTTTTCGGTCGACCGAAGTGGAGCTTCGGTTGTTCGAAATGGAGAAGCTGAGAGTGAGCTGGAGGTTCGGTCGTCCGAACATGAGATTCCGAGAGTTAAAAAATCTATTTCGGTCGACCGATGCACCATTTCGGTCGGTCGACCGAAATGGAGATCCCAAGCCTAGATCCCAAAGCCAACCTGCTATACTATGAGAATGGAAGGGAAGCTAGAATGGAAACTCGAAGGTGATCCGAACTCGTTCTATACAATCAAATTATGTGCCATTTCATAGTCATGGTCAAAACACTAACCCTTGATGTGATACCCCTCGGATCCGAGACACGAGTTGATCAGGCCCAGGCCCAAACCCGAGGGAATTTGAGTTTTACCAAAGGTCTAGGGACGATAGCCAATCCTCCTCTCGTGTCGCGGCAGGGTTACCAAAGGGCTGGCTGTATTAACATTTGAAAGTGATGGTTTTGTGAATGAAAATGACGAGTGATATTAGCATGCATTGCATTTCATTGCACTGCATGGTTTATAATTGGAATTGACGTGTATATTGTTTTAATTCCCTGTATTACATGACCCCTGTTTCCCATTGGCCTATGCTTTATTTGGATTCACAAGGACACAAGAATTATGTCTTGAGTGTCACCTACTGAGCTTTATGCTCACCCTATTATTTAATAATTTTTTTCAAGAAACGGGAAAGAAGTGGCGGATGACATTCTACCACAGACTTAGTTTTGGATTAGGAGCTTATTTTGTTGTTCTTGTACTTGGGCCTCACTATTTTTGTAAGACTAAGTATAATGTATTTTGTACGACGACTTATGGACTTTTAATATTATAATTGTACCTATGGGCCATAACTTTTGTATGAGCTGTCTAAAAGTTCTAAAATAGCGACATTAAAATTAATCTTGTATTTTGGGACTGTAATTATGCTATCTAGATGATATAGTACATGGTTGTACCACTATGGAATGCATTAAATTAAGGCATGATGAATGGATGAAAGGGATGCTGGAATATATATTTTATATTTATTGTGCTGGGACAGGTTAAAAATGTATTTAAACAGGTTATGGTAGGCCCATTTTTAGGGGGGGTCAAGCTGAATTTTTTTTTTTTAAATGGTATTAATTTAGGGTCGTTTCAATATATGAGCTTGCATTCTTTCTTTGAGTATTTTTCTCACTCATTAACTAATAATCATAGAGTTTCGCATGCGTTTGCTCTTCCTTAGCTGAATTTGTGGAATATGCAGTATTATTCAAGTATTATTCGTACAAATTTTCAACATAACCATGCGTTTGGTTGCTGATTATGACACCTTCATGATGGTAATTTTTTTAATATATTTATATAAATAATAATATTGATATGTACCAACCTGTCCCATACCTACCCAAATACAAATTATTATTTTTTCAAATTTTTAACATAACCATGCGTTTGGTTGCTTACTATGACACCTTCATGATGGGAGTTTTTTTTTTTAATATATTTATATAAATAGTAATATTGATACATAATAACTTGTCCCATTCCTACCCGAATACAAATTATTATTTCTTCTAGCTTTCGCTAGTTTTCTTTATATTTTTAGTTTACTTAAGTAATTTGTTTCTTTTTGGTTATTAGTTTCCTTTACAGTTTTAGGGTTTTATTTATTATAAAAACATGTACTAAAAAACCAATTAATTTTTTAATAATATTTTAATTACTTTATAATTTTTATTCAACTTTGTAGATTCAAAATTTCTAGATTCAAGGTACTCTATATATATTTGGATTCAAGATAACTCTCGTTCCATATGGACATTTGTGGAATAAAGAGTATTATTCATAGAAATCTGGTGTCACTTCTAAACTACTGTAGTCCTAAATGGATCCTTGTATTGCAATGCAAAGACTAAAAAAAGCAGACCTCATCTATAAAAAAGAAGAAGAAGAAATTTTTTTTTTAATCAATTTGAAGAAGTAACGATAAAATACACTGGAGGTGGGTTTACATTTGGCAATATTGTAGATTGCTGTATGTCGCAAGATATGGTTTTTTTTTCGGAATTTAAAGCAACTAATATTAATAAAAATAAGAATTACAAGCGGGCCAGTGGTCAAAATAGCCCAAGGAAAGGGAGACAAGCCCAAACAGCCCAAACAAGGCTCAAACAAAGAAAGGCCCAAACAACGATTCAATCTAATAACTGAAATTAACGGCTAATTAGCCGTCAATGGCAGTTGCTAGCACTCGGTCCGGTGAAACCCTAGCAGAGGATGATGATTGATCACCATCAACTGCGATCAAATTAATCCGGCGGCCTTAGAGAAGGACTGTCTCGTAGGAAACCTAGCTTCAGGAGGGCAGTGACCATGGAGGTGATCCTTGCAAGCACTGCTCTCTGTGTTGATTGCTTTGCTTTGAATATTCTCTTGTTTCTTTCCTCCCAAGTATGGTAAACTATGGGAAGAGAAGCATACTTTGCGCAGCAAGTTCATGGGAGAGTTATTCCTCCATTGAGAGCTTATGAAGTGGATTATATGGAATACGTGGGGAACTCGAAGATTGACTTATCCCAGGGACAAGGGCCTTAAACATGGATTGATGGTGTAGATTATAACAAGACATTATAATTTTTAATATTCTAATTTGTAATTTCTTATTTTCAACTTTAACTGATACCTTATGTTTTTAGTTAAGAAAATCTACGTGAGTAAATATTTATTTACACCGTATAGATATTAAGAGGACATTAGAATATCTAAGTCCATTGTTCAAAATTATACAATCAAAATAAATAAACAGTTAAAATCATTTTTGCTTTTGTTATGTCAGGGGTTATTTGTTAGTTTAATAGGTCACAAGTTGACAGTTTTAGGGCATGTTAATTGGGGGCGTAAAATTGGTGATGGTAAGTGAAGTCCATGGATGGGGGATAGAGGTTCGGAGATCAGAACCATCGAAGCAGATTCACGAGAGCTCACATGCTGCATCAAATACGTTACTTCTTTGATTGCTCTGTAAAAAAAAAAAAAGTTAGATTGCATATAACCATCGTGAATCATGTGCCAAACCAGAAAGTCAGAGAGTGTGTGGAAATTATGTCAAAAAAGAGTTAGGTTGCATATCAACATCATGAATCATGTGCCAGTGACAAGAAAGTCAAAGAGGGTGTGGAAATTATGAGATTGAAGAATGATAAGGTTCTCATCATTTTCATTTCTAGCCACTCAAACTTAACAGGAACTTATGTCCTGTTTGGTATTTGTTCAACCATGTTCCCGTGTTGTTCCAATAGTACTACAGTAGCACTATTTCAGTCCAAAATATGTCAGTAACGGAACACTTTCAAAACAAATTCACTACCCAATGCTGGAACAAGATTTTGGTGTTCCATTTTGCACCAGCCCTATCTTAACTGTAGCTAAGCCCTAATCTCGTTTATCATCCATCCCAAATCATTTCAGTCTCCCAAGCGCCTAATCTCTATTTCGCTCTCTCTCTCTCTCTGCAACTGCCTCCATGTATGGGTTTTGTTTTAATTATTTTTAGGGCAAATCATTTCAGCCTCCCACCTCCATCTCTATTCTCGCTCTCTCTCTGCAACTGCCTCCATGTTTGGGTTTTGTTTTAATTTTTTTTAGGGCAAATCATTTCAGCCTTCCACCTCCATCTCTATTCCCGCTATCTCTCTCTGCAACTGCCTCCATGTATGGGTTTTGTTTTAATTATTTTTAGGGCAAATCATTTTAGCCTCCCACCTCCATCTCTATTCTCGCTCTCTCTCTGCAACTGCTTCCATGTATGGGTTTTGTTTTAATTTTTTTTACGGCAAATCATTTCAGCCTTCCACCTCCATCTCTATTCTCGCTCTCTCTCTCTGCAACTTCCTACATGTATGTGTTTTGTTTCAATTATTTTTAGGGCAAATCATTTCAGCCTCCCACCTCCATCTCTGTTCTCGCTCTCTCTCTGCAACTGCCTCCATGTATGGGTTTTGTTTTAATTATTTTTAGGGCAAATCATTTCAGCCTCCCACCTCCATCTCTATTCTCGCTCTCTCTCTCTGCAACTGCCTCCATGTATGGGTTTTGTGTTTAATTTTTTTTTTAGGGCAAATCATTTCAGCCTCCCAATTGCCCTAGTCTCTCTCTCCTCTCTCTGCAACTGCAATTCTGTGTGTATGGGTTTTGTTTTAATTTTTTTCCTAAATCAACTAATCAAGCTCTGTAATTCTTGTTTTGCAAACTAATTAAGCTCTGTAATTAATTTATTTTAATCATAAATAATAATAATAATAATAAATTCTATTCCAAAATTCTCACTCCAAATTTTCATCCCAAACCTGTTTTGATCTCATTTCAGAACACTACACCACACAAAACTTCCCAAACGGGCCCTTATCATTACGTTCTCATCATTTTCATTTCTATCCCACTGAAACTCAAAACACATTTGAAATGCATACAAAGAACCCTTTATGGCTACCTGGTCTCATCACACACATGAAGAACAAGAAAAAGCTAGCTAAGAGGAAGAGAGAAAGTGGGGTCATGAAGGTTGTGTTCAAGAATAAGAAGAAGAAGGAGACCAGGGACACTTCTTCATTACCACCTTCCAACACTTCTTCATCGTCCACTTCTCCACCTGCTGCAGCAGGATGCGACTATGAAGTGTTCTTGAGTTTTAGAGGCCCAGACACTCGTAAAACCTTCACTGACTACCTCTACAACGACCTTGTGGCTGCAGGAATTCACACGTATAGAGACGACAATGAGCTTCGCATTGGAGAGAAGATAAGCGATGAGCTTCTCGAGGCTATACAGCACTCAAAGATATCCATACCAGTCTTTTCCAAACACTATGCTTCAAGTAAGTGGTGCCTGCTTGAGGTCACCAAGATGGTTGAGTGTAGGAGGACTCGGGGGCAAATCATATTACCCATTTTCTACGACGTTGAACCATCCGATGTGCGAAAGCAGACGGGGACTTACGAAAAGGCCTTCCGGCAGCACAAGAAGCATTTTGATAGTGCTATTGTGGAGGAGTGGAAGAAGGCATTGAGGGAGGTTGGAGAATTGAAGGGTTGGGAAGTTGCTGATAGGTAATTGTGTATATTTACTTATTCTACTATCTTTAACTTTTCTGATTTTTTTTCCTTTAATGTAAATTTTCACTATTAGCACCAACTATGAACTTGTTTGATTCAGTTCATCTCTCAAATTTGACACTATAATTTTTATATTTTTTGGTAAGTAAATTAAACACTAGAAAATACACTATTTAAATTAATTTACAAACAATGGTTTTTCACAAATTGTTAATCAAATAATTTTGAAACTACTTTCTCTTGTTCAGTTTTCTAAAAATAGGACATATATAGATATATGTGACATCAATTATGTTTGGCAGTTATCAAGGACAACTGGTAAAGGAGGTTGTTTCAGAGGTATGGGAAGAGTTGAAAAGGAACACATTGGTTGTAAATGAATGCTTAGTCGGAATTGAAGATCATGTAGAAGAAATGATGAAATTGTTGAGTGTTAATTCCAATGATGTAAGGATTGTGGGAATCCATGGCATGGGAGGAATTGGCAAGACCACTATAGCCAAGGTCATCTACAACCAACTCTCCCAACGTTTCAAATCATGTTGCTTCCTTGCAGATGTTAGAGAAACAGCACAACAACAGAATGGTTTTGTTCATTTGCAAAACCAACTTATATCTAGCATCTTAAAACAGAGATGCTCTGACTTAATTAGGTCTATGGACGAAGGAATTAATGCAATCAAAGACAGATTTTCTGGGAGGAAAGTTCTTGTCGTCGTTGATGATGCCGATCACAGAGATCAGCTTCAAGCACTTGCACTTGTGGGAAAGTGTGATTGGTTTGGTTCAGGAAGTAGGATAATTGTCACAACTAGAAACAAAGAGATTCTAAATCTGGCTGGGGTCATTTGGACTTATGAACCAAAGCAATTGGATTCTAATCTATCTCTTCAACTTTTCAGCAGGTATGCTTTTAGAAGGGACTATCCCCCAGAAGACTATGATACTTTATCTAGAGATGTTGTGTCCACTACTGGAGGGTTACCTTTGGCTCTTGAGATTATTGGTTGTCTTTTTATTAGCATTGAAAAAGAGGAATGGGAAGATAAATTAGAGGAGTTGAAAATAGCACCAAATGAAGAAGTGCAACAGAAGCTGAAAATAAGTTACGATGCATTGAATGATAAACAAAAACAGATATTTCTCGATATTGCCTGTCTTTTCATTGGAGTGGACAGAAGGATTGCTTCCCACATGTGGGATTATCCCAAAAGTGATATTGGAGTTCTTATGCGCCGGTCATTGGTAAAAATTGGAGATAACAATGAGCTAAGGATGCATGATCAGCTTAGAGACCTTGGCAGGGACATTGTCCGTCAAGAAAATAATAATAATCCGGAGGAGCGTAGCAGGGTGTGGTTTCATGAAAAAGCCTATGAAATATTGGAGACTCGTACAGTAAGACTCAACTTCTTCCTGAATGGATGTCCTTTATTAAGCATTAATTTTCTTGTCTCCTTACTAACTCAATTATGTATGAACTACTCGAAAGTTGAAATAATAATCGGAATTTTCTCAGAGGGAGTGAAAATCATCATTAATACTAGTTTTTTGGGACACTATAATATTGCATCAGTATGTTTTTTACTAATCTAAAGTTTCTCTTTCTGCAGGGAACAAAAAAGGTTGAAGCTATCTGTGTTAACTTTGAATCAGAGTCACAGGCATGCTGTCTTACAAATGCAGAATTTGTAAACCTATCTAATCTAAGGTTCCTTCAAATAGACTTTACAAAGCTGGAAGGAGATTTTAAGGGTCATCTTTTAAAGTTAAGATGGCTTCGCTGGAATGGATGCCCTGAAGTTTTTAGACCAACCAATTTTAACCTAAAGAATCTGGTCATTCTTGATTTATCACGAAGCAAGGTCACAGAAGCCTGGGAGGGTTGGAATCATATCAAGGTGTCATCATTTTCTCTGCTTTTGTTTCGTGTGTCTCATTACATAATTCTTTGTAATTGATTGTAAGCAATTCTCTTTTTCGTTATTTCGCAGATTGCAAAAAAGTTGAAAGTTCTAAATCTCACAGGTTGCGGCTGCATGGTTACAACTCCTGAATTCTCTGCATATTCAACTTTCGAAAGATTGATTCTTGAAGACTGTGAGAGTTTGGTTTATATTGACCCATCTATTGGGCATCTCAAGAGTCTAGTTTTCTTAAATGTGAAGAATTGTGCTAAATTCAAAAGGCTGCCTCTGGAATTCGATTCTTTGGAGGAGCTCCTCATCGATGGTACTTCTATAGAAGAAGTCCCTATTGGTAGATCTTTGACATACTTGAGCACATCATCGTGCGAATTAGTAGAAAATTTTCCAGATCTTTCTAATTTAAAAAAATTAAGGAAATTAGATACTGAGCAATGCACGAATCTGAAAGAGATTAGGGGACTTGACAAATTGGAATCCTTGGAATATCTGAATATGAGTGGGTGCATATCCTTGGAAAGATTGCCTGATCTGTCTAACTTGGAAATGCTGGAAGTATTAAGGCTCGCCGAGTGCCAGAAGCTACATGAGATTAAGGGTCTTGAGGCTTTGAAATCCTTGAAGATGCTGGTCTTGTCATCGTGCATATGCTTGGAAAGATTGCCCAATCTGTCGAACTTGGAAATGCTGGAAGTATTAAGGCTCGGTGAATGCCAGAAGTTACACGAGATTGAGGGTCTTGAGGCTCTGAAATCCTTGAAGATTTTGGTCTTGTCATCGTGCATATCCTTGGAAAGATTGCCCGATCTGTCGAACTTGGAAATGCTGGAAGTATTAAGGCTCACCGAGCTCCAGAAGCTACATGAGATTAAGGGTATTGAGGCTTTGAAATCCTTAAAGATGCTGGACTTGTCATCTTGTATCTCTTTGGAAAGATTGCCTGATCTGTCGAACTTGGAAATGCTGACAGAATTATATCTCGCCCAATGCCACAAGCTACACGAGGTTGAGGGTCTTGAGGCTTTGAAATCCTTGTGGATGTTGGACTTATCATCGTGCAAATCCTTGGAAAGGTTGCCTGATGTATCGAAGTTGGAATCCCTGGAGTCGCTAGACTTGTCATATTGCACAGCTTTGAAGACGATACTTGATCTGTCATCTTTGAAATCCCTGGATTTGCTGCGGGACTTGTCATATTGCACAGCCTTGGAAAGATTGCCTCATCTGTCGAACTTGGAAAAGCTGGAAAGATTAAAGCTCACCCACAGCCAGAAGCTACATGAGATTGAGGGTCTTGAGGCTTTGAAATCCTTGAAGATGCTGGACTTGTCATCGTGCATATCCTTGGAAAGATTGCCTGATTTGTCGAAGTTTGAAATGCTGGAAGAATTAACGCTTGCCGAGTGCCAGAAGTTACATGACATTGAGGGTCTTCAGGCTTTGAAATCCTTGAGTAAGCTGAACTTGTCATTTTGTATATCCTTGGAAATATTGCCTGATCTGTCAAAGTTGGAAATGCTGAAAGAATTAAAGCTCACCAAGTGCCAGAAGCTACATGAGACTGAGGGTCTTGAGGCTTTGAAATCCTTAAAGATGCTGGTCTTGTCATCGTGCAAATCCTTGGAAAGATTGCCTGATCTGTCGAACTTGGAAATGCTGGAAATATTAAATCTCGCCGAGTGCCAGAAGCTACGTGAGATTGAGGGTCTTGAGGCTTTGAAATCCTTGCGCATACTGGACTTGTCATCATGCATATCCTTGGAAAGATTGCCTGATCTGGCGAACTTGGAAGTGCTAGAAGAATTAGATCTCGACAAGTGCCAGAAGCTACAAAAGATTGAGGGTCTTGGGGCTTTGAAATCCTTGTGGTTGCTGGATTTGTCATCATGCATATCCTTGGAAAGATTGCCTGATCTGTCGAACTTGGAATCCCTGGAGTCGCTAGACTTGTCATATTGCATAGCATTTGAGAGGATACCTGATCTGTCGGCTTTGAAATCCTTGAAGACACTGGACTTGTCATATTGCACAGCCTTGGAAAGATTGTCTGGTCTATCAAACTTGGAAATGCTGGAAGACTTAAAGCTCACCCACAGCCAGAAGCTACATGAGATTGAGGGTGTTGAGGCTTTGAAATCGTTGAGGAAGCTGGACTTGTCATCGTGCATATCCTTGGAAAGATTGCCTGATCTGTCTAACTTGGAAATGCTGGAAGAATTAAATCTCGCTGAGTGCCAGAACCTATATGAGGTTGAGTGTCTAGAGGCTTTGAAATCCTTGAAGAAGCTGGTCTTGTCATCTTGCAAATCCTTAGAAAGATTGCCTGATCTGTCAGAGTTGGAATCCCTGGAGTTGCTAGACTTGTCATATTGTGTAGCCTTTGAGAGGATACCTGATCTGTCGGCTTTGAAATCCTTGAACACGCTGGACTTGTCATATTGCACAGCCTTGGAAAGATTGTTTGGTCTATCAAACTTGGAAATGCTGGAAGTCTTAAAGCTCACCCACAACCAGAAGCTACATGAGATTGAGGGTCTTGAGGCATTGAAATCCTTGAGCAAGCTGGACTTGTCATCATGCATATCCTTGGAAAGATTGCCTGATCTGTCGAACTTGGAAATGCTGGAAGAATTAAATCTCACCAATTGCCAGAAGCTATATGAGATTGAGGGTCTTGAGGCTTTGAAATCCTTGAAGATGCTGGTCTTGTCAGCGTGCACATCCTTGGAAATATTGCCCGATCTTTCAAACTTGGAAATGCTGGAAGTATTAAATCTCGCCAAGTGCCAGAAGTTACATGAGATTGAGGGTCTTGAGGCTTTGAATTCCTTGCGCATACTGGACTTGTCATCGTGCTTGTCCTTGGAAAGATTGCCTGATCTGTCGAACTTGGAACTGCTAGAAGAATTAAATCTCGACTAGTGCCAGAAGCTATAAAAGGTCGAGTGAGGCTTTGAAATCCTTGTGGTTGCTGGACTTGTCATCGTGCATATCCTTGGAAAGATTGACTGATCCGTCGAAGTTAGAATCCCTGATGTCAATTTGCTTGTCATATTGTACAGCCTTGGAGAGGATATCTGATCTATCAGCTTTGAAATCCTTGAAAAAGTATTCAGGAAAAAAAAAAAAAAAATCCTTGAAAAAGCTGGACTTGTCATATTGCACAGCCTTGGAAGGATTGCCTAGTCTATCAAACTTGGAAATGCTGAGAGACTTAAAGCTCGCCCACAGCCAGATATCCTTGAGGGAGCTGGACTTGTCATCATGCATATCCTTGGAAAGATTGCCTGATCTGTCGTAGTTGGAAATGCTGGAAGAATTAAAGCTCACCAAGTGCCAGAAGCTATATGAGATTCAGGGTCTTGGGGCTTTGAAATCCTTGAAGATGCTGGTCTTGCCATTGTGCAAATCCCTGGAAAGATTGCCCGATCTGTCGAGTTGGAAATGCTGGAAGAGTTGAATCTCGCCAAGTGCCAGAAGCTACATGAGATTGAGGGTCTTGAGGCTTTGAAATCCTTGTGCATGCTGGACTTGTCAAGTTGGCATCATGCATATCCTTGGAAAGATTGCCCGATCTATCATACTTGGAAAATGTTAGAAGACTTGAGGCTCGCCTACTGCCAGAAACTACATGAGATTGAGGGTCTTGAGGCTTTGAAATCCATGAAGATGCTGGACTTGACATCGTGCAGTCTTGGAGAGGATACCTAATCTGTCGAGACTAAGAACTTTAAAGGAATTACGACTTCATAACTGTGAGAAACTTGGTGAGATTTGCAGACTTGGAGAACTGAAATTATTGGACGTTTCTGGATGCATGTCATTACGAAATTTACTACATTTAGAACATCAGAGAAGTGTTTTACATGCAACCTGATGGCATGGTAATTATCACTGTCTATATCCTAGAAGATTTCATTTGGAGGACTTTGTGTATGGCTACTTATGTATTTTTAATATCTTCTCAAAATATTTCCGTAAGATTCTTGATAGCAAGAATTTTGAAGCTTCAAATTATTTTCTATAACAATTTAAAAATAAAAAAATTAAAATATATATTTAAGCTTTATGATTTTATTTGATTTTTGGTGCAGGAAATGGGCATAGAGTGATGAGACAGTGGACTTACGAAAAGGCCTTCTGGCAGCACAAGAAGCATTTTGTTAGTGCTATTGTGGAGGAGTGGAAGGAGGCATTGAAGGAGGTTGGAAAATTGAAGGGATGCGAAGTGAAGAAAGTTGCTGATGGGTAATTGTGTACATCTACTTGTATATACTGATTATGCTATTTTAACTTTTCTGATTATTTTCCATTACATGTATATTTTCCTTATTAGCCCCAACTATAGATGGACTTATTTGGTTCGGTCCGCTGAAACTAGGCACTAGTTTAACTTAGTTTACAAACATAAGTTTCAGAAAATTGTCAATCAAATGGATTTTCTATCAATTTTTACCCATATATATGAAATCAGTTATGTTTGGCAGGCATCAAGGAAGACTGATAAAGATGGTTGTTTCAAAGGTATGGGGAGAGCTAAAAAGGAACTCATTGGTTGTAAATAATGAATGCTTAGTTGGAATTGATGATCATGTTGAAGAAATGATGAGATTTTTGAGTGTTAATACCAGTGATGTAAGGATTGTGGGAATCCATGGCATGGGAGGAATTGGCAAGACCACTATTGCCAAGGTCATCTACAACCAACTCTCCCAACAGAATTTTGAATTCTGTTGCTTCCTTGCAGATGTTAGAGAAGCAGCACAACAACCCAATGGTATTGTTAATTTACAAAATCAACTTATATCTACCATCTTAAAATGGAGATGCGCCAACATTAGTAGTATGGATGAAGGAATTAATGTAATCGAAGATCGATTTTCTGGGAAGAAAGTTCTTGTTGTCGTTGATGATGTAGATCAAAGAATTCAACTTCATGCACTTGTGGGAAAGTGTGATTGGTTTGGTTCAGGAAGTAGGATAATTGTCACAACTAGAAACAAAGAGATTCTAAATATCCCTGAGGTAGATTGGACTTATGAACCGAAGGAATTGGATTCTAATCAATCTCTTCAACTTTTCAGCAAGCATGCTTTTAGAAGGGACCATCCCCCAGAAGACTATGATACTCTCTCTAGAGATGTTGCGTCCAAAACTGGAGGGTTGCCTTTGGCTCTTGAGATTATTGGTTCTTTTTTATCTGGCAAGAGAAGAGCGGTGTGGAATGAGACATTGAAGAAGTTGAAGAGAATACCGGATGGACAAGTCCAGAAGAAGCTGAGAATAAGTTACGATGCATTAGAATATGAACAACAACAGATATTTCTCGATATTGCATGTCTTTTCATTGGTGTGGATAAAAGAATTGCTTTCCACATGTGGGATGCCTGCGAATTTTATCCGGAAAATGGAATTGAAGTTCTTCTTCTCATGTCCCTGGTGAAAATTGGAGACAACAATGAGCTAAGGATGCATGATCAGCTTAGAGACATTGGCAGGGATATTGTCCGTCAAGAAAATTTCAAGGAGCCGGGGGAGC
The DNA here is from genome assembly GCF_030987335.1 of Cornus florida. Classification (NCBI taxonomy): domain Eukaryota; kingdom Viridiplantae; phylum Streptophyta; class Magnoliopsida; order Cornales; family Cornaceae; genus Cornus; species Cornus florida. Next base: position 85,944,277 of record NW_026775571.1, on the reverse strand, counting down.
GTAGTAGGGTGTGGTTGCATGATGAAGCCTTCGACATATTGGAGACTCATACAGTAAGATTCAACTTCCTCATGAAAGTTGAAATAATAACTGGAATTTCCTCAGAGAGTGTAATTCATCATTAATACTAGTTTTTGTGTCCACCATAGTTGTAGCCTTAGTATATTTTTTACTTATCTAAAGATTCTTTTTTGGCAGGGAACAAGAAAGGTTGAAGCTATCTGTGTTAACTTTCAAGCAGAGTCACAGGCAAAGTTAAGACGGCTTACAAATGAAGAATTTGCAGACATATCTAATCTAAGGTTCCTTCAAATGGACTATGCAAACCTGGATGGAGATTTTAAGGGTCTTCTTTCAAAGTTAAGATGGCTTTGCTGGAACGGATGCCCTCAAATTTTTGGACCAACCAATTTTCATCTAAAGAATCTGGTCATTCTTGATTTATCATGGAGCAAGGTCACAGAAGCCTGGGAGGGTTGGAATCATATCAAGGTTTCATCAATTTCTATGCTTTTCTTTCACATGTCTCATCACAAAATTCTTTGTAATTGATTCTAAGCAATTCTCTTTTTCCTTATTTTGCAGATTGCAAGAAAGTTGAAAGTTCTAAATCTCACGAGTTGCAAATACATGGTTAGAACTCCTGACTTCTCTGCATATGCAACTTTAGAAAGGTTGATTCTTGAAGGTTGTGAGAATTTGGTTCATATTGACCCATCAATTGGGTATCTCAAGAGTCTAGTTTTGTTAAATGTGAATTATTGTTTTCTAGTCCAAAGTCTGCCTACTATCAACAAATCATCTTAAATGTAATGACACAAAAAAATTTGTTTTCACCCAAAAGAAAAATAAAAATAAAAATAAAAAAAAATAATTAATAACAATATATCCTACTATCAACAAATCATCTATAAAATCATATGAACCAGATTTTATGTAATTGGGTTTATTTAAAATAAAAATAATTAATAAGTATATATAAGGATTACACATTAAACAATAAAAGTCAACTTTAGTATTAGCATATTAGGATTTTAGCGGAGTAGTTTGAGATAGAGGGAGGGTTAAATTAGAATTTGATTTGCATCTTTTGAGTTGACTCAGTAACTAATCAAATTTTTAAATTTTTATTATTTTTTATTTTAGGGATACTTGTCACATTATTTATACGTCACATCAAAAGTAAGTATGAACTTTTTATTTATTAGTGAATAGTCAAGCATTGTTCATAATTTATCACCTTAGTTATAGGCCGTTGACCCAGAGAATGAGCAACAACAATGTCTTGAAAGGAACTGAAAGACCATAATTGAATAGCGAGTTACTTGGGTCCTAGGCTTGGAGCTGCCTCTAACAATAGAACCAATAAGTTTGGACATAGTCCAATAATAACAACTCTGTTGAAAACGGAATCACTGAAATCATTTGGTAGTATCCAAAATACATGTTTACATATGAGAAGCCTTGTTTTCCAGTGGCTGCTGCCATTTACACAGAATTTTATTTTTGGAACCTTTTCTGACGAATTCCAAAACAATTTTATTTTTCGTTCGTCTAATAGCAAATGAATCGAGTTATTTATTAAAAATTCAAACCAAGCTCATCAAAGACTTGGTTTTTTTTTTTTTTTTTAAACCAACCGAGTCAAACTCGAGCTCATGCTCACAATTTCATTTAGATAAAGAGTCCAAATAGTGTCAATTAGAATAAACAAACTCAGTAGTATTTTTCACATTCACAAATACACCACCTCATATAATTTCAGGCGAGCGCTGTCCCAGAATTACCTAACCTAAACGGCTACAACTTTAAATTATGTATGGATTGTAATAGGCAGAATCAAATCAACATCTCAGCATACCTATTAAAATACAGCCCATAATTGCTAGCATGTCTGAAATTTCGTTTACTTCTTCATTTTCTTGGGTATTCAAAAATTAATGTCAGGATATTCGGAATCAATTAGACCAATATGTTTGGTTGCAGAAGAAAGACGAGGGAGAATGATAATCACATGTTATATATATATATATATATATATATATATATATATATATATATATATATATTTTCTTTTTTTCGATTTGAAAGCACATGATAGTGGGTCCTCCTAACCTTTGATACCAGCTGGAAAGCACCAGACTTTAATGGATGGATTGGGAGGTCGAGAGGGTTAGGTTGCAGGAATATGATCCTTTGCTTGTGCCTTTTGGTGTAGGTGTGAAAATTAAGAAAGTGAAAGGATTCATTTTTTCAATGTCCACTGAAACTTAAAACACTCTTTTGTATAAAAACGCAAAATATATAATTAATTATTTATTTTTTATTTTTAATAATATGTTAAGATATATAAATGTGTAAAATTATTTTGTATTTTATCCAATCTTTTTACACCGGCACATCAACATATTTCATTTCTCTTCCCTTTTTTTCATTCCATTAACGAATCAACCAGTTTTCATTCCATTAACGAATCAACTAGTTTGTAAAAATTATGTAGAGTCTAAACATGACACTTGTTAATTGTTATTAAGGATATATTTTTATACAAAAAATTTTATATAAAAAATATAAAACAATAAATAATTAAAATTTTTGTATAGGCAATCTCTAATGGATGGATTAGAATGTACCCTTCTCAGCATCCAAGCACCTCAAGAAAGCACATGTTAATGGGCCCTACCTTTCAAAAAAATAAAAATGTTAGTGGGTCCTCCTAACCTTCGATAGCAGCTGGAAAGCACCAAACTTTAATGGATGGATTGGGAGATGAATTGGGTTAGGTTCTGATCCTTTGCTTGTGGCTTTTGGTCTAGGTGTGGAAATTAAGAAATTGAAGGATTCATTTCTTCAATCCCCACTGAAACTTAACAAGAACTCATCACTGTGTAAGCCTGTCCTCTCACTGCATTCGAAATGGATACAGAGAATTGGTTATGGCTATCTTGTCTCATCACACTTGCTGCAATTCTCATACCCTTTCTTGTTTTCATCAAGAAGAAGATCAACAACACATCAGCACCTCCCTTGAACACTACTTCATTAGCACCTTTGAACTCTTCTTCATTGCCAACCCCTTCACCTGTAGGGTGGGACTATGAAGTGTTCTTAAGCTTCAGAGGCGAAGACACTCGTAAAAACTTCACTGACTACCTCTACAACGACCTTGTGGATGCAGGAATTCGCACGTTTAGAGACAACGATGAGCTTCGCATTGGAGAGAAGATAGGTCCTGAGCTTCTCAAGGCAATACAGCACTCCAAGATATCTATTCCAGTCTTTTCCAAAGACTATGCTTCAAGTAAATGGTGCCTGCTTGAGCTCACCAAGTTGGTTGAGTGTAAGAGGACTTTGGGGCAAATCATATTACCCATTTTCTACGATGTTGAACCGTCCGATGTGCGAAAGCAGACGGGGAGTTATGGAAAGGCATTCCAGGAACACAAGAAGCATTTTGATAGTGCTACTGTAGAGGGGTGGAGGGAGGCATTGAGGGAGGTTGGAGAATTGAAGGGATGGGAAGTGAGCAAAGTTGCTGATGGGTAATTGTGTACATTTACTTGTATATATTGATCATGCTATTTTAACTTTTCTGATTATTTTCCCTTTAACATGTATATTTTCCTTATTAGCACCAACTACAAACTTGTTTGGTTTAGTTCTCTGGAATTAGGCACTAGTTTTACTTAATTTACAAACAAAAGTTTTCAGAAAATTGTCAATCAAATGATTTTTCAAACTTCTTTCTATCATTTTTTCCCTCATACATATGACATCAGTTATGTTTGGCAGGCATCAAGGGAGACTGATAAAGATGGTTGTTTCAAAGGTATGGGGAGAACTGAAAAGGAACTCACTGGTTGTAAATGAATGCTTAGTTGGAATTGATAATCATGTTGAAGAAATGATGAGATTGTTGAGCGTTAATTCCAGTGATGTAAGGTTTGTGGGAATCCATGGCATGGGAGGAATAGGCAAGACCACCATTGCCAAGGTCATCTACAACCAACTCTCCCAACATTTTGAATTCTGTTGCTTCCTTGCGGATGTTAGAGAAACAGCACAGCAACACAATGGTCTTGTTAATTTGCAGAGTCAACTTATATCTACCATCTTAAAACGGAGATGCGCTGACATTAGAAATATGGACGAAGGAATTAATGTAATCAAAGATCGATTTTCCGGGAAGAAAGTTCTTGTTGTCGTTGATGATGTCGATCAAAAAATTCAACTTCATGCACTTGTGGGAAAGTGTGATTGGTTTGGTTCAGGAAGTAGGATAATTGTCACAACTAGAAACAAAGAGATTCTAAATATCCCTGAGGTAGATTGGACTTATGAACCGAAGGAATTGGATTCTAATCAATCTCTTCAACTTTTCAGCATGCATGCTTTTAGAAGGGACCACCCCCCAGAAGACTATGATACTCTCTCTAGAGATGTTGCGTCCACAACTGGAGGGTTGCCTTTGGCTCTTGAGATTATTGGTTCTTTTTTATCTGGCAAGAGTGAAGCGGTGTGGAATGAGACATTGAAGAAGTTGAAGAGAATACCGGATGGACAAGTCCAGAAGAAGTTGAAAATAAGTTACGATGCATTAGAATATGAACAACAACAGATATTTCTCGATATTGCATGCCTTTTCATTGGAGTGGATAAAAGAATTGCTTTCCACATGTGGGATGCCTGCGAATTTTATCCGGAAAATGGAATTGAAGTTCTTCTTCTCATGTCCCTGGTGAAAATTGGAGACAACAATGAGCTAAGGATGCATGATCAGCTTAGAGACATTGGCAGGGATATTGTCCGTCAAGAAAATTTCAAGGAGCCGGGGGAGCGTAGTAGGGTGTGGTTGCATAATGAAGCCTTCAATATACTGGAGACTCATACAGTAAGATCCAACTTCTTCATGAATGGATGTCCCTTATTAAGCATTAATTTTCTTGTTACCTTACTAACTCAATTATGTATGAACTACTTGAAAGTTGAAATAATAACTGGAATTTCCTCAGAGAGAGTGTAAATCATCATTAATACTAGTTTTTTGGGACACTATTATAATCATAACATTAGTATATTTTTTACTGATCTAAGGTTCTCTTTCGGCAGGGAACAAGAAAGGTTGAAGCTCTGTGTGTTGACTTTGGATTAGAGACACAAGCATCCCCTCTTACAAATGAAGAATTTGCAGGCCTATCTAATCTAAGGTTCCTTCAAATGGACTATGCAAACCTGGATGGAGATTTTAAGCGCCTTCTTTTAAAGTTAAGATGGCTTCGTTGGAATGCATGCCCTCCCATTTTTAGACCAACCAATTTTCATCTAAAGGATCTGGTCATTATTGATTTATCATGGAGCAAGGTCACAGAAGCCTGGGAGGGTTGGAATCATATCAAGGTTTCATCAATTTATCTGCTTTTGTTTCGTGTGTCTCATCACATAATTCTCTGTAATAAAATTTAAGCAATTCTTTTTTTCCTTATTTCGCAGATTGCAAGAAAGTTGAAAGTCCTAAATCTCACAGGTTGCGGTTACATGGTTAGAACTCCTGACTTCTCTGCATGTATAACTTTAGAAAGATTGATTCTTGAAGATTGTGAGAATTTGGTTCATATCGACCCATCAATTGGGTGTCTCAAGAGTCTAGTTTTCTTAAATGTGAAGAATTGTGCTAAACTTAAGAGGCTGCCTCTGGAATTTGATTCTGTGGAAGGTTTAACAGAGCTGCTCATTGATGGTACTTCTATACAAGAAGTCCCTATTGGTAGAGGTGTTATGAAGAAGCTTGAAATTCTTAGTGCCACTTGTTGTGGGTCGTTGACTCAAATTTCTACCTCCATCAGCCATCTAAAATCTCTTTCTGACCTCACATTTGATTTTACAAGTATTACTGAACTACCAGACTCAATTGGCTCGCTAGTGAAATTGCGATGCTTGTCACTAAGGTATTGTTCACAATTAAAAGAAATTCCAGACTCCATTGGGAAATTGGAATCATTAATTGAGCTGCGCTTATTTGCAGCAAAATTTACAGATTTACCTGATACTATTGGCAACCTAAAAAGTTTGAAAGTTCTTGAGATTGATCATTCTTCCATAATGAAGTTACCTAGTACCATCGGAATGTTACTAAAACTTGAAGAGTTACATGCCTCACATTGTTACAATTTGGAAGGTGCAATTCCCAGTACTGTTGAGAGACTATCCTCTCTTAGAATCTTAAGAATAGATTGCACAAATATTTGTAGCCTACCAACAAGCATTTGTGGGCTTTCTCACCTCCAAACCCTTGATTTACTCGGTTGCAGAGAGCTTCAGTTTCTTCCAGAGCTCCCCTCTAGTCTAGTAAGTCTACGAGTCACTTGCATGTCAATGGAGACATTTCTAAACTTTCCTAGCCTGATGAATCTAAAGGAATTGTGCTTTTCTAAGTGCTCTAAGCTGTTGAAAATTCCTGAAGATATTGGAAAGTTAGCCAAACTGGAGACCTTGACCTTGTATGGTATTAGCATTAGCATCCTACCAATGGAGCTTGGTGCCCTTTCTAGGCTTAAGGAGCTCACTATTCAAAATTGTGAACAACTTCAATGCCTTCCAACTCTTCCCTCGAGCCTGTTCAAACTTTTTCTTCAAGTTTGTGATTCAATGAAGAGGCTGCCAGATCTTTCAAATTTGAAAAATTTATCAGAACTAATGCTTGGCCAGTGCTCAGAGTTAACGGAGATTCAAGGCCTCGGAAGATTAGAACTCCTAATAAGTTTGGACGTATCTGAGTGCATAAAGTTGCGTATGCTTGAAGGGCTAGAACAGCTAGGATCTTTAAGATACTTGAGGACATCATGGTGCGAATCACTTGAAACATTACCAGATCTTTCAAATTTAAAGAAGTTAAGGAAATTAGTTTCTTTGAATTGCGAGAAGCTGAATGAAATTAGGGGCCTTGACAGATTGGAGTCCTTGGAATATTTGAATGTGAGTGGGTGCATATCCTTGAAAAGATTGCCTGATCTATCGAAATTGGAAATGCTGAAAGAATTAAACCTCGCCCAGTGCCAGAAGCTACATGAGATACAGGGTCTTAAGGCTTTGAAATCCTTGAAGATGTTGGACTTGTCATCATGCACAGCCTTGGAGAGGATACTTGATCTGTCGAGACTAGAAAATTTAAAGGAATTACGACTTTGTAACTGTGCGAAACTTACTGAGATTTGGGGACTCGATGAACTAAAATTTTTGACATTCTTGGACATTTCTGGATGCAAGTCACTAGGAAAATTACCAGACATTTCGAACATCAGAAAAGTTAAGCGCTGAGAGCAAAATTGCAGGCTGTCGGATTTTAGTGTTTAACATGCAACCTGATCGCATGGTACTTATCTATTTTCTGCTAATCTAAGTCGTCATTGTATGATGTTTTTTTTTTTTTTCCTTATTTGATAGCTAACTGTTTGTCAGGTAATTGACGAAAACATCCATGCATGTCAGTAATCAATTATATATTGAACACTAGTAGCAATATATATTATTGATGTGCCTTTTACCAATTGTCATGACAACTTGTGAGAAAATCACCATGAATCAGTTTTTCATAGTTGTACAATTGTAACTTGGACCGCTTTATTGATTTTTGGCTCCTTGATTTGAGTAATTATTGGGTGCGCCAGGCATAACACTTCATTGGTAATGCCCATGCAATGAAAACGCACCATATCAGCTTCTTGTTAGCATTTTCACACATAAAGCAGCTCTATTTTTCAAGCGGATGCAGACTAAACCGCCTTAAGGGAGCTTCGCCCTTGTTAATTTTGTTCCACCTGCGTGTAAAAAATGTTGACAAGAAGCTCATATGGTGTGTTTTCATTGGGTGGGCATACCAATGACGTGGTATACCTGGCACACCCAATATCTTCTTGTTTGTTTTATTACCTACTCCTCTCTCTTTCTCTAGAATTTGAAAGTTGCTATACCTGCTGCCCCACCTATTGCCTCTGCAAGTGTGATAAGAGGTGGAAGGGGAACAGGGGTTTTAGGCAACAAATGCACAAGGTTTTTTAAGTTTTAAAGTATGCATTTAATATATAATTTTTACTATGCTTACTGATGTGTTTAATGTGTTGTATTTGTATTAAAATTAGTGTTGTTTTATGGTGTTATAGGTGAGCCGTAGGAGTGTCATGGCAACAACTAGCAATGTAGGCCAAAGTCATGAGGTAAAAACAAAATATTGCTTTTGGTATTTGGTTGACTGAATGTTTTTGGTGTAGCCCAAAGTCATGAGGTACAGACACAATATTGTTACTTCAAACAAATTTGTCTATGTTGTTAATGGGTTTTTTTATTTTTTATGTATATATTTATTTTTAGGTCAACAACAGTGGATTGGTTTGGCAAATGCATCAACATTTCCATTCAAACATGTCCTAATACTCAAGGGTCATCTGCAGGATATACCAAGTTTACTTCAAACCATTTTATTTTATTTTAATTGAAGTAGTTAATTTGTCAGGTCACAATGTTTGACATAACATCTTAGATATATCTGGAGGATTTTTTTGGCGTATTTATTTTATATTTTATTTTAATTAAAGTTGTTCATTTGTCAGGGTCACAATGTTTGAGCTTAGATACATTTGGAGGACCTTTTTTTCTGGTGCATAGCAGTGGCCATTTGTTTTGTGCATAGCAGCTTCGGGGCGTCGTGTTTTGGTGCATAGCAGTATAGAACCTTTGATGGTGGCATGTATTGTGGCAAGCGCTATATTTTTGGTGAATGGATATGCAAACTGTGTATTTGGTTGACTGAATGTATTTTGGATCGGTTTTTTGGTGTGGAAATAGTTTTTTTCGGATAATCAAACTGTGCTAATGTTTACTGGTGGAATGGACGAACAAAGTGTTTATTGTGTTCACTTTATTGAATGTGTCTCTCATGTGAATTTATTGAATAGAAATGTATTGTGTCCTGGTATAGCTATGGAAAACTGGTTTAGAAACTGTTATAGGTGAATTTATTGAATGTGTGTTTATGAGTTTAAGTCTGCTGTGTCCTACTGTGCCCAGAGAAATTTAGTGTGCCCGGTCCACAGAACCATTTATGACTACAAAAGAACTATTTATGCGGTTAAGTCTGCTGCTTTTGTGGGGTTAATCTTAGTATGAGAACAATGAACTACTAAGAAGAAGAGTAAGATGGGCTTATTTATGATTGGTTCTACTAGATACAAGCATTGCCAGAAAATTTCGTTTCACCATTCTTATGTTCAGAAAATTCAAAGTCACTATCTTCTCCTTCGTTTATCTATTCAATATCATACATGAATACTTGAAAGGTTTGAGTATGTTGAAAATAATATAATTGTAACCAAATGTCGTTATACTTTTCTCTTTTAATCATGTGCAAATTAAGCACATTGAGGACCCTGTTTTTTATGAAAGGTCTGTTTTTCATATATATATATATATATATATATATATATAGTTCTCTCTCTAAGATGGAGAAGAGTGACAAAACACCTGCAACAATTACCATGACCTCAACACCTCTTTTATTTTCAAAAAATGGCGATGAACGCAACAAGTTTGACCACAATGTGTTTAGTCAACTACTAACGCCCATTACCTACCATTGATTAATTATCAACATTATTTAAGATTTTCAAAAGGGTAATCTTGACAATGAACTCAGTGCATTAAAAACGAATCAGGTTCTCACAAATTAAAGTAGAAGCGAAGAAACCATAAGATTCATAACCTCAATCTTCTGGTCTTTCGGTAAAGCAAGAGATCAAGAAATTGATGACCTTGAAGAGTAAGATGTGAAATTGTAAAGATAAAAGATTATAAACTTCAATATGCCCAGTGGATTTGATGCCCCTGTTAACCCCACGGTATCATTGCAAGTAAAGTTTTGTGTTCAATACTTAAAATTGAAACACGCGTTGGACCAAATGAAAGGCCACACGTGAGGAGAATGTTTAAAGATTTAAATAAGTGGTTGTAAGAGTAAAATGACCAAGCGGTTGACCTAGTTGGAAAAGACTTGGGCCTTGGTGATTCATGAAGCATCAGGTCTCCAAGTAAGATAAAAAAGAAGGGCAGAAGGAGGGTAATTAGGTCATTAAGTAAATTATTTAATGTCTCGCTTAACAGTCAAACCTGACGCCATTAGTCTTAAGGCTGCAATGTGAAATATTATACTATTGCATTAGCATTTTCTAGTACTAATTTTTCACTGTAGCCTTGTCTTGCTCTTTTTTCTTTTCTTTTTTTTAATAATTTTTTTTTTCTATTTTTTTTTTTTCTAGTTGGGAATTCACACACAGTGCCTCCACTAAGATTCGAACCCCTGACCTCCCTTTGGGAAGTAGAAGCCTTGTACCGCGGCCTGTTGGTACCTTGTCTTCCTTTAGTTGCTGCCATTTCTATACACAGAATTTTATCTTTGCAACCCTTTCTGGTGAATTCAGTTTTACAGTATTTTTCTATCTGTTTAATTGCAAATGAACAGATCTGTTTATCAACAATTCAGACTAAGCTCGTTAAAAACTTAATTCATGTTTATTATTAAACCAAACCGGTCGTACTCCGCTCATATTCAGAGCTTGATTTAGTTAAAGCTGATCTGGAATAGTGTCTACTAGAATAAGCAAACTCAGCAGTATATTTCAACTTGACAAATACCACACCACATATCATTCTGGGAGAGAGCCATCCCCAAATTACTCAACCTACACCTTCTCAAATCAACATGTCATCATACCAATTTAATTAAAGTTCAGAATAGCCCGTCTGAAGATTTTGTTTACTTCTTTTTCACTTTCTTTCCCATATTTCAAAAATTAATATCAGCATATTTGGAATCAATCCAGACCAATATGTTTGGTTGCAGGAGGAAGAGAAGGGAAAGGTTAGATTCTACTAATTTTGACACAAGGCTACCAGTTTTAAGTTACCTCCTCCAAGCTGAACTCGATCCAATTATTTGCCTCAAGTACAGGTGAGCTTCTCATTTCTTCTGAAAATAAAATGACGTGAGTTTTAAAACTTGATTTCTTCTTCTTTTCGTCAGGTTTGTAAATGACCAAAAATAAAGCTGAATGAGTCTATCAAGTGATGAGGTAGGGATTTCTTTTTTTTCTTTTCTTTTTTTTTTTTGTTATAAAAAGTTCTATAAATTTGCTTGGCGCTAATTCAAAATATAGTAGAGTTCATGAGAGACAACAAAGGAGTTCTGCATAGAGAAACCATTATGGAGAGAGAGAATCTGCTTATAATTGATAATGTACCAAATGAGAAGTGCACTCAGACTTGAATTCCCTCCCTGCACCCTCCGATCAATCTATTTCTTTAGCTCCCGATCAGCAGATACTGATTCCAAATCTTCCGCTGTCACTGGTTGATGCAGCTGCATTTAAAAATAAATCCCCATGTAAGGTAGCAGAACCTAATAATGTTTTTCATGGTATAAGATAATGTATTTTTTGAATGTTTTTCAAGCTTATACACAACTAAATAATCATAGAAGCACCAAGAGCTTAGCTGTAGTGATATTTCCTCTACATTCCAAATGAAAAGTTGAGGTTTCAAGTCCTCATAATGGGCAACTGTGTGCGCACACACATCCTACCAAACAACCACCTAAAAACAAAAAAGAAAAAAGAAATAAAAAATTAAAAACGTAGAAGCAAGCAGACAAAATAATGATTCAGATGGATAGGAACTCCTACGCATGGCACTATGTCAATATAGTTTATAAATATGAAGGAGTTGTCTGAGAAACCACAAAAATACATTGCCAATATCATACTCAATAAACACAGTTCCGGAAAAAATAAATAAATGTCTTTTAAAACATGTCTTTTGACAAAAGAAGCGAAAACAACTTTGACTCGGTTCCTATAAGGATCAACAACCACAACGTAATGTCGAATCATCTTACATAACTTGCAGAATCCGTAAACAAGAACACAAGTTTAATAACTACTACACAGAAATGTAAAAACCAACTATTATATGCCCTGATAAATACCCATGAGCATTATTCTATTAGCAAATCTCCAGAATATTTTAGACATGGCAGAAGAAAAATTGTATATATTATGATAAATAGTTCTGTTAGAATATTTTGGGTCATTATGTAATTACATATAGTTGGTAGGGTCATTGTGTAATTAGCTGAGACCTGTACTCTATATAAGCCACTGTACTAGGGTTTGATATGTATGAAATACACATTATGTATCCACTGTGTTATCCCTCTCTCTCTCTCTCTCTCTAGTCGCAACATGGTATCAGAGCGGTACGAGACAATGGGAAAACTAAGATTATGGTTGTGATTGCATCTGTGGTGTTCTTCTACAAATCAGAATCGAGATCGAAGTTGATTCTGTTCTTCGCGACAGGTTTGGCCGTCGTTCTGGTTTGGCGATCGGAGGTTTAAAGCTGTCGGAGGTTTGAAGCTTCTTGTCTGTCGTTCTCAAATCTGAAGCCCTTCGTTTTGTAGGCCGAGGCTGCCTTGGTTGTCGCAAGTTGCAGAGGTTGCATCATCGCGAACCCTCTCTGCTTGGTTGTTAAATCGCCGATTGTGTTGGGTTGCCGTCATCACCGCTGCAAGGGCTAGGGTGTGTACTAGCCTTGATTCTTCATTGCGAACCTTGGGTGATTGGAGTTTATGGTCGGTGGCATAGATCTGGTTCTTGCCGGCGCTGATTGTGAAGGAGAAGAGTGGTGTTTGGCTGCAAGCGTGAAGTTATTCCAACCTTGGATTACTAAAACCGGAATAGCAGAGAACTCGTTTTGATTTGGCCCGTTTGTCCAGATCCAAACCCGTTTGCCCAGATCCGGCCCATTTGCCCAGATCCGGACCGTTTGCCCAGATCCGACCCGTTTACCCAGATCCGGCCCACCTGCCCAGATCCGGATTCAGTTTTTTTTTCCCCAGGTTCGGTTTTCTTCTCTGTTTGTCCTTCTCCATGGCTGCTGCCGGTTCCGACCTGTTTTCTTCTACTTCTTTCAATCCTCCCATGACTTCTGTCAAGTTCAATGGCAAGAACTATATTTTATGGGCCAAGTCCGTAGCTATTTTTTTGAAAGCCAAAGGCTTTGGCTCTCATTTGGTTAAGGATAAGCCTAAAGAAAGTGATGCAGATTTCAGTTCATGGGACCAAAGGGATGCTCAGATCATTTCCTTAATGTTGAATTGTATTGAACAAGATATCAGCTCCCACCTATTGTATTTGGATACTGCCAAGGAGATATGGAATCGCCTCCAACAGCTATATTCAGGTACTGGTAATATCACCAGAATTTATGAGGTGTGCAGACAATTCTTTGACCTCCGGCAAGGTACTCATAGCCTTGCAGAATACTTCTCCCAGTCAATGGGAATTTGTGAAGAAATGAACTTGTATCAGCCTATCACCTCTGATGTAAAGAGCATGCAACAACAACGTGAGGATTTTAATGCTGTTCGATTTCTCATGGGGTTGTCACCTGAATATGAATCAGTTTGTGTACAGATTTTGGGTAGCCCTACACTTCCCTCTCTTCCTGATATGTTCTCCAGACTCTAGTGTGCTACTTTATCTAGTGGCGCTTCTGGGAGTGCTTCAAGTGGTGTCACTGCTCCTCCTAGCAGTGAACATTCTGCATTAGTTGTGAACCAGGGTGGTTATCAGCCTTCTCGTGGCGGTGGCGGTCGGTTTACTCGTGGTCGTGGTCGTGGTCGTGGCAGAGACTCAAAACTCTGCACTCACTGTGGTCTTACTAATCACACTGTCAATTACTGTTGGGATCTTCATGGGAAACCACCACCTTCTTCCTATGCACATCAAGTAACCTCTAATGAAGGGGATTCTTCTTTCTCTGCCACACCAAATGCTTCATAAGTGGCTGCTCCACAAGTGGCTGTTGAGCCTGCTATGGTCACCATGACAGTTTCCCGCGATGAGTATGCTCAGTTTATGTCTCAACAACGGCCTTCCACCTCATCTTCCATGGTTTCCTTTGCCCAATCAGGTAGTGCACCTGCATGTCTCTTATCCTCTCGTCAAAGTCCCTGGATTCTTAACTCTGGCGCATCCGATCACATGACTGGTAGTTCTCATCTCTTATCTAATTTTCAGTCTGTTTCTTCATCACAAAGTGTAACTCTTGCTAATGGCTCATCCACTAAAGTTTTGGGTGTGGGAACCACCCAACTCACGTCCTCTGTGTCCCTTTCCTCTGTATTATTTATTCCTCAATTCCCTTTTAATTTGATGTCCATTAGTCAAATTACTAAATCTCTTAATTGCTCCGTTACATTTTATCCCTCGTGTTGTATTTTTCAGGATCTCAAGACGATGAAGAAGATTGGTACGGGACATGAAGTAGGTGGCTTGTATTACTTTGATATTGGGCCAACTCCCACGGCTTTTCAATCATCTTTGTCTCCTTTCCAGTGGCACTGTCGTTTCGGCCACCCATCCTTATCAGTTTTGCAGCGTCAAGTCCCCAGTCTCAGTCTTAGTCGTGTTGAGTCCATGGCTTGTGAAGCATGTCAGTTTAGTAAGCATTGTCGTGTATCTTTCAAACCGAGAGCTACCAATCGTGTTGCTAGTCCTTTTCAGTTAATTCATTCAGATGTATGGGGCCCAATAAAACATATTTCTCTTAATGGATTTCGTTATTTTGTGACTTTTGTGGATGATCATTCTTGTATGACTTGGTTGTTTTTAATGAAAAATCGTTCTGAGTTATTCTCTATTTTTCAAATATTTCGCAAAGAAATCAAAACTCAATTTGGATGTTCCATTAAAGTTTTATGTTCTGACAATGCCAAAGAATATTTCTCGGACCCGTTTGAGACTTATTTTCTAGCTAAAGGCATCATTCATCAATCATCTTGTACTTATAATCCTCAACAAAATGGAGTAGCTGAACGTAAAAATCGTCATCTCCTTGAAGTATGTCGTGCCCTTTTATTCCATATGCATGTTCCCAAACGTTTTTGGAGTGATGCTGTTCTTACAGCCTGTCATCTTATTAATCGGATGCCTTCGTCAGTGTTAAAAGGGCAGTCTCCTCACTCTGTTCTATTTCCCGACTCCGCATCGTTTAATCTTACTCCTCGGGTCTTTGGATGTGTGTGTTATGTCCATAACCTTGGGCCCGGTCTTGACAAACTCGACCCCCGTGCCACTAAGTGTGTTTTTCTTGGGTATTCTCGCACTTAGAAGGGTTATCGTTGCTACAGTCCTCATTTTCAGCGCTATTTCACTAGTGATGATGTCTCCTTTTCTGAGTCTCTCCCATTTTTTTCTGATTCTACTACCCCTCTCGATATTACTTTAGCGCTACCTATGCCAACTGTTTCCTCTCTGCTTCTTGCTTCCCCACCTCCTTGCTCTGTTGTCCCCTTGCAGGTTTATACTCGACGACCTGAACCGCTTACTTCGCTCCCTTCATCTCCTTCAGAGTCTTCGGATCTGATGCCTTTACCTGATGATTTGCCCATTGCTCTCCGTAAAGGTATTCAGTCGTGTGTTACTGCACATCCCATTTCTAACTTTGTCTCCTACCATAATATTTCCTCCTCTTTATCTTGTTTTTTATCCAAAATGTCTGCTACGTTTGTTCCCAAGACTTTGCAGGATGCTCTTTCTAATTCGGATTGGCGTAACGCCATGGTAGCTGAAATGGATGCCCTACACCGTAATCGGACTTGGGATCTTGTTCCCTTACCTCCGGGCTCCAAAACAGTTGGTTGTAAGTGGGTCTATACTGTTAAATACCTTCACCATGGGTCTATTGAGCGGTTGAAGGCTCGTCTGGTGGCAAAAGGGTACACTCAGACTTATGGTATAGACTACGATGAGACCTTTTCTCCTGTTGCTGAGATTTCTTCTATTCGGGTACTTATTTCCATTGCTGCCAATTGTCACTGGCCTTTGTTTCAATTAGATGTCAATAATGCCTTCTTGCATGGTGACTTAGTTGAAGAAGTTTATATGGAGCAACCACCTGGGTTTGTTGCTCAGGGGGAGTATCGTCACACTGTTTGTCGCCTTAAAAAGGCCCTGTATGGATTGAAACAATCTCCACGAGCTTGGTTTGGAAAATTCTCTGAGGCGGCATTAGAATTTGGTTTTAACAGATGCCAGACCGATCATTCGGTATTTCACCAGCGCACTAAAGCTGGCTTCATTTTTCTTGTGGTGTATGTAGATGATATTGTGATCACGGGTGATGATTCTGAAGGCATTGCTAAGTTGAAGTTGTTTCTGCAAAATCGATTCCATACTAAAGACTTGGGTAAACTTAGGTATTTCTTGGGTATTGAAGTTGCTAGATCCAAGAAGGGTATAAGTTTATCTCAACGCAAATATGTGTTGGACTTGTTAGAAGAAACAGGTATGTTGGGTGGTCGTCCAGTTGATGCTCCTATGGATTCAAATACAAAACTTGTGTTTGATGAGGGTGATCTATTTAATGACCCGGGCAGATTTCGTCGCCTTGTTGGGAAATTAATTTATCTCACTATCACTCGACCTGATATTTCATATGCAATTAGCGTTGTAAGTCAGTTCATGGGAGCTCTTAGAATGCCACATTGGGTTGCTGTTCTTCGGATTATCCGATATCTCAAGCAAGCTCCAGGTTTTGGGTTACTATATAAATCAAATGGTCATCTCATGGTGGAAGGTTTTTCAGATGCTGACTAGGCTAGTTCTCCATCAGACAGGCGATCTACTACAGGCTACTGTACATTTGTAGGAGGAAATCTTGTTACATGGAAAAGTAAAAAGCAAACGGTGGTAACTCGATCTAGTGCTGAAGTTGAGTACAGGGCAATGGCCCATACAACTAGTGAGTTGACTTGGATACAACATTTTCTAAAAGAACTTGGGTTGACAGTTAAAACTCCTACTCCATTGTTCTGTGATAATCAAGCAGCTGTTCACGTTGCATCAAATCCTGTGTTTCATGAGAGGACCAAACATATTGAAGTTGATTGTCACTTCATTCGAGGAAAAATATTAAGTGGGAGCATCTTTACTCCATTTGTGAAGTCTGAAGATTAGCTGATATGTTTACCAAAGCATTGGGTCATAATCGGTTAAGGACTATCTGTTCCAAGCTGGGATTATTTGATATATACTCTCCAGCTTGAGGGGGAGTGTTAGAATATTTTGGGTCATTATGTAATTACATATAGTTGGTAGGGTCATTGTGTAATTAGCTGAGACCTGTACTCTATATAAGCCACTGTACTAGGGTTTGATATGTATGAAATACACATTATGTATCCACTGTGTTATCTCTCTCTCTCTCTCTCTCTCTAGTCTCAACAAGTTCAAAGTCATTGCCGCAACTGTTCAGTTGCTTCATAGTAATACAAAGACTCACTGAACATTAGAATTTAATGATCCACTGAAAACAACCATAATAGGGCAAATTGCCTGCCCCACCTCCCAAAAAAAGAAAAAAAAGAAAGAGAATTTCACGAATTTGTAACGACCCTAAACTAATACCATTTATACAAAAAATTTCGGTATGACCTCCGCTAAAAAGGGATCCTACGACAACCTGTTTAAATGCATTTTTAACCTGTCTCAGTACTATAAACATATAATACATTCCAGCATCTCTTTCATCCATTCATCATGCCTTAACTTAGTTCATTCCATGGTCCAGATAACATAATTATAGTCCTAAAATACAAGATTAATATCAAATGTCCATGTTTTACAATATTTAGACAGCTTATACAAAAGTTACAGCCCATAGGTATAATTATAATATTAAGAGTCCATAAATCTTCGTATAAAATACATTATGCTAAATCTTACAAAAATAGTGAGACCCACGTACAAAAACAGCAAAATAAGCTTCTAATCCATACTAAGTCTGTGGTATAATGTCATCCGCCACTTCTTTCCCGTTTCCTGAAAAATGTTAAATATATGGGGTAAGCAAAATTATTCAGTAGGTAGTGCCTAAGACGCACCTCTTGAAACCCCGCGAATCCAAATAGAGAATAGGATAATAGGAATTTGGGGTCATGCAAAGCCGGGAAAACACAATATCAATTCTAAGTTCAAAGCAAATAAATCTCGTGCCATGAATGCAATGTTATGCATGTCACTCCCCATTTTCAGAAAAACATCATCACTTCACAAACTGTTAATATAACCCGTCCTTTGGTGACTCCGCAGCGACACGAAGGAAGGATTGGCTACTGTCCCTAACGTCTGGGTACCTCCGTAGCGTCATTTGGGGCCCAAATAGCTCAACCACGCTAGGGCAATCTCCTTAGTTCCCTCTAAGCTATATTAATACACCGGCCCTTTGGTGACTCCGCGGCGACCGAGTTTTTCTCAAAAACCTTTTCATCAAATTCTCCCCAAAAATTCCCTTTTTCATTATTATCAAATCGTTGTACCCTTTTTTCTTTCATGCCCAATGCTATGGATGTAAGTCACATGCTATATATACAAAATCAAGTCATTTAAGAGGCAAATAAATCAAATTAATCATGCTTGACAACAATTATGGTAGAATGACTCACAAAAGCACAAGATAGTGAGAATTAGAGATCCCTACCTCTATTTTATGCAAAATCCCCAATTTTCACCTCAAATCCTCAAAATGGGTCAAGATTTTCGGACTCCCTAGGTTGCTCAAAACTGAAATTGCTGGTACACATGTGTAGAGCTCACCGTGCTCTCCGTTTTGCCGCAAACGGCACTTAAAAATTTGAAACGGTTGAGAAGAAATCAAGCTTGTAAATGATGGTAAAAGAAAAGAAAAAGGGAACTGAGAGGAGAGAGAGAGAACGTAATTGAGAAGAGAGAAAACGAGAGTCCGGTATGTGAAGTCATTTGTAATAACTTTGGCACAGGTGGGTCCCACTGCTATAATAATATCTCATTTGCTCCCCACTATGTCGGCTGCCATCTCCTCATGATCAGACAAGAGATACATATATATATATATATATATTTATGAAATTTAACCAAACCAAATCCCATTAATATATTCCTTGTGGGTCCCGCGGCAACACATTACCAATCTCTTTTATTCTTCACTCAATTCGCACGGCTGGCACTTGGCAGCAAGCTTCTCAGATCCATCTGATATCATATATATATATATATATATATATATATAACAAAGCTAAATTATCCCATTAAACATCACAAGTGGGTAAAAGCTGCAACCACAATTAAATAATTAATTATGGTAACCAAAAATATAATGAGATGAATTAAAATCTTAGAAAAAAAAAAAAAAAATTGGTTTGTCACAGAAATGTTGCAAATCCCCTTTTGCCATTAGTTGTTCTGATAGTAAAGAAACAGAAATGAAGTTATGTGATGATCACGTGTGAAAGAACCAAAAGTAAATCTCATTTTTACCCTCTTATAGACTGATATGCCATTGAATATTTCTTGGTTGTCCTTCATCTACTGTCTGAAACTCAAACCCCTTGATCTCTTCCATTTATAGGAGATCATCAAATTGGTTGTTGCAGACACCTTTCCCTCCTACACCATCGAATCCAACCTCAGTGACTACCACGGGACCATCACAGTCTGCCACGAGGCACTGCAGAGGAGGACCAAGTCTCTCGCAGGGCTGCCATTGAATGTGTTTGATTACGAGTCAATTTTGTGTCAGAGTTGTGAGATGCCTGTAGGTTACATTCAGACGCTGAAGGGTATAGCCAGACTGCTCTTGCTCAACATTGAGGAGTATTAATTCCTTGGCCATCATTGAGGGTGGTTTGGTGGCGAGTACCAACGGGTATTGCAAGGCAATTTATGCTTCTGGTGGAGCATTGATCCACTAGTGGATAACTGGTGGATTTTTGTGAACTAATGCTCCGGAAATTTGGAATTTTGCAAGTGTTTCCATCTGATTTCTAATAACACAAGTTGCTAACGATATGGCCTAATCACAAACATGACTACGATGAACATAGAAGGTGGGGGTATGTATATAAATCTAAACAATGCAAACATCACCATACTTTCTCTCTCTCTCCCTCTCTCTCTTTGTATGTGTGTGTAGGTTTTGGGTGTTTTATACTACTAAATAGACTAGTTGACATAACATTCTCATGAACCTTGTTTGTTCAGCCATAACCAAAGCTCTTGGTGGCTTCACTGCCTATGCCTGTAGCATTGTTGACTAATTCCCTCCAAAATGTTTCCAGAGCTGTGAGAGTTGAGGGTTGAGAGTTGAGAGTGGTGAGTCGAGAGAGTTTGAGAGTGGCTTCAATGGCTATGCCAATTATATTGTTGTTGAGAATTGACTGTAGTTGTGAGAGTTTTAATATGGATTTCTATAATTTCAATTTTTTTGAATAATTTAATAATTAAACGTTGAAGGGCAAATAAGTCAATTACCTACCTTACTAACAGTTAGAAAACGACAAGTACCTTATTTGCTATCTTTTCATACTTTAGCGGTTTTATTGCACTGATAGAAGGTTATTTGCAAAATCTCAATAACTGTTGTAGTAACATTGCCTAGATATATATTGTAATTCATGTCTGTCAACAGATTAAGGTACATAAAATAAATCCATCCGAGGATTTACCAAGTTTTCATGTGCACAAAGATCAAGCAGAAACTTACTGCTTTTGCGACAGCAAGCCAGTGAAAGGAACGCAAGAAAGCATCATCTTGTGACGGAAGACTATCATGATTCCACAATGTAATGCTTTTAAATTTTGCATTCATCTCCCAACAATTTGAGTTTCCTTCAGGTATATCAGAAGCTTTTTTCTTGTCCGGACTCATCTTTCCTAAAACGAAGCCTGAAGAACAATGATTCAGTCATAAAAAGAAACATTAGAATATTATTAAAAATAGAACATAAACATACTTGGATATTAAAAGCTCTTTAAGTAAAACATCAGAAGAGAAACACTTGAAACCACATTTTATATACTCAGATTTGTTTACAAGTGTAGAAAAAAATATAAGATAAAAAAAAAGAGAACAAAAAGAATCTAGGAATCATTCCCACAGGTCCTTAGTCATAAAATGTAATGAAAGGAGTTACATATTAATCAGCATCAGCATCAGCATCAAATAAAAATGAAGAAAACATAATATATGACTCAAAACTCAATTAAACAAGTTCCAAGTGGACACTGCATCATTTAACATGTCCCAAGTCAAATTTTAGGACTTGGAAACATCTTTCCCATGCCTCTTATACGGTTTAAAAGAGGGATGCCACTTACCCCTATCAATGAACTCTCAATGTTAACATAAGGACTCTCCTCAACCACAAAATCCAAACAATGTGATGGCATTATGTGGTAGAGATGTCATTGCCTGGATGTTTGGTCACCAATGTCTTGGATTTGCAAAGCTTCTAATTATGTTTTGGTCTCATATCCTAAGCACTGATTTGTAAAATGTACATTCCTTTCATGTACATCTTTCAAAAGTTACATCCAACTAGTAACAGCTCTGTGCGCACATAATCAACCATATATAACATAAAACCTTTCAACTAGTGATAGTCTTGTCATAATCTACTGTCTACACCATCAACCCCTGCTTAATGTCCTCGGATAAGTCAAAGTTTGAGTTTTCCACAAATTCATCTGCCTTCTATATTAGCCTCTTGGACAACCATTTCTTGCCAGATGCAGTAACAAGCTTCTACACTGCATTCCCCAACACGGAGCCCATCTTCTCACCCCATTATAGATTAACAGAAGGTCTAAACTATTGCCAAATGTATAAACAGATCCTCAACCAAGTAAATTCATCTATGAACTTACTGAAATTGATTTAAAAAATCCTTATATTATTTTTATTTATTTATTATTTAAATTAGAAACAGCTGGGGCTAACAGATTTTTTTTTATAGATGAGGTCTGCTTGCTTTGCAATACAAGAATCCATTTAGGACTACAGAAGTTGAGAAGTGACACCAGATTTCTACAAGTGATACTCCTCATTCCACAAATTCAACCAAATTAATTTGAAACTCTATGATTATTAGTTAATGAGTGAGAAAAAATATTCAAAGAAAAAGTTTGCAAGCTCATATATGCAATCCCAGAGAGAATGGTACTTATTGTTTCAATATTTTCCTCTTTCTAATCTATAGATGAGTTTGAGCATGTAAGGCACTCCGCATTGTGGGAGTGCTGGCTTATGTCTTATTTGTAATTGGGCACTTGTTTTCCGCTCTGTGGCTTCAATGCCGTCTATTACAATTTGCCATCCATTTGGTTGGGCTTTGAAAAGTGTCTCAATTTGGAACAGTGTCACAGTTTCTGGAGCTAAATTCTTGGGTTGCTTAATCTTCTTAGACTGGTCAAAAGCTACTCTAAGACTCTTTCGTTTAATACCTTGATTGTATTTAGCAGCTTTTGTGGAAATTGAACAAAACTACCTTTTTTTTTGCTCTAATTTACGGTGTTTTGGTTCAATATGTATAATTGTATCATCATGTGTTTGATAAATTATGATGTAATTCAATTCTGCAGCAGGATTTTAATAATAAGAGGTAATTATAGATAATAGCAGGCATTTAACAGCATACAGCCTTATAGCAAAATTAGTATGATTTTCAACAAGCACGCATGTACAGATTGAGGAAACAAAGAAATGATTAGCATTAATTACCAGAATAGCCCTGGGGAAGGGAGAAGGTTGTTCCTTGTAACTCCCTTCCTCTGAAGTAAGCTTCCTCCATAAGACCCTCAATCTCAATCCCTACATAAAGAAATTCAATATATATATATACACATATACATATCAGTTATATATAGAGAGAGAAACGGAGGTAAAAGAAAGAAATTACCAGTTGTTTTGGGCTTGAAGTTGTGAGAAACATAGGAAGGTCCATCGTGTTTGATGCAGCAAGGGAGCTGATGAATCTGACCCGTCAGATCCACCGTCGACTCCCGACGGCTAAGATTGATGCTCCGATCTCTGAACCTCTATCCCCATCCATGGACTTCACTCACGATCACCAATTTTACGCTCCAATTGAGTAAGCCCCTAATATTTTTGTCTTCGAACAACTAGAACCCCAAAACTGTCGACTTTTTTGCCCGCGCTTTTATTTTATTAATTTCGGATTTATATTTTAACAGAACATTTAAATAAAATCAAAATTTAAAAAAAAAATTAAATTAAAATCCTTAAACATACGCACCCGTGCGGCCCTTATGTCAATTGTGCTATTGCTAATGCTTATTGGGTATGAGTAGCCCAGTTCAGTTCGAGTTTTTCGGAGATTTAATAACTTTCCTTCTTGACCACATTTCAAATATAAGAATATTTGAGCAAAATAAATATACAGTGTACATAATATGAGTTAAAAAAAAAAAAAACTCTCACGGAAAAATAAATCTAAGTTTAAAAATGAAAAATAAACCAACCTACTTTAATATTGACTCCATTTTAGTACACTCCAAGAGCTCTCAATTGATATATTTTTTTATTATTGTAAAATTTATGTCTCTTCGTAAGTTAAAAAAAAAAAAAAAAACAACAACAACAAAGAAGGTTTGGCGCACCTCTCCTAAACCATTCACTTGACGATTTATTCTGCATCTTTTGTATCATAATTGCACATGTTCATCAAGTTTTAGTGATTGTAAATTTTGTTCTAAAACAATTGATTTAAAGATAAAATAATTTGCTCTTCATTCCTTATTTTTTGTCCATGTTTATAGTTTTAATAACTTAAATACAAATTTTAAGTAATGACAAATAATTTTTGCACGAGACTATTAAGAAAGGAACATTTGAAAATCATGATTTGGAGAATAGATATTAGAGGGGAAGGGGAGGATGGGTTACTCCAACACCGACACTCATATCACACCATAGGGCTCACCTACCACTTGGTGGGCTACGGCCGAACACCCCATGTTAAAAATTTGAAGAAATAAAAACTTTGTTATTAATTTTTTTTTTTTAACAAGAAAAACTTTGTAATTGAGTAGGGAGGTTACATATCAATATTACTATTTATGTATAAAATAAAAATCTTCTTCTTCTTTTTAAAATGGTTTATGTTTCTTCTTCTTCTTCTTCTTCTTTTTTCCCTGCATATATACATATATAGAGTAAAACTATTCCTCAATGGCAGGTAAAGCTTATTACAACAGCAGCCTAAAGCTCAACATATGAAAGTAGATCTCGGTAATATGAAAGCATTTAGGAACGCTGCCTATTCCTCAACCTTGTAACACTTTACCTCCATTGCACACCTTAAACATAACTTTTGTATTTATTTAGCATATCCGCATGAATTAATTTATATCTAAATAATCAAACAATCTTTACATTTACAAAAACCAGTATAAAATGATACAAAATATATATATATATAGGGTAGTGATCTAATAATTTACATGGCACATGAATAAGGCCGTTCAACAGACAAACTCTTCTTCCAAACTGCTACATCAATTTATTTTGATCACGACTCCTCACAGTTCTCATCCTCCTGTTACCTAAAATATATTAAGAGTAAAATATTCTTTTTGAAAAATATTTTTTTTTAGGTAAAATATTTTTTTATTTTTAGTTTACCGGTAGTTGGCAGAGGTTTACAAGGTTGAGATCGAGTCCATCGCGCGAGGCATGTAAAAATATTTTCTGAAAAATATTTTACTTCCAAATAAACGGAGCCTAAATAAGTCGCAAAATGCTCAAGTGTAGGAATTTCTTATGAGCTTCCTCTAAACCATGATAAAAATGAGCCTTGTCATGAGACTAGCAGGTGTCATCTGTCGCTTCTTTTCTGCATCTCCTTCTGGCTTGTAAAGGGAAAACCATTTGCCGGAAATTTCAAACCATCCTCTGTTTCAACTTTCAATCTCCCTATCTCTACTGATTTTCCCAGCAAGACTTGCATTTTCCATCAAATCATGCATTGCTGTATATCAAAATTAAAAACATGCAATAATAAACAAAAAGTAGGAACTAAAAAATAAATATTACTATCATTTTCTAATAATCAAGAAACTTTAACTGATCAAGAAATTATGACATTTCATTTCTACAAACTTGGTTAGGAGTAGAAACTTGGAGAAAGTATTAGGCTAAGTTTGGCTGCATGGAATTGGAATTGGTGGAATTAGAGAAAAGTTCAGTTCAAAGTTACAGAAAATTGAACTAAACTTTTCTCTAATTCTAAGGCTCCAATTCCATGCGGCCGAATATAGCCAGTGGTAAATTCCCTTTGCTATCTTGTATTACTTACCATGCATGTGGTAAATGAAATAAAGAAACTCAAGCAGTAAGCTATTAACTCTTTGTGGACTCCACCCTTGAGCTACAAAAGCAACAATTAATACAAGATCAATGAGGGTTGATTTGCATTCTTTAAAGTTGAATTAACAATAAATATATAGAGGCTTCAACAATGGAGTACATAGCAGCATGTGAACTCCTGCTAGTTGTGAAAAAGAGTTGTTTAAGCTTGAGCACTAGCAAAATAAATGCAACCCATACACCAAATTTTAACTTGGCAAGCCAATAAAAGAACCACCTTCATATCAAATATGAGTTTTTCTTTTGAGTTCATTTTTTTTTCATTTTAGCATCGAAATTCAAAATATGGTTCAAACAATATGATTTAATTAAGTCTATCCAGCATGTCCGAGTATATATGAAGACATTAGACCTTATCACAATGTATTTTTCCCATAGAAACAGAAATTGAAGCATTGGTCCTTCCCAGCTCTCAAACCAGAATTGGGACTTGTTGGGTATGTATAACCATTATAAACATATATCTAAACTTGAGTAGAATATACAACATTCGAGCATATTAAATATCAAATTTTCAGCACATTAGTCATTGATAAGGCAAGTACAATACCTCAGGGAAAAAAATTTTGGCTTTAATGAGTGTAAGGAGTTGTCTCATCACTCTAATGCCCATTTCGGGGACCAAAAATAAGACAATGATGCTTATATAAATATTTCAAATTTTTTATTTTCAAATTGCTATGGAAAAATAATTTGAACCTTCAAATACCTGCGATCAAGAATCTTACGGAAATATTTTGAGAAGATATACAAAAATAAGTACCCATACAAGAAGTCCTCCACATCAAATCATCTAGGATTTAGACAGTGATAATATTCCTTATGAAATTGTTACCATGTGAAGATTCTTTTAGACAGAAATTATGCAGTAAGCATACCAGTGACCCTTTATACTGATTTGATTCAGAACTGCACAAAATCTCTGAAAACAAACCTGCATGTTTAATAACTTTAACTTATCTCAACCTCATGGTACCTGATTTCAATAGTACATTTCCATTGACATGAGAAATCGACCCCTGCACAAAAAATCATGCATTTCTTAGGGACTACTAATTCTGGATCCAAACAAATTTAAGAAACAGAATACAATAAATAAAATCTAGGAGCTCTAACTAGAAAATAAAGCAAAAACCCATAAAAGAGAAGCAAAAGAAATAAATGTCTCTAGCTATGAAATGGACTGCAAACTCCTTGACACAAGTCTTGTAAGAATCTGCAGTCACATACATCCTCAAAGTCTAAAGGTTGAAGGTGACTTTCGATTAATACATGAGTCTTGCTCTTTAAGCTAAAAGTCTCAAGGTTCTCTTTTGGACAGGAAAAAAAAAAAAAAAAAAAAAAAGAATAAACTTCTAAGAAAAGAAAGAAATATTGAGGGTGACTTTCGATTTGGGTCACAGGCATGCTGTCTTACAAATGAAGGTTTGCAGACCTATCTAAACTTAGGTTCCTTCAAGTTGGCTATGCAAACCTGGAAGGAGATTTTAAGGGTCTTCTTTCAAATTTAAGATGGCTTTGCTGGTACAGAAGTCCTCAAACTTTTAGACAAACCAATTTTCATCTAAAGAATCTGGTCATTCTTGATTTATCATGGAGCCAGGTCACAGAAGCCTGGGAGGGTTGAAATCATTTCAATATCTCTGCTTTTGTTTCGTGTGTCTCATCACTTAATTCTTTGTAATTGATTCTAAACAATTCTCTTGAAGAATGAGTGTTTGGTTCGTATTGACCCATCATTTGGGTTTCTAAAGAGACTAGTTTTCTTAAATTTGAAGAATTGTGCTAAACTCAACAGGCTGCCTCTGGAATTTGATTCTATAGAAGCTTTAATGGAGCTCCTCTTTGATGGTACTAGAAGTTCGAAACTCTTATTGGCATGCGTTGTGGGTCATTGACTTAAATTTCTACCAATCAATCACCTAAAATCTCTGTCGGACCTTAGACTTGATGATTCATGTATCACTGAATTACCAGACTCAATTGGTTTGCTAGTGAAATTGTGATGCTTGTCACTAAGGAACTGCAAAATAAAAGTACTTCCAGACATCATTGGGAAATTAGAATCATTATTTGAGTTGTGCTTGTCAGAAGCAAGATTTACAGAATTACCTGATACCATTGGCAACTTAAAATATTTTGAGAATTCTTGAGATGGTTATTCTCCAATAGTGAAGGTACCTAGTGCCACCCAACTGTTACTGAATCTAGAAGAGTTCGATGCCTTGGGTTGTCACTGTTTGGAAGGCAAAATTACTAGTAATATTGAGAGAGTATCCTCTCTGAGAATCTTAAGACTAGGTTGGACACATATCGGTAGCATACCAACAAGCATTTATGGGCTTTCTCACCTCCAAACCCTTGATTTACTAGGTTGCAAAGAGCTTTAGTTTCTACCAGAGTTTCCCTCTAGTCTAGGGAGTCCAAGTGTCACTTGCAAGTCAACGGAGACATTTCTAAACCTTCCTAGCCTGATGAACCTCAAAAAGTTGCACCTTTATGACTGCTCTAAGCTATTGAAAATTCCTGAAGATACTGGGAAATTAGCCAATCTAGAGACCTTGAACGGTATTAGTATTAGCATCCCGTCAATGGAGCTTGGTGCCTTTTCTCGGCTCAGGAAGCTCACCATTCAAAATTGTGAACAACTTCAATGCCTTCTGTTGAAAGATATAAATATTTCTATATAACAGTGGAGCAAAATCCTCCACCAATCATGGTGCCTCCTTTGACTATTGTACACCTTCCATATTTTCTTATCTTTACCATGCCTATATATAGGCTCTTTGTACTCGAGCAAAATATATCTGAATAATATAAATGTAGCCCGTAGTGGCTCTCTTTGTCCATGGATATATGCCTTAGTGCCGAATCATGTATATGCCTGTGTTCTCCGTCTTCTCTCTATAGTCACTATAGAGCGACGAAATGGAGGAGCTCACTGTCACCATCCAGTCTCAAAGACTTACGAGGCCTACACTATGTATCTGGTTAGAAATCCCGAAAATCACAGAATACTCGCAATCGTCACTGGGAATGATTTGTTGGCAACAAAAGTGGCTGAAGGGAGTCCTGAAAGGGAACAACAATCAGAGAATTGTGGTTATTGTCAGTGCGAGGGTCTGGAATGGGAATAAGGGGCTGAGAAATGCCCTTTTGACCTTCTGGAGATTTTCATTGGGAATCATTGCTTACTGTACCTTTTACCTGAGATGCCTTACTTCCCCACCCCCAAATCCCTGAAGCATTTCTTTACAGATAGCCAAAACCCAAAACTTCTTCTTTTTGGTATCAGAGCCAAGTTATTCTTGTAATCCCATCTAGAATTTGAGAGGGGATATTGGAATTATTATCATGGAGCATATTCTCTATGCCTTCACATTCCTTTCCCTCTGAAAGTCTAGAATTAGAAGCAAGATCCATCTAATCAACTGGAGTCTCTGGTAAAGGTACTGGCTGAGAGATTTGATATATATGCTCCACATGGTCAATAGTAGCGAAGGCATCATATAAATCAGGCATAGGAGAGGTGTTTATGATCTGAGTTCTAAAAGCATCATACTCAGATCGTAAACCCATCAAAAACTGGTAGGTATGCTGGCGGTCTAGTCTCTTGACTAAAAGAGTTAGAGCTTCTTCAGAGAAATCGGAGAGAGGTTCACATTGTGCTACCGTGTTGCCCTTCTAGTTTTTTCGCCATCGAGAACAGATCAAGCCCCATAGCAGTAATGCGGCTATCTCCCGGCGTTGTTCCGGCTTTTCTCGGCGTTGTTCCGACCATTCCCGGCTTAGTTCCGGACATTTTCCCGGCTTAGTTCTGGTCTTTTCCCTGCATTGTTCCGACCTTTTCCCAGCTTACTTCTGGCCATTGGCGAATTCCAGTTTATTTTTCCCACTGTTCATTTTCCCCAACAAGATCTAGTCAATTTCCTGATTTTGTTCCGGACACCTTCCCATCATCTTTCGAGGCGTTTCTTTAGCAAGTTGGGCATTTGTGATATTCATGCTCCAACTTGAGGGGGAGTGTTGAAATATATAAATATTTCTATATAATTGTAGAGCAAAATCCTCCACCAATCATGATAATCTGGTCAATGTCCTTCCAACTATTAATATTTCTATATAACAGTGGAGCAAAATCCTCCACCATCACGGTGCCTCCTTTGACTATTGTCCACCTTCCATATTTTCTTATCTTTACCGTGCCTATATATAGGCTCTTTGTATTCAAGCAAAATATATCTAAATAATAAAAATGTAGCCCTTAATGGCTCTTTGTCCATGGATGTAGGCCTTAGTACCGAACCATGTATATGTCTGTGTTCTCTATCTTTCTCTCTTCCCACACCTCTCCCATGCCTGATTTATATGATGCTTTCGCTACTGTTAACCATGAGGAGCATAGACGTCAGATCTCTCAGCCAGTAACTTTACCAGAGACTCCAATTGATCAAATGACTCTTGCTTCTAATTCTAGACTTTCAAAGGGAAAGGAATGTGAAGACATAGAGAATATGCTCCATGATAATAATTCCAATAATCCCCCTCAAATTTTAGATGGGATTACAAGAACAACTTAGCTCTAATACCAAAAAGAAGAAGTTTTGGGTTTTGGCTATCTACAAAGAAATGCTTTAAGGATTTGGGGGTGGGGAAGTAGGGCATCTAAGGTAAAAGGTACAACAAGCAATGACTCACAATGCAAATCTCCAGAAGGTCAAAAGGGGCATTTCTCAGCCCCTTCTTCCCATTCCAAACCCTCGCACCGACAACAATCACAATTCTCCAATTGTTGTTCCCTTTCAAGACTCCCTTCAGCCACTTTCTTGCCAACAAATCATTCCCAGTAACGATTGTGAGTATTCTATGATTTCCGAGATTTCTGGCCACATACACAGTGTAGGCCTCATAAGTCTTTGCATCGTTGATAGACTGGATGGTGACGGTGAGCTCCTCCATTTCGTCGCTCTATTATGACTAAAAAGAGAAAGATGGAGGACACAGGCATATACATGATTCGGCACTGAAACCTACATCAATGGACAAAGAGCCACTAAGGGCTATATTTCTATTATTCAGATATATTTTGCCTGAGTACAAAGAGCCTATATATAGGCACGGTAAAGATAAGAAAAAATGAAAGATGTACAATAGTCAAAGGAGGCACTGTGATTGGTGGAGGATTTTGCTCCACCGTTATATAGAAATATTTATAGTTGGAAGGAAATTGACCAGATTATCATGATTGGTGGAGAATTTTGCTCCACAATTATATATAAAGATTTATATATTTCAACACCTTCTAACTCTTCCCTCAAGTCTAATCGTACCTGCTCTTCAATTTTTTTAAGTCAGTGAAGAGGTTTCCAAATCCGTCAAATTATCAGAACAAATTCTTAAACCGTACTTAGAGTTACCACAAATTCAAGGACTTGGAAGGTTAGAACTCGTAATAAAATTGGAATGTATCTGGGTGGAGAAAGTTATGTATGCTTGGAGGGCTTGAACAACTAACATCTTTAAGATACTTGACCACATCATGTGCGTATCACTAGAAACATTACCAGATCTTTCAAACTTAACGAAGTTATGGAAATTAGATATTGTGCGATGCAAGAATCTGAATGAAATTAAGGGCCGGTTTGGTATGCGTTTCATATTGCCCACTTGTTTTGTTTTGGGTTAAAACAAAAATACAAAAAAAAATCGTACCAAACAGGCCCTTAAGCATTCTATAGGAGAGAGGTAAGTGTAATTTACTCTTTATTTTTTCTTCTTTACAATTTTAGAATTATTTTTAGTATTTTGAAAGTTTCATGAAGGTGGCTATTTTTTATTTTTCCAAATTCCCTCACTTTTGGAAGGATAGTGAACCCAATAATCTGTTAGCTAAATAAATCCTTATACATAGTCTATCTGGTACGAAAATAATCCAATCCAACATAATATAATATAATATATGATACACTTTAAATATATTATCTAATGTTTTAATATATAATGCTTTTATTATTATTTTCTTCTTCTCTCTATCTGTCTATTTTGTCTCTCTTTATTTTTTTTTTTCATTAATAAAAAGTCAAATACCTACATTTCTACCTTTTTTATATTTTATTTTTCTTCTCCAGCTTCTCCTTCTTTTTTTTTCCTAATAATTGTTTACTAATTTCTTTTAACATTAAATTTTTTTTACAAAAACTATATATCCTTTTCGAATCGGGTTGTCAGACCGGACCAATTAATAACAAATCGGATGTGGATTCAATCATAAATAATCTATCGAGTTATTGGAATCAGAACTCCATATTATGGGATCGGATATCCTATTAACAACAAATCAGATCAAATATAACTTTAAGAATTGACATTAGACTCGATGTCCAGGCCAGTAATATTGCTGTTAAGAGTTGACTACAGTTGGGAGAGTTTAAATATGGGTTTCAGTATTTTCATTTTTTTTTTGTATACAATGATTACATATTGAAGGGTACATAAGTAATTTATCTACCTTACTAATGTTAAAAAACGGAACGTCCAGATTTGCTAATTTTTCATAGTTTACGGGGTCTATTGCACTAAGAGGGGGGAATTTGCAAAATCTCGATAGTTTGAGGGTTTTCTTGAAATTTACCCGCCAAAGGAACTGTTGTAGCAACACTGCCTGGATTAATGTTTTAATTCATGTCTTTCAACGGATTAAAGTATATAAAATTTAAATTAATCTGAGAATGTGCTCAGTTTTTCATGTGCAGAAAGATCAAGCAGAAACTTACTGCTTTTGCAACAGCAAGCCAGTGAAAGGAATGCAAGGAGGCATCGTCTTCTGACGGAGGACTATCATGATTCCACAATGCTATGCTTTTAAACTTTGCATTCATCTCCCAACAATTTGAGTTTACTTCAGGTATATCAGAAGCCTTTTTTTCTTGTCTGAACTCTTCTTCCCCAAGACGAAGCGTGAAGAATGATGATTTAGTCATTAAAAAGACAGTAAAATTTAAAATATAATCAATTAAAAAAAACTATGATATTAAAATCTCTTTACATAAAAATCTGAAGAGAAACAGTTGCAATTATATAGCTAGATTTGTTTACAAGCGTTGAAAAAAATATAAGATAAAAGAAAGAAGAGAACAAAAGAATCTATGATTCACTCCTACATGTCCTTATTCATTAAATGTAATGAAAGTTACTTACTCAACCAGCATTAATTAAACATGAAGAAAATATAATATATGCTCAAGACTTTATTAAACAAAGTCCCAAGTGGGCTCTGCATTATTTAATATGTCCGAAGTCAGCTTTAGGCCTTGGAAGCATCTTTCACATGCTTCTTATACAGTTCAAAAGAGTGATGCCACTTGCCTCTACCCACAAACTCTCAATATGATGCCATTATGTAGTAGAAATATCATTCCCGAGATGTTTGGTCAAGAAAATGCTAAGCCTCTAATTATGTTTTTGGTCTAATATCCTGAGAAATCATTCGTAAAATTGCCTCTATCAACAACCTCTCAATATGATGCCCTTATGTAGTAGAGATAGCATTCCCTAGATGTTTGGTCAAGAATATGCAAAGCCTCAATGATGTTTTTGGTCTCATATCCTAAGCACTCATTCTCAAAATGTGCATTCATTTCAAGTACTTCTTTCAAACAGTTACATCCATCTAGGAACAACTTTATGCGCATATACACAACCAAAGATAACATAAGATGGATTGATGAAAAGTTGAAAACCTTGCAACTAAGGGATAATGTCGTTATAATTCTAACCATCAACCCCTGCTTAATGTCCTGGAATAAGTCGAAGTTCGAGTTCTCCACAAATTCGTCTACCTATGGTGTTAGCCTTTGGACCAAGGACGGATGCAAGGGGGGCTCTGGTGGGTTTGAGCCCCACCCCAAAAAAAAAAAAAAAAAAATTACTACAGGTAATTTTAGCCCAGCCCAAAAAAAAAAAAAAAAAAAAAATTAGTAGTACTAGCCCACCCCAGAATATATTAGCCCACCCCAATATATTTTTGGGTCCGCCCTTGCTTTGGACCACCATTTCTTGCCAGATACACTAACAAGCAGTAAGTCAACAAGCTTCTACGCTGCATTCCCCAAAATGGAGCTCATCTTCTCACACAATTATAGCTTCGCAGAAGGTCAAAACTAATGCCAAATGTATGAATAGCTCTTTAACTGAGTAAATCCACCTCTAGTGTATTTTTTATAATTTTTTTGTAATTGATTAAAAAATTCCTATATTTTCTTCTCTTTATTTTATTTTATTTTATTTTTTTATTAATAGCCGGAGCTAACAGATCTTTTTTTGTAGATGAGGTATGTTTTTCTTAATCGTTGGTTTGCAATACAAGGATCCATTTAGGAATACAAAAGTTTAGAAGTGACACCAGATTTTTTTGAGTAATACTCCTTATCCCACAAATTCAACCAAGAGAGAGAGCAAATGAATTCAAGATTCTATGATTATTAGTTAATGAGTGAGAACAATATTCCAAGAAAAAGAATGCAAGCTCATATATATGATCCCAGAGAAAATGCTACTCTTTCTAATCTATAGACGAGTTTGATCATCTTAAGCATTCAGCATTGCAGGTGTGCTTGCTTATGCCTCATCTGTTTTGTCGATGGCAGAGTTCCTTAACAAAGAATGTTTCAGCAACTTCCATCATTTGTAACCGGGCACTTGTTTTTCGATTTGTGACTTTAATGCATTCAGTTACATTTTGCTAACTGTTGGCTGGGCTTTGAAAAGTGTCTCAAATTGGAACAGTGTAACAATTTCTGGAGCTAAATTCTTGGGTTGCTAAAACTTCTTAGACTGGTCAAAAGCACCCCTAGGACTCTTTTATTTAATAGCTTGTTTATATTTATCAGCTTTTTATGGGAATCAAACAAAACTATCTAATTTACGATTTTTTGGGTTAATATGTATAATTGTATCATCATGTGTTTGATCATGTTATGGAGTAATTAAATTCTGCAGCAGGAATTTAATAATATGAGGTAATTATATTTTATAGCAGGCATTTAACAGCATAGAGCCTTGTAGCAAAAATAGTATGATTTTTCAAAAACACACACACAGAAACACACATGTAGAGATTAAGGAAACAAAGAAAGGAATAGCATTAATTACCAGAATAGCCCTGGAGAAGGGAAAAGGTCGTTCCTTGTAACTACCTTCCTCTGAAATAAGCTTCCTCCACACTCAGACCCTCAACCTCAATCCCTACATATAAAAATACGAAACATATATGTATATAAATAAGAGTTATATATATATATATAGAGAGAGAGAAAGAGAGAGAGAGAGAGTAAAGGGAGAGATGGGGGTAAAAGAAAGAATTTAGCAGTTTGTTTGGGCTTGAAGTAGTGAGAAACAGAGGAAGGACCATCATATTTGATGCTTCTGATCCACCTCGACGGCTGAGATTGATGTTTCCGATCTCCCAACCTCTATCCCCATACATGGACTTGACTTGACTTACGATCACCACTCTTGAAATTATTTGCACATATATTTGTATTTTTCATAGTTACACTATACTTTCAAGAAAAGTGTAATTATTTGTGCATATATTACCAACAAGATTTGTAAATTAATCTCTTTTTCATCATTCTCACATAGGATCACTAGATAATTAATTTGTTTTATATTTTCTTTCCTTTCGTTTTTTACCAAACTGATCTTACTTATCTACCTGTGAGTATCGAAGCTGTATCTTCATTCTCACAGTAATATTATAGAAATGCAGAAATGACAATTATCCTTAAAAGGATTTGGAACAGGAGTAAACAAATTTCCTTCCCTCTTGAGCTATTAAAAGATTTTCCAACTTATCTGAGGGTGTCATAGTTAGAAAACGAATATTACAAAGATAACCGAAAGGCATACCTCTCCATACAACCAATCTTGAAACAGAGAACAAACACAAACAAGGAATACAATGGATAGACAAAAGTCTAGGAGCTCTAAGCAGAAACCCGTAAAAGAGAAGCAAAGGAAACCAATATCTTAAGCAATGAAATGGACTGCAAACTCCTTGACACAGGTCTTGTTAGGATCTGTAGTCACATTCATCGCTAAAAATCAGCAATTCTTAATACAGTAGCAATTGTTCTTATCATAGGGATTCCACTTAGCCATTGTCAGCATGTACTGCCAGCCATGTAGCAGCACCAGCAGTCAGTATAATAGGAAGCATGCCAATCCAAAAGCTGAAAGATATGATCATCAACATAACTAACAGCTAAAATTGAATTGAAATAGAACACCACCCAACTCTTTCAACAAGCAAAAACAGAGGCGCCAACAGAAAACTAGATTAGTAACCCTGAGATCACTGCCCATCCCATGGTTACGGTGGAAAGAAAAAGACCTACCGAATGGAGGAGGATACTGAAACATCCCTTTACTCTATTCAGAAAATAGTAAAAGGCGGCTTTCGTTCACTGGACAACCATTTATAGGACATAGTGAACTCCACATTTCTAAAAGAGAGGGCTTATGTTGAAAATCCAAAGAAATAATAATTTGTTTTTGGGTAGGGGGGAGGAGATTACATATCAATATTACTATTTATAAATTAGTAAAAAATAAAAAATAAAAAACACCCTCTTTCAATTTCTGTTCAATTGTTCTCTCTCTGTCTCAATACTCAGTAGCATCCTCCAGAAAAGAATTTGATCTCTTTAATCTCTTCTAAGCATAATCAACAATTTATAGAGAAATTAATAGGGAAAGACCTATGAAATCATCTATTCTAAACTTCCTTTTTCAGATTTTCATATGGTTTATTTTTCTTCTTCTTTTTTTCTTTCTTTATAAGGTAATACTAAGATATGCTGTTAATGTAATAGAAGAACCTACTAAAAAGAGAATACTTTTTAGAAAAGGGGTTAAAGAACAAATCCTCTATATGAAGGTGTAAAGACAAAAAAGAGTAGTGGTTTTGTCGTCTCACCTTTTAAAGATAGGAAAATTATTGATAAAATATCTGAAGTTTCAATGGATTTAATGTAGATAGAGAGCTCTGCCATTTAGCTTGAATAAAGGCAAGGAGAGCTAACCACTCAATCTTCTCAAATAACACAAGAACCACAATATGTAGAGAGGATGCAGCTAACCCCGAGAAGACATGGTGCTAAGAAATATTTGTAGCCAAAAAGAGTTTCAGCAGCAATTTAATCATTATGAAGTGTGAATTGCAGTGGAATAATATAAAACTCTCCACTTTACTTTTGGGCCTGTAGAATTAATCTTATTTCAAGGCTTTTGTATTATTCTTGGTCAATGTTAAAAATTGTGGTTGCAGTGAGGTTAACTGTGAACTAATATTGACTATGAAATATCTTTAGATAGGATAGTAAGGAATATACAAGTCTTACTCTTTTAGCTAGTTAATAAAATCCCATTTTGATGAAAACATGAAAAATAATCAAGAATGTGCATGTGATGAGAACAGAGCATGATTGCTGTTAACTTCAGCCTTTTCACAATGGTCCCTGGAAGTACTGAAACAAAACTGTTCTAACATCCATAGCAGAGACTACCATGCTCCTAATCAACCATATAGTATAGGGATAAACACCAAAACAACCTAAATACTAGTGTTCAATATAGTTCTGAAATGATAATTCATAACTGAATTGATGTTTCATCAATTACCTGAAAAAGGAACAGAGAAAGAAACCACAATTAACATTCAGTTAAGGAAAAAAAACCATCATACAAAGACAACATAGATTAGAAGAAGTAGATAATTACCATGCCATCAGATTGCATGTTAAACACTAAACTCTGACACCCTGCAATTTGCTCTCAACGCTTGACTTTACTAATGTTCGAAATGTCTGGTAATTTTCCTAGTGATTTGCATCCGGAAATGTCCAAGAATGCTAAGAATTTCAGTTCCTCAAGTCCCAAAATCTCACTAAGTTTCTCACAGTTACAAAGTTGCAATCTCTTTAAATTTTTCAGTCTCGACAGATCAGGTATCCTCTCCAAGGCCATGCATGATGACAAGTCCAGCATCTTCAAGGATTTCAAAGCCTCAAGACCTTCTATCTCATGTAGCTTCTGGCACTGGGCGAGGTTTAAATCTTTCAGCATTTCTAAGTTCGATAGATCAGGCAATCTTTCCAAGGATATGCACCAACTCATATTCAAATATTCCAAGGATTCCAATTTGTCAAGGCCCCTAATTTCATTCAAATTCTTGCAATGCAAAGTAACTAAATTCCTTAACTTCTTTAAGTTCGAAAGATCTGGTAAGGTTTCTAGTGATTCACACCATGATGTGGTCAAGTATCTTAAAGATCTTAGCTGTTCAAGCCCTTCAAGCATACATAACTTTATGCACTTAGATATATCCAAACTTATTAGGAGTTCCAATCTTCCAAGGCCTTGAATCTCCGTTAACTCTGAGCATTGGCCAAGTATTAGTTCTGATAAATCTTTCAAATTTGACAGATCTGGCAACCTCTTCATTGACTTGCAAACATTAAGACACAGTTTGAACAGACTTGAGGGAAGAGTTGGAAGGCATTGAAGTTGTTCAGAATTTTGAACAGTGAGTTCCGTAAGCCGAGAAAGGGCACCAAGCTCCATTGGCAGGCTGCTAATGTTAATCCTGTACAAGATCAAGGTCTCCAGTTTGGCTAACTTCCCAATATCTTCAGGAATTTTCAACAGCCTAGAGCAGTCATAAAGTTGCAACTCCTTTAGATTCATCAGGCTAGGAAGGTTTAGAAATGTCTCCATTGACATGCAAGTGACTCGTAGACTTACTAGACTAGAGGGAAGCTCTGGCAGAAACTGAAGCTTTTTGCAACCCCGTAAATCAAGGGTTTGGAGGTGAGAAAGCCCACAAATGCTTGTTGGTAGGCTACAGATATTTGTAAAATTTAGTCTTAAGATTCTCAGAGAGGGTAGTCTCCCAATATCATTGGGAATTTCACCTTCCAAATTGTGACAATGCGAGGCATCTAACTCTTCAAGTTTCAGTAACATTCCAATGGCACTAGGTAACTTCTTGATCAAAGATTCGTTAATCTCAAGAATTCTCAAATGATTTAGGTTGCCAATGGTATCAGGTAATTCTGTAAATTTTGCTCCTGACAAGCGTAGCTCAATTAATGATTCTAATTTCCCAATGGAGTCTGGAAGTTTTTTTAATTTGCAGCGCCTTAGTGAAAATCGTCGCAATTTCAATAGCGAACCAATTGAGTCTGGTAGTTCATTGATACATGAATAATCTAATGTAAGGTCGGACAGAGATTTTAGGTGACCAATTGAGGTAGAAATTTGAGTCAATGACCAACAACTGGCACTAAGAGTTTCAAGCTTATTCATAACACCTATACCATTAGGGACTTCTTTTAAAGAAGTACCATCGATGAGGAGCTCCACTAAAGCTTTCAAAGAATCAAATTCCAGAGGCAACCTTTTGAGTTTAGAACAGTTCTTCACATTGAAGAAAACTAGACTCTTGAGATACCCAATCGATGGGTCAATATGAACCAAATTCTCACACTCTTCAAGAATCAATCTTTCTAAAGTTGCATATGCAGAGAAGTCAGGAGTACTAACCATGTCTCTGCAACCCGTGAGATTTAGAACTTTCAACTTTCTTGCAATCTGAGGAATAAGGAAAAAGAGAATAGCTTAGAATCAATTACAAAGAATTATGTGATGAGAAACATGAAACAAAAGCAAAGAAATTGGTGAAACCTTGATATGATTCCAACCCTCCCAGGCTTCTGTGACCTTGCTCCATGATAAATCAAGAATGACCAGATTCTTCAGATGAAAATTGGTTGGTTTAAAAATTTGAGGGCATCCGTTCCAGCTAAGCCATCGTAACTTTGAAAGAAGACGCTTATAATCTCCATCCAGGTTTGCATAGTCCATTTGCAGGAACCTTAGATTAGATAGGCCTCCAAATTCTTCATTTGTAAAACAGCATGCTTGTGACTCTGATCGAAAGTCAACACAAAGAGCTTCAATCTTTCTTGTTCCCTGCCAAAAGAGAACCTTGGGATAAGTAAATATATATATATATATATATATATATATATATTAAGGCTATAATTATGGTGGACAGAAAAACTAGTATTAATGATTAATGATTATATTCACTCTCTTTCAGGGAATTCCAATTATTATTTCAACTTTTGCAAGGTGGCTCACATAAGGCAACCGCCTAATTGGCCTAGTGATTGAGCCGGCGCTACTTGTAGTTCATCCAAAATTGTGTTAGTAAGGAAAGAAGAAAATTAATGCTTAATAAGGGACACTATTTGTGAAGGAGTTGGATCTTACCGACTGACTCTCCAATATTTCATAGGCTTCCTCATGAAACCACACCCTACTGCGCTCCTCTGGCTCCTTAAAATTTTCTTGACGGACAATATCCCTACCGAGGTCTCTAAGCTGATCATGCATCCTTAGCTCATTGTCATCTCCAATTTTCACCAAGGACGTGAGAATAAGAACTTCAATTCCATTTTCCGGATAAAATTTGCAGTCATCCCACATGTGGAAAGCAATTCTTCTATCCACTCCAATTAAAAAACATGATATATCAAGAAATATCTGTTGTTGCTCATATTCTAATGCTTCGTAACTTATTCTCAGCTTCTTTTGCACTTGTCCATCCGGTATTTTCTTCAACTTCTTCAATGTCTCATTCCACACCGCTTTTCTCTTGCCAGATAAAAAAGAGCCAACAATCTCAAGAGCCAAAGGCAACCCTCCAGTAGTGGACACAACATCTCTAGAGAGAATATCATAGTCTTCTGGAGCATGGTTCATTCTAAAAGCATGTCTGCTGAAAAGTTGAAGAGATTGATTAGAATCCAATTCCTTTGGTTCGTAAGTCCTACAATCTACCTCAGGTAGATTTAGAATATCTTTGTTTCTTGTTGTGACAATTATCCTACTTCCTGAACCAAACCAATCACACTTTCCCACAAGTGAATGAAGATGAACTTTTTGATCGGCATCATCAATGACAACAAGAACTTTCTTCCCAGAAAATCTAACTTTGATTACATTAATACCTTCATCCACGGTACTAATGTCAACGCATCTCCGTTTTAAGATGTTAGATATAAGTTGGTTTTGCAAATGAACAAGACCATTGTGTTGTTGTGCTGTTTCTCTTACATCTGGAAGGAAGCAACAGGATTCAAAGTGTTGGGAGAGTTGGTTGTAGATGACCTTGGCTATAGTGGTCTTGCCAATTCCTCCCATGCCATGGACTCCCACAATCCTTACATCACTGGAATTAACACTCAACAATTTCATCATTTCTTCTACATGATTATCAATTCCAACTAAGCATTCATTTACATCCAATGAGTTCCTTTTCAGCTCTCCCCACACCTCTAAAACAACCCTCTTTACCAGTTCTCCTTGGTGCCTGCAACATAATTGATGTCACATATATATGGGAAACACAATAAATAAATATAGCCTATTCTCAGAAAACTTAAAAATAGAATGTAGTTCCAAAATTCATTTGATTGGCAATTTGTAAAAACTGTTGTTTGTAAATTAAGTTAGAGTAGTGTCTAATTTGAGAGAACGGAACCAAACAAGCTCATAGTTGGTGCTAATAATTAGGAAAATTTACTGAAGGAAAATAATGACAAAAGTTAAAATTTCAGAATCAGTATATATAAGTAAATATGCACAATTACCCGTCAGCAACATTCTTCACTTCCCATCCCTTCAATTCCCCAACCTCCCTCAAGGCTTTCTTCCACCCCTCCACAGTAGCACTATCAAAATGCTTCTTGTGTTCCCGGAAGGCCTTTTCGTAACTCCCCTTCTGCTTTCGCACGTCGGATGGTTCCACATCGTAGAAAATGGGTTTTATGATTTGCCCTGATGTCCTCTTACACTCAACCATCTTGGTGAGCTCAAGCAAGCACCACTTACTTGAAGCATAGTCTTTGGAAAAGA
This sequence comes from Cornus florida, assembly GCF_030987335.1. Taxonomy (NCBI): domain Eukaryota; kingdom Viridiplantae; phylum Streptophyta; class Magnoliopsida; order Cornales; family Cornaceae; genus Cornus; species Cornus florida. The sequence goes on along the minus strand of NW_026775571.1, from coordinate 85,902,985 downwards.
TTGGGATGGATATCTTTGAGTGTTGTATTGCCTTGAGAAGCTCATCACCTATCTTCTCTCCAATGCGAAGCTCATTGTTGTCTCTAAACGTGCGAATTCCTGCGTCAACAAGGTCGCTGTAGAGGTAGTCAGTGAAGGTTTTACGAGTGTCTTGGCCTCTGAAACTCAAGAACACTTCATAGTTCCATCCTATAGGTGGAGAGATGGACAATGAAGAATTGTTCAGAGATGCTAATGAAGTGTTCCTGGTCTTCTTCTTAATGAACACAACAAAGCTGAGGAGGATTGCAGCAAGTGTGACGAGACAAGATAGCAATAAACAGTTCGTATCCATTTCGAATGTGTGAGAGGCTCAGTGATGAGTTCCTGTTAAGTTGGGTAGAAATGAAAATGATGAGAAGCTAAATTTCAGTGGGCATAGAAGAAATTCTTCAATTTCTTAATTTCCACACCGACACCAAATTAAAGGCATAAGCAAAGGATCATGTCCATCCATTAAAGTTTGGTGCTTTGAAACTGATCAGTTTATCAGTGCAGGCCATGCGCTTTCTTTAAGGGTAGAAAGCACTAAAGTGTGCTAGTATCAAAGTTAAGGATAGGACCCACTAACATCTGCTGTGCTTTCTTAAGGGGTTAGACAGATGCTCATATATATGTAAACTGATAAGTAAAATTTAAATGTATATTATTTATAAGTTATGGTTATATTTAGAATGTTTTGAGTTTAAAATTTGAAGTTCTATAGCTAATTTTTTTTTTTTTTTTTGGAAGGTTCTATGACTACTACTTGTATAAGTTATTAAAGTACTTGATTAAGTTGATTTGTTCGTAGGGATCCTGTTTATTAAAAAGAATCTTGTGAGAGATTTTTTTGTTGAACAAAGTTATATAAATTAGCAAAATTAGCTTGGTGCTAATCTAAAATATAGAAGTGGTACTCTTTTGAGTCTAAAATATTAATATGGGTCGTTTACAAAGGAGAGAGACTGAGAGAGAGAGAGATTGCTGGCTAGTAATTTGACAATGTACCAAATGAGAAGTGCACTCTAAATTGGGATGATAAATAACAGTTCCTTGTTGCACCCTCTCATCAGTCTATTTCTGTCTTCTAAAAATTATTACACGATCCGAAAATATTTGGTACCATTCAATCAAAACCTGACATGTAAACAAAAATACCAATGAAGTCTACATTTTGCTTAAATATCATATTATGATTGACCGGACCATGTAATTTTGGAACATATAAAAATTTCTCCGAAATAATCACGTGCTGATTCCAAATCTTCTATTGTCACTGGCTGATGATAAATAACAGAAGCGCTTATTTATCAATTATTGTTTTGAAGGTGGACTTGTTTAAAACAATGGGTGTAATACTGTCTTGTCATCTCGTGCGACTTGCCACCCCTAGGCGTCAAAGCAAGGTTCCACTTACTTCGGTAAATTATCATGTTCTCGTAAACTATTTTAGGTGCAAGACCTGTTAGTGGGTTAAAGGCACTAATTAAATTACCAAATTACCCTTATCTTTAATACAAACCATTGTGTGCATATGATGGCATAAGCAAAATAAAAAAATAAAAAGACAAAATTGCCCTTGCCATCTCTTTGTCTGCGCTCAACCCTCGTCCTCCTTTTATAAACTCGTCCTCCTCTTAGATACTGTATTACATACAATACACACACACATGTAACAAATCAAAATCAAGAAATTTGATTTCCTAACTACTGCCCATTAGCTTAATTCATCCTCAACCCTTGTCCTCCATTTGTGTGCATTGTATATTATATAGATATATAACAAATAAAAATCAAGAAATTTTGATTTCTATACTACTGTTCATTAACTGAATTCCTCTCAGTCGATTCTCCATGTTCCTCTAGTATTTGAACCCTCGAGAATGGGTTCCGATGTGCTCGTCGAATTTGTTAATGGGGCAAGTAAAGTACCGATAGATATGTGTACAACATATATATATATTTATTTATTTGTTCTACAAGGAAATAACATTTAGTGAGATTGAATACCTGGTTACTTCTCCAATTTGGCAAAGCCGTCCGATCCGATCGATAAGCCCCATTTGCACCACATTTTAGCTTCATATCAGAGATGAATAGATGATAAGGGCATATTAAAGTAATAATATATGGGTATTAAGTGGAAACAAATAGTGTATATTAGTCTTTTTCTTCAGCAAGTGCCTTTGGAGTGTAAGGGGTGGGATGATAATTTAAGCTGTTGGGCCCCATTGCGGCTGAGGTCGCATTACGAGTTTGGCGTGATACCATATCAAGGTTCGAATTTAGTTCTAGTTTTGATACTAAAAGTAATGGATGGGCGCTTCCATTTAATCAAAAGCTTAAACTATTAGGTAATGCTACATACTCACCAATTTATATATATTTCAATCCCAATTCAAATTCGATGTGGGACAAGTTCTACTTGTAACAAAAAAAATACCATTAGTCAAAAGACTTTGGTTATAAATAGTAGTTTATATACTCTATAATATTAGAGTATATTGACAAATATAATTAGAATAATTTTTGAGGAAAAAAAAATATTTTTCACTTCGTAGCATAAAAATGTCCCCTTTCATTTGTGATTGTCCCAAAATAATTGTTTCAATTCAAAATTTAATGTATTTTTTTTTTAAATACTCCTAATTTATCATCCTCGTCTTGTGTTCATTTCATTTGTGATTGTCCCAAAATAATTGTTTTAATTTAAAATCTAATGTTTTCTTTTTAATATTTTTAATTTACTCTCCTTGTGTTGAAGTTGTTAGGTATATTTGAAAATTCATTTCCAACCACTATAATATATATATATATATATATATATATATATATATATACACTTTAAAAGTTAGATTCCAAAAAAAAAAATCTTATATATTTTAAAAGTTGTGGGACAGAGGGTTTATTAGATTAAATAAATTAATTTAAAAATATTAAATAAATCTTATATATATAATTAGTCTCTATTATGTACGTATGTTGCCTGGAGGGAATTATTAGGAAATTATGGTGATTAACTGAAAGGGGTTTGGTCGCATATGGAAAGCCTTCAACATACTGTGGACTCATACAGTAACATCCAACTACATGAATGGATGTCTCTAGTTAAGTATAAATTTTCTAATCAACTTAATTATGTATGACTACTCCAAAGTCACTTAATTATGTATGAACTACTCCAAAGTTGAAATAATAACGGGAAATTCCCCAGAGAGAGTGAAAAAACATTATTAATGGTACTATTTTATGAGGGAACAAGAAAAGTCGAAGCTCCCTTTGTTGCCTTTGGATTAGAGTCACGAGCATGTGGTCTTACAAATGAAGAATTTGCAGGCCTATCCTAAGGCTCCTTCAAATGGACTATGCAAAAACCTGGATGGAGATTTTAAGCGTCTTCTTTAAAGTTAAGATAGCTTCGTTGGAACGCACGTACACAAATTTTTAGACCAACTAATTTTCAACTAAAGAATCCGGTCATTATTGATTTATCATGGAGCAAGTTCACAAAAGACTGGGAGGGTTGGAACGATATTAAGATGCACCAAAAAAAAAAAAAAAAAAAAAAAAAAAAAAAAAAAAAAAGGGAAGATGCACCATTCATTTAAGAAGAAGAAGAAGAACAAGAACAACAGGAAGATGCACCATTCATTTTCTTGTCCTGAGTAGCTCGACTACTCGATTGAGAAGTTTAGAGAGACCTTCAAAGCAGAACAGGAAGTGATATGGAGACAAGAGATACTCCCTTAGAATCTAAAATAGAACAGTAGTAAAAGAGTACCTTCGCAGAGTACCTTCGCAAACCCGCGTAATCGATTTCTCCTCTTCATCGTTGCACTATACGCTACAAAGCCAAATACCCTGCTAAATGGAAGATAACATTGAACATCAACCACGTACACAAACTCCTGCTCCAGGGTAGGGTAACAGTGTAATGACCCGGTCATTTTTCTTCCTTTTCTTTTTCGGTAATTTTTTTTTTCCATCTTTTTCCCTTTTTCGTCCTTTTCTCGTTTATCATTTTTCCTTACATAACCTCACATGTATTCATGATATTAATTTCTAACATAATTGTATTTTTACTTTAGTAGAAAAGCATGCTAGATGTTTACTTTTCTTATAAAGGGCATGTATGCATAACTTTTTGAAAATATTTTTGGCTTTTGGGATTTTAGTGTAATTATGTAAAGTAATTATTTTTCATCTTAGGGACCATTTTGTAATTTAATTTGAAAAATATTTTTAAAAATGACCTTTTTGCAATTTTTAGAAAATGTCACACTCCCATGGAGCCACTTGTCAGCATTGGGGTGGAGTCACTTGGAAGCATTATCTTGTGACATGTGGAGGGTGGAGATTCACCCACTTATTGGCCTAGGATTGGTGCACTTGTTAGTTTGGATGGTTGACAAGTGTAGGCTTAAGATTAAGTCTAGGAAGGAGCCATGGATTGGTGATAAATGTAGGCACCAAATGGAGTCTTACATTGTGTGTGTGTGTGAGGTAGTGTAAGAACATCTAGTGAGTGGAGGAATACTAGATCCTCCACCCACCACTTTTCGTTTGATCTCATCTTCATTCCCTTTGCTCTCATCCGAACATAGCCTCCATTGAAGGAAAAGCTTGGCTTAAAGCTTTTGACTTCATTTTGGCCTCCTTCCACCTACCTTAGACCTTTAAGCTAGTAATACTTTTGCTTCCTCTCACTCTCCTCTACAAAACCCTTGTTTGGTTTTCCATTTTTAAGCTTGGTTGCCTTGGATTATAGAGATACAATTCTCTATTGAGGTAGGGGGTGTTCTAGTTTATTATCTAAGTGAATAAATTGTCTTTATAATGATGTATAAGTTGTATGCATGTCTTATACCAATTTGGAAAATTAATGATTAATTGTAACTTGCATATAACTCATTTTAGACTTAATATATGACATGGCCATGACTTACTCCATGTTATATATTAAATTTGAATCATTTGGACAACTCTAGAAATCTAGAGAAATTGATTAGTTAGTCTACTTAATTTTTATTTTATTGATCTAATGATTTAGTCATGCAATTCATAGAACTTTTATTGTGTTTTTATCACATATCATGACTTGTTACTCAACTTGTTGATTTTGGAAACTTGGGATATCATCAATTACTTGACTTAGCTAGGACTTGGTTCTAGTACGGGAGATAGAGAGCTCCCTACACAATAGTGCGCACTGGGAGAAGGTACCCATGGGTTAATAGCCTTAAAGTGATCCCAAGAGTACGGTATTAGTTCAGGCGATATCCAAGTATCCACTTTGGTTTGATTTCGTACTTTAAATTCTAAGTTGGTAACCTTGTGAAATTTCATCTCATTATGCCTTGTTGAAAGTTTTAATGTCATTTAAATAGCATAGATTAAATTATATTGAATTGCAAACTTTGTATAAAGATAAGTCTATGTATGCTCATTCCCTACGACTAAACTTGTTTACTCACCCCAAAGTTACCGGGTTGTTTTTTAGGTAAAGAAACATTATTGTGGGATGCACAACACTCTTAGGCTTACTTGACTACTTGAAGAAATTTTGTTATATAGAACATGCATTTGTTTAGCATGTTTTACTTTTGGATGAACGCCTGACCATGTAGGACAGAACCATTTGAAAGAACACATGAACCTTTTGGAAGAACGCTTGAATCTTTTGGAAGAACGCCTGACCATGTAGGTCAGAACCTTTTGGAAGAACGCTTGAACCTTTTGGAAGAACGCCTGACCATGTGGGTCAGAACCTTTTAGAAGAACGCTTGAACCTTTTGGAAAACATCTGACCATGTAGGTCAGAACCTTTTGGAAGAACGCTTGAATCTTTTGGAAGGACGCCTGACCATGTAGGTCGAACCTTTTGGAAGAACGCTTGAACCTTTTTGGAAGAACGCCTAACCGTGTAGGTCAGAACCTTTTGGAAGAACGCTTGAATATTTTGGAAGAATGCCTGACCATATAGGTTAAAACCTTTTGGAAGAACACTTGAACCTTTTGGAAGAACGCCTGACCATGTAGGTCAGAACCTTTTGGAAGAACGCATGAACCTTTTGGAAGAATGCTTTAATCTTTTGGAAGAACGCCTGACCATATAGGTTAGAACCTTTTGGAAGAACGCTTGAACCTTTTGGAAGAACGCCTGACCATGTAGGTCAGAACCCTTTTTTTTTTTTTTTTGATCATCTTCCGCTTCCACATTTTGGATTTATTTTTGAGTCATCTCTTAGTCATCACTGACGCACCGGGTTTATAAAACTTGGGCTGTCACAGGTGGTATCAGAGCTCCCAGGTTCGAAAACCTTAGGACGACGGATTTTGGATGCATATCATGCTTTTGTTGACTTACTTTGATATGTTTATATGCTACTTGTTAACCTATTTTGGTATTATAACATGTTTACGTTTTAGTTTGATAACATGTCTATATGCTTACGTGCCTAAGTACCTGGAAGTTCTCAATATATTATTAGCATATTGTATATGCTTATCTGTTTTAGCATAACTGTATGATATATACATTGACATGCTTCTTGTTTTGTGCATTCATAGTGTGAGTTGCATTCGGTTATAACAACTTCTGTTATTGTTGACCTCCTTCCTTTCATGCGTTTAACGTCAAGGTTTTGACTCGCGGAGAATCTTCTCGTCACGAATGAGCGAGTGAGCAAATTGAGGACACATAACTTGTCAGGGATTTTATTGGTAGGATTAGGGCTCCAACTCGGGGTGTGGATGCTAATCCACCTCGAGCACATGCTACGGGGGAGCAGGTTGCAGACACCGGGCTCACATAGGGTCCAGGGAGGCCCAGGATTTGACCTCATGGCGTGGAGCCTAATCCACTACGAGCCCCGACATATGAGGAACAGATCGCATAGGGAGTGGCTCTAGGGATGTCAGAGTCCATTTAGCAGATGTTTCATCAGCATATTGCAGTGATGCAAATTCTGGTACCAGCACCGGCACCGACACCAATTGCTAATGAGGCATTGGACTACTTTATGAAGTTACAGCGAGTTAAAATCGACCAATTTGCAGGGAGTATGGATCCGTTTGCTTCAAAGGCATGGTTTGATCTTATGGTACGCAAGCTCGATTGCATGGCAGTACCTACAGATCGATTAAGGATCTCATTGACTACTTCTATGTTCATGGGAGATGCCGATATCTGGTGGAGGTCCATGACCAATATCCACGATATGGAGGTGATGACTTGGGAGGAGTTTAGGACATTGTTCTTCGACTGTTTTTTTTCGAAGGCTATGAGGCAGGACATGAGAGTGCAGTTCACAGGTCTCTATCAGGGCATGATGAGTGTCATTGAGTATGAGACACGCTTCACTTCTCTTTCCCGCTATGCACTGGAGATGGTAGCTACCAATGAGCTCAGGGCAAGGAAGTTTCAGGATGGGTTACATCTTGATATTAGGCCACAGATTTCAATGTTAGATTTGAGGACCTACGGGGAGGTAATGTAAAAAGCTATGTTGGTTGAGGCAGAGGACAGAGATCAGCTCACAATCAAGGGTTCATATAAGCAGTCTCATGGAAAGGCTTTATTAGTATTTGTAGGGGGCCATTGGAAGAAGGCTAAGGCCAGGGATGGTTCATGTACTCAGGGACAATCACAGCAGGCTCAGTCTGTACCTGCAGTTCCAGTATCTTCGGGGTCAGCCCAGGGAGTGATTTGTCACCATTGTCAGCAGCCGGGGCATATCAAGCCTCGCTGTCCACAACTTCAGCTATAGACCAGTCAGTCTTAGGCTAGTAAGCCTATAGCCTCGACGAAGGGGTTTCAGGGGACTATTACAAGCAGCCCGGTCACATGAGGAAGGTTTGCCCTCATCCATGGAGCAGGGCACAGAGTGGTGCAGGTTCATAGGCCACACCGGCACAGTCATCAGTTGTACAGTCAGGTTTTAGGGTGCCTCAGACACCACAGCCTGTGGTGCCACCAGTTGGTTCTTATCTAAGTAGAGGTTTTACGCCTACTACTTTTGGACATCAGTCGAGCCACCAAGGCAGTTCTCAGCAGTCAGGGGCTCAAGGACGAGCTTACGCACTACCACAGGCCAATATCTCCACTGGGACTTCTACAGTTCGAGGTATCTTTCCAGTTTTCAATTCTTGGGCACAAGTTCTTGTTGATATAGGTGAATCAGATTCTTTCATTTCTGCATCATTTGCATATTCATTGGGTCTGAAGATCACATTTCAGGACAGTTTTTTCTGTATTGACACACCAGTTGGAGGTCCTGTGTCTTTGGATCATGTTTGTCGGGGTTGTGCTATCGAGATAGCTGGCAGACCTTAGAGTTCGATTTTGTTGTTCTTGACATGATGGGCTTTGATGTCATTCTTGGGATGGATTGGTTGTAATTTTTTCGGGCTATGATCGATTGCTTCCGCGAAAGGGTATCCGTTTGCACTTCCAAGGGAGATTGTTTCCATTTTGTGGGAGATCGGAGCGATTCCCACCCGGTGTTGGTTTTCAACATTGGTGACTGGAGTCGCCACAGATCCTACTTGGCTAGTTTGCTAGTTAACGAGGATAGCAGTTTAGGCCGTGTTCTTCCGGCAATAGTTGAGGATTTTGTTGATGTTTTCCCAGAGGAACTGACATAGTTACCTCCTTTAAGGGAAGTTATTTTTGCCATTGATGTCATTCCCGGTACAGTACCCATCTCTATAGCACCGTATCGTATGACACCGGCAGAGCTTGATGAGCTGAAAGGTCAGTTGGATGATTTGAAAGCTAAGGGCTTTATTCATCTTAGTGCTTCACCATGGGGGGCACCGATCCTTTTTGCGAAGAAGAAGGATGGGTCCTTAAGACTTTGCATCGATTATTGCAAGCTGAACCATGTTACGATCAAGAACAGGTATCCTTTGCCTAGAACTGATGCCTTGTTTAATCAGTTGAAGGGAGCCACTTATTTTTCGAAGATTGATTTGAGATCGGGTTACTATCAGTTGAGGGTTAAGGATGAGGATATATCCAAGACCGCTTTTCACACACGGTATAAGCATTATGAGTTTCTGGTGATGCCATTTGGTTTGACCAATGCTCCAGTAGCTTTTATGGACTTAATGAACCGTATATTCAACAACTATCTTAATCAGTTCGTTGTGGTTTTTGTTGACGACATTCTCGTATACTCAACATCAGTGGAGGAGCATGAGTATCACTTGAGGACAGTGTTGTAGATCCTTAGGGATAATCAGTTATACGCCAAGTTCGAGAAATACGAATTTTGGCTATCTGAAGTGAAGTTCCTTGGACATTTTGTGTCAGGGGGTAGTGTTGCAGTGGATCCGTCGAAGATTGAATCGGTGATGGATTGGGAGTGTTCGCAGACAGTGTTTGATATTCGGAGTTTCTCTGGTTTAGCTGGCTACTACCGGAGATTTGTTCGGGATTTCTCTCATTTAGTAGCACCTATGACTCGATTTATTCGCAAGGGGGTTAAGTTCGTATGGAATGAGGCCTATGAGTTTGCTTTTCAGGAGTTAAAGGTCAGGTTGACATCAGCTCCAGTTTTGATCATTCCTAAACGTGGTTTAGGTTATGTGATCTTTTGTGATGCTTCGCGGGAAAGTTTGGGCTACGTCCTAATGCAGACAGAGCGAGTGGTTGCTTATAGGTCTCAACAGTTGAACACTTATGAGTTGAACTATCTGACACATAATTTGGAGTTGGTAGCAGTTATCTTTGCCCTGAAAGGGTGGAGACATTATTTGTACTGATGAGGGCTGAAAAGTGTGTATTTAAACTTCTTAAGCTTAGGCATTCTAGTACCTTTATTTATCTTACTTTACCGTTTTAGATTAATTTCGTGCTATATCCATTTTCAGGCACTTATCCCGAAAATAAGTTAACTCAGCCAAATAAGAGCTTAAATGAAGCAATTCTAGGATGAATCAAATAAAGGAGCCAAGTGGAAGCAAAAGGAAGCAAAAGGTGGAATTTAAAATCTTCGATCGATCTCAGATCAAAGTTTGATCGATCCAACATGATCGATCTCAGCACTTTAAGATGGATCTGAGCCATGATGACATTTTCAGAGATCTCAAAAGTTCGATCGATCTAACATTATTCTTCGATCGATCGAACTATCTTGTCCTTATCCAAATGATTGATTTTATCTAATTGTACCACCCTACCAACCACTTTTGTCATTTTTCCAAAAATATCTTCGAAATATCTCAGATTTGTTTTTATCTAAAAAGGCGCCGCCATTGAGGATCGATCCAACTTCAGTTCGATAGATCTCAGCTATGTTCGATTGATCCAAGTCCAAGGTTCGATCGATCGAACTTCCTCCAGTGCGAAAAAGTTAAATTTCCAGCTCATTGAAAGCTGTCTTTTTCCAATCACTGGGGAATATTTTGTGCACGACCCCAGCTCATTTTGTGTGTTACTTGACCTACCTATATATAGAATATGATACACTTTTTGAGAGAGATCCATCTATCACAATAGAGGCTATTCTTAGGGAGGAAGAAAGGAGGAGAAGGCTAGAGACATAAGCTTGGGAGCTCTTCATCAACCAAGGAGTAGATTTCTTCCATGGAGTTTACCCTTGAGAGTTGGAGAAGCATTACCATGAGTGGCTAGACATCCTCTTGGGGCTAGAGTTAACCTCAAGCAAGCTTTCTACATCTTGATTTTGTGTATTATTGAGGGATTAGTGTTGTAATACATGTTTTGGCACTTTTATATATATAGATCTTGTTTATTCAATGATTTATGTGGTTTAATGCTTCTAATTGATCATTTCATTCTATTTATATGTCTATATATCCTAGAATAGATGTTCATGTGTTTGTCTCTATTTCTTGTGTTATTGATGCATGTCTATGTGTATTAATGCCATAGATCTAGAGATTGTCAAAACATAGTGCTTAATGGAATACTCTTATAATTTTCTTGATAGTTCATACTCATTTCTTGATGGATTGTGCCTCTCCCTTAGCTTAATTAGTTTAATTTCGTGTTATTAGCTTAATTGTAGTGTAGTGGTAGTATAGTTGTTAGATGGGAGGACAATTCATGCTTGTTGTTTGATGTTCCATACTTTTGAATGCAAGTAGCATATGTCTCAAACCTTGTGGTGTATTTGGCTTGTGAGCTTAATGAAAGGATTAATGACTTGCTAGATATATTGTGCTTTTCACATGCTACTTAGACAATATATACTTAATTATTATATATACTGTGTTTTTCACATGTTGCTTAGACAATATATACTTAATTGGTCATCCTTACTAATTGAATCAACCAAACACACACACACATCAATATTGCAACATACATTTCCCTCATTAGTCACTTGTCAAGGGTGTTGAAAAGTATTGTTTTGTGGTGACCTCTAAACCCCAAGATATCTCTCTCTCTTACTTACTCTTTATTACATTCAATTATTTAGTTTAATTTCCTCTCTAGTTTAATCAACCAACCAACTATTTGTTTGATCACTCGACCTACTAACCCTAAGTGTGATTCCACAACCAAATTCAACTCCAATCCCTTGGGACGATCCCTACTTGCCCTAACTATATTTTTAGTGAAGGTAGTAGTGGCTTTTATAAATGTAAAACTTGGCTTTCGCCTTAATACACACTCTTAAGCTTGTGGTGTAGCGACCGCCACCACCAGTTTTTGGCGCCGTTGCCGGGGATTATGCAACGTCGTATTTGTGGAATTCATTAGGAATTAGTACTCTTTTGATCGTGTCTTTACTTTGTTTTTATTTTTCTTTTTAATTACTCATTGTGTTTGTTCTTACTTGACAAGGTGCATTGAGTTTGAAAGCAAGCAAGCAATGGAGCATTCAAGCAAAGGAGCTAAGCAAGCAAAGAAAAATGCTAAAGATTTAAAAAATTGCTAAGCTAAGCTATAAATTTGGAGTTGAAGTACTAAAGGACCTTTGTGAGACTTTCTTTACTCAATCCCTTAGTTAAATCGTCGGCCCTCGTGGAGGCTTGTTTTTCAATTCTTAGATAAATCATGAGCCCGCGTGGAGGCATTTTAATTGTTCTTTGCATCATTGTTGTTAAAACATAGGAGTATAGGTTAAGTGTTTGTGGAGGAAGTTTCATTGAATTGTTGTGAAGTCGAAGTGTTTGTTCATTCATTGTGTTTGTGTGTTTTACATTATGCATGCATGGTCGTAGATCACTAAGACCAACTTTTGTCCCTCTTGATTTGCATCTTGAATCCGTAGTTAGAATTCCTAGGGGAAGAGGAAGTTCTAGTTCTACCCAATCCATTACATCAATGGAAGGCCATAATGAAGAGTATGTAGAGGACCTTGGTCACATAGACCAACAAGGTATCCTCCATCCAAATGTGCATCATGAGAACATTCAAGGATCATTAGACATGGCTAGGCCATTCATTCACCAACCACAACAACAACAAGTCCAAGTTCCATTGAGAATACCAAGGCCAATCTATGCTCCACAACCTCCCATCATTTAAGGAAATAAAAATCAAGGTGTCCATGTTGCATCTCCAATTGCTAATCCTCCCCTTGCTTTAAGAGATCACTATGTGCCTAATAAATATAATGCACCCACATGCATTCAATTGCCTCCATTTAGAGCACATCATTATGAAATCAAGCCACAAACCATTCAAATGCTTCGTAACTATCATGGACTTCCAAGTGAAGAACCTTACAAGCATTTAGATGAGTTCCTTGAAGTATGTTCCACCGTAAAATATACGGACATGCCGGAAGAGGTCTTAAGACTCAAACTTTTTCCATTCACCTTAAAGGACAAGGCAAAGTATTGGTTTAACAATCTTAGGCCTTTTTCAATCACTTCTTGGGCAGAAATGCAACAAGAGTTCTTGAAGAAGTACTATCCGGTTTCTAAGACCAATGCCATGAGAACCTCAATTCGAGAATTTTCACATGGGGATGGAGAAACATTTCATGAGGCATGGGAACGCTTTAATGAATTGCTTAGGAAGTGTCCACATCATGACATGCCCAAATGGCAATTAGTTCAATATTTCTTTGAGAGCTTATCGGACAATTATAAGGGCATGGTTGATGCTTCCATGGGTAGCTCTTACATTGATAGGCATAAGGATGACGTGTGGCGTCTTTAGGAGAGCATGAGTGAAAATTCTTTGCATAGAACGTTATCATCCAAGAATGGTAGAAATTCACAAGGTAGAAAGAGTGTTGGCTTACATCAAGTCGACCACTCAAATGAAATAGCCGCTGAAATGAAGTTTTTATCTCAAATGTTTGATCAATTTTTGATTAACCAAAACTCGGCGAACCAAGTATCTTCCTTCCCTAACCATTCTCATCGTGCATCGAATGAATCATGTATGACTTGTTCTAGTGTTCTTCATTCTACTTCTCATTGTCCTCACGGACAAGTGCAAAATGAACCTAATGAATAAGTCAATGCAGCTTTTGTGAACCAAGGGAACAATCCTTATGGTACTCATTATAATCCAAGTTGGAGAAATCATCTGAATTTTTCTTCGAAAAACCAATGAGAGGGCTTAAACCCTTCCCAAGGCAGTTTTCAAAGGAAAGACATTCCACCTCCACTTTAAAGCCAAGGATCCCAAGGTTATAGACCTTATCAATCACAATGAAATTAATTTTCTAACTCTCATTTTCCCAACCAATCTTATTCCTAAGGAAATGCTAGAAGTCCCGCCTTTGAAGAAAAAGTTTTGAATGCTCTGGGCACTCTTGAGGCAAACACACAAGTGCTTCATTCCCACTCTCAATCTATTGCAAAGTTAGAAACCCAAGTAGGACAAATAACAAGCACTCTTAATTCAAGAGAGAAGGGAAAGATGCCTATGAATGCCCCACCTAAGCAACAATGTGTTGTGGAAACCCATTCCTCATCGGAAGGCCACACTATTGAGCATTTTAATGCGGTGACTACCTTGCGGAGTGGTAGGATTGTGGACAATCAAGTTGAAATGTTCAATGAAGAGAGTGAACCGGTGCAACCACGAGTTAACACCCGTCCCCGTTTCCTATCATATTCCTCCTTCATTGCATATACATGATCTTGTGAATGAGAAAACTTTAAAATGTGATTTGAAGAATGATTTTCAAAATGATTTGAAGAAAGATTTGCCGAAAAATGAATTTGAAAAGGTTTTGTTGAAAAATGATTTGAAACAAAGTCATTTGAAAAATTCTTGTGTTGAAAAGTTTTCAAAAGAAAATGCTGAAAAAGTGTTTGAGCTAAAAGCTCCATTTCCGAATGCCTTAAAAGGATCCATTTCAAAAGACAAGCAAAAGGCAAAAACCAATAAAATCATGGAAATGTTTAGGCAAGTGAAAGTTAATCTTCCACTTTTGGATGCAATCTAGTAAATTCCGGCTTATGCCAAATTCTTGAAAGACTTGTGCACCCAAAAGCGGAAGAACAAGAGCCAAGCACCAAGAAAAATGGTTTTAACCGAGCAAGTAAGCTCAATTTTGCAACATAACACTTTACCAAAGTTTAAGGACCCCGGATCACCTACCATATCATGCATAATTGGTGATCATATCATTAATCGGACGCTTCTTGACTTATGAGCAAGTGTTAACCTTCTTCCATACTCGGTTTATGTCAAATTGGGCCTAGGTGAATTGAAACCGACGTCGGTAGTTTTACAACTTGCTGACTGATCCATTAAGAAGCCTAGGGGTATCATTGAGGATGTTTTGATAACGATTGACAAATTTTTCTTCCCCGTTGATTTCGTTGTTATTGATACGGAACCGGTCCTCAATCCTAAAAGCCAAATTCCCGTTATCCTTGGCCATCTTTTCTTGGCAACCGTTAATGCCAACATCAATTGTAGGATGGGGAAAATGAAGATCTCATTTGGCCACATGAAGGTGAAGTTGAATATCTTCAATCCTACACCCAACTCATTTGACAAATATGAAGGAGAGGTTAATGTTATAAATAAATGCTATGATCTTCAGTGTCAAGGAAGTGAGCTTTTGTGTAAGACCAAAACTTCAAAGGGATCATCTTCAACCTTGCAATCTCAAAGTGTTGCTTCAAATTCTTGCTTTGAAAGGGCATGGAAGCCCAAAGATTGTGATTGTATTGACAAGGGATCAAAACCTTCTTTTGAGCTAAATTCAGTAAGTTCTTCAAAGAACCATTTGTTGGGTGGAGTTCAAAGCATATATCACCCCAACAAGGAGAGGATGCATAACAAGATCTTTGATCTAGGTTAAAAGAGCCCAATGTCTTACTAGCAAAAGTATTCGTAGGGTGTCAAAACCTTATTCCTCCCTCATTTCTATCTTAAATTTCATTTTTTGCGAAGTCTAAATATTGGCTTTGGGTTCATACACATGGCTAGGGACTGTGATTAGGATTGCAAGCACTTTCATGTTGAAATTGAGCATTTTGCATAAGTTCGATCGATCTCAAATGAGAGTTCGATCGATCAAACTTTTACCTGCATCCAACATTTAGAAAAAATTTCTACCTGCATCCACCTGCATCTAAATCACCTCTCTGTCCCATCGTTCGAACTTATTCTCAGATCGATCATAAGTCCTTAGATCGATCCAAACTTCAAGTTTAATCGATCTTGAGCTCCAACATTTAGAAAAATTTTGAGCCTGCATCAACCTGCATATTTCAGCTCTCTGTCTCATCGATCGAAAACATTTCAAGATCGATCTGAAGTTCTTCGATCGATCCAACTTCATCATTGGATCGATTTGCAAATCCCAACACTTAGAAAAATTCTGAACCCAAAAACCTGCATATTCTACCTCTTTGTCAGATGATCGAACATTTTGTTCAGATCGATCTCAATTTTGGAATTTATTGTTTTGACTTTTAAAATTTATATATATATATATATTATTTTATTTTATTCTATTCTTTTCAAAAACTCCAAAAATATTTTTATTTCATTTTTAAATTAAAAAAAAATAAATAATAATAATAATAATAATAATAATAATAATAATAAAATTTTAAAAAAGATTCACCATGGTGCTCTTATGTATACTTATGCATACTTTATGCTTGAGTTAGGGCTTGATCTCATATATCATTTTCTTATTATGCTATATTGTCTTAGATTGCATGCTTGATTATTCTTATCCCATTTGATATTTGATGTGAGTTTGCTAGTGTGGTTATTTAAGTAGGTTTTTGATTCTAAGTTTGGGGGAGACGTCTTTCGAATTAGATCATTGCCGGGCTTCATGTTTTCGCCACCACGGTATACTCTTTCCATCTTTTCCATTGTTCTCATTGCACATTGAGGACAATGCGCGGTTTAAGTTTGGGGGTAAGGTGTCTTTGTTGCATTCTACTTAAAGTTGAGTTTTAAATGCATGATTGAGATTTGAGATTGATTAGCGATGATTTTGATCTTTTGAGGACTAAATTACTTAAAATTTAAAAATTGCTTGACTTGAGAGTCTAATACTCCTTGTATGCCTTGTGGATGTCATTTAGGAGTAAATTTTTTGAAAGATTGATATCTTGCCTGCATTTGTGGTCCACATCATCCTGATTTTGTGATTGATTTGAGATTTACTTCAGGATTCTACACTAGCACAGGTGCACACTAGCATTCATTTGTGGGGTACATGCTTTATTGATTATTGAATTGGTTATATCCCAATTGAGCTAGTATTACATTGAAAGCTTTCATTCTTGTTAAAGGTGGATAACAACTCATTTTCACTAAGTAGCCGGGATTCTAGCCTCATCAAACACTGAACTTCTCGCGTCGAAAAGGTGGAGGGCCCAAACTCTAGGTTAAAAAAAAAAAAAAAAAAAAAAGAAAGAAAAGTTTGCAAAAGTAATAAAAAAGTGAGGACTTCTCCCAAAAGGTAAGAAGTGGAAAATGATTAGATTGAGGTTGTCTTGATTTGTAGCCTAGTTGATTTGAGCTTGTAAGTCCGTAGGGGTGTTTGAACACTTAATACCCTAAAGCTGTCTGGTTTGGGAGTCATTGAGCTAATGCTCGACCTCATGAATCGCTAGAAAGCTTAATAGATCAACACATTGCACTATGCTTCCATCTTTGATCCTAAAAAAATAAAAAATAAAAAAAAAAAAAATTAAAAGAATAAGCGCACCTAGAATAATAAAGTTTTAATAAAAGGTCCACTTTTTGTCTTGATGATCGGTACTAGATTTGTGTGCTAGTTTGAAGGTAAGGATGTAATCATTTCTTTAGTTGGCTAAGATAGCAACATATTTGATGCCGGTCCACTCAAAAAGGATTCTAGAGTTGTTTTGATTTTCATGATCACTTTCTTGATGTGTGGAGGACCATACTTGCTTGCTTGATGTTGAGATTTTGGGAGATTGCTTAGAAATGTTTAAAAAATTACATACTTGAGGTAGTTTTCTCCCAATGCTTGTTTGCAATATTGGTGTTTCTTTTGAAAGAATGAGCTTAATGTTTGTGGGTATCATTTTTGAAAACCCTCACGAGACTTCACTCGTCTACTAGGGGTAACCTATGGGTTTAAAAGGCTTGTTGCATATGCTAAATGTAATCATGTTCCCTACAAAAGTAGCGTTATCTATTTATTGCTTTTTATTTCATAGTTGTATAGTTGTTCATTTCATTACTTTACTTTCTAGTTCATTGCTAGGGACTAGCAATATTTAAGTTTGGGGGTGTGATGAGCGTTGAAAAGTGTGTATTTAAACCCCTTAAGCTTAGGCATTCTAGTACCTTTATCTATCTTACTTTACCGTTTTAGATTGATTTCATGCTATTTCCATTTTCAGGCACTTATCCCAAAAATAAGTTAACTCAGCCAAATAAGAGCTTAAATGAAGCAATTCTGGGATGAATCAAAGAAAGGAGCCAAGTGGAAGCAAAAGGAAGCAAAAGGTGGAATTCAACATCTTCGATTGATCTCAGATCAAAGTTCGATCTATCCAACATGATCGATCTCAGCACTTCAAGATGGATCTGAGCCATGATGACATTTTCAGAGATCTCAAAAGTTCGATCGATCTAACATCATTCTTTGATCGATCGAACTACCTTATCCTTATCCAAATGATTGATCTTATCTAGTTGTACCACCCTACCAACCACTTTTGTCCTTTTCTCAAAAATATCTTCGAAATATCTCAGATTTGTTTTTATCCAAAAAGGCACCGCCATTGAAGATCGATCTAACTTCAGTTCGATAAATCTTAGCTATGTTCGATCGATCCAAGTCCAAGATTCGGTCGATCGAACTTCCTCCAGTGCAAAAAAGTTAAATTTCCAGCTCATTAAAAACTGTCTTTATCCAATCATTGGGGAATATTTTGTGCACGACCCCAGCTCATTTTGTGTGTCACTTGACCTACCTATATATAGAATATGATACACTTTTTGAGAGAGATCCATCTATCACAATAGAGGCTATTCTTAGGGGGAAGAAAGGAGGAGAAGGCTAGAGACACAAGATTAGAAGCTCTTCATCAACCAATAAGTAGATTTCTTCCATGGAGTTTGCCCTTGAGGGTTGGAGAAATATTACTATGAGTGGCTAGACATCCTCTTGGGGCTGGAGTTAGCCCCAAGCATGCTTTCTACATCTTGATTTTGTGTATTATTAAGGGATTAGTGTTGTAATACATGTTTTGGCACTTATATATATATAGATCTTGTTTATTCAATGATTTATGTGGTTTAATGCTTCCAATTGATCATTTCATTCTATCCATATGTCTATATATGCTAGAATAGATATTCATGTGTTTGTCTCTATTTCTTGTGTTATTGATGCATGTCTATGTGTATTAATACCATAGATCTAGAGATTGTCAAAACATAGTGCTTAATGGAATGCTCTTGTAATTTTCTTGATGGTTCATGCTCATTTCTTGATGGATTGTGCCTCTCTCTTAGCTTAATTAGTTTAATTTCGTATTATTAGCTTAATTGTAGTGTAGTGGTAGTATAATTGTTTGATGGGAGGACAATCCATGCTTGTTATTTGATGTTCCATACTTTTGAATGCAAGTAGCATATGTCTCAAACCTTGTGGTGTATTTGGCTTGTGAGCTTAATGAAAGGATTAATGACTTGCTAGATATATTGTGCTTTTCATATGCTACTTCGACAATATATACTTAATTATTAGATATATTGTGTTTTTCACACATGTTGCTTAGACAATATATACTTAATTGGTCATCCTTGCTAATTGAATCAACCAAACACACACACACACACATCAATATTGCAACCTCATTAGTCACTTGTCAAGGGTGTAGAAAATGATTGTTTAGTGGTGACCTCTAAACCCCAAAATATCTCTCTCTCTTACTTACTCTTTATTGCATTCAATTATTTAGTTTAATTTCCTCTCTAGTTTAATCAACTAACCAACTATTTGTTTGATCACTCGACCTACTAACCCTAATTGTGATTCCACAACCAAATTCAACTCCAATCCCTTGGGACGATCCCTACTTGCCCTAACTATATTTTTAGTGAAGGTAGTAGTGACTTTTATAAATGTAAAACTTGGCCCTTGCCTTAATGCACACTCTTAAGCTTGTGGTGTAGCGACCGCCACCATCATGTACGAGGAGAAGTTTGAGGTTTTCTCCGATCACACGAGTCTCAAGTATCTCTTCTCTCAATAGGATTTGAACTTGAGACAGTGTAGATGGGTTTAGTTCATGGAGGATTACGACTTTAAGTTGCAGTACCATCTGGGTAAGGCCAATGTGTTGGCCGATGCATTGAGTAGGAAGTCACGGGGAACTCTTACTAGTATTTTTGTTCACAGATGGAAGATGCTAGAAGAATTTGCAGATCTTGGTTTACAATCTTATGAGGATGTTTCACCGGCTATTTTGTTTAGCCTTATGTCTCAACCGGCTCTTGTTAATAGAGTTATCGAGACACAGTTGGAGGATGGGGAGATGAAGGTTATCCATGTTCGGATTTCGGGCGGTGAAAATGTAGAGGGTTGGACCTTTCAATCAGAGGGTGGTCTCAGGGAATGATGTTCATTCCTTTGTCTTGTCTTGATGATGTTCTTCGGTATTTTCACCACTCTCGGCTCGCAGTTCATCCTGGTGGTACGAAGATATATCACAATCTGCGGCGACAGTTTTGGTGGCAAGGCATGAAAAGGGATATTTCACAATTTGTGGCCTGATGCCTTATTTATTAGTAAGTGGCCCGATGCCTTACTTGTCAGCAAGTGAAGGCAGAACATCAACGACCGATAGGATTATTGCAACCATTATAAGTAGCTGAGTGAAAATAGGAGCATATCACTATAGATTTCGTAACGGGACTTCCGAGGTCCCAGGTAGGGAATGATGCCGTTTGGGTCAAAGTTAACAAGTTGACTAAGACGGCTCACTTCTTGCCTATGGTAGTGACAGACAGTGCCGAGAGACTGAGTGGACTATATGTGAAGCATATTGTCAGGTTTCATGGAGTTCCTGTATCCATTGTTTTGGATAGGGATTCGCGGTTCACATCTCACTTTTGGCAGAGTTTTCAGGAGGCTCTTGATACGGGGCTTCAATTCAGTACGGTATTCCATCCTCAGACTGATGGTCAATCAGAATGTACCATTCAGATATTGGAGGATATGTTACGGGCTTACATCTTGGATTTCGGGGGTAGTTGGGAAGACTACTTACCTTTGGTTGAGTTAACCTACAACAACAGTTATCAGACCAGTATTGGCATGGTACCTTTTGAGGCGTTGTATGGAAGACCTTGCAGATCTCCAGTCTGTTGAACCGAGATCGATGATACCGTTGCCTCGGGTCCTGACATTGTCATTGAGACTACAAATAAAATTAAGTTGATTCGACAGCGGTTGGCTACCGCACAGAGCAGACAGAAGAGTTACGTAGACAGGAGGAGACAATCCTTATCTTTTGAGGTAGGAGATCATATTTTTCTTAAGATTTCTCCGCGCAAAGGACTTCAGAGATTCCGACAAACTGACAAGTTGTCTCCTAGGTTTATTGGACCATTTGAGATTTTGGAGCGCGTCGGTGAGGTTGCTTATCGTTTGGCGTTGCCGCCAAACCTGGATAGGATTCACGACATCTTTCATGTCTCTATGCTGAGGAAGTACGAGCCGGACCCATTGCATGTTTTGCGGTGGACTATGTGGTTGTTGATGAGGACATAACCTACGAAGACGGTCCAGTCCAGATTCTTGATTCACAGGAACAGGTCTTGCGGACCAAGACCATTCAATTGGTTAAGGTCTTATGGAGACACCATGGCATTGATGAGGCTACCTGGGTGCTCGAGCAGGAGGTTCGTTCCCGGTATCCCCATTTGTTCTCTCTTTCAGGTACGACTCGATTTCGGGGATGAAATCCTTTTAAGGAGGGTAGGTTGTAATGAACTGGTCATTTTTCTTCCTTTTTTTTTTCAGTAATTTTCTTTTTTCATCTTTTTTCTTTTTTGTCCTTTTCTCATTTATAATTTCTCCTTACATAATGTAATAACCCTAATTTTAAAAGGATAGTCTCAGTAGCTTATTTTATGGATTTATTGTAATTTTTGCATTTTTATGTGTTTATTTAGCTATTTGCTTATTTGTTTTAATTGTTATTAATTAATTAAGTAGATTGTAGTATTTGTTTTATTTAATTTAGTATTTGTTTTACATTAGTTTTCTTTCTTTAATGTATGTTTACGTGTAAATTTGTTTTAATTGTTTTAATCGTTTTCGTATTCATTATAATTCTAGGGTTTTTATGTTTCACGGTTTAGCCGACTAGGTTTATATTTAGTTGAGGTTTCTGTATCGTAATATAATAGAATTAGGTTTTCCTTAAACCTATATAAATATATCACTAAACGTCGGCTTAGGGTTGAGAAATCAAAATAAACCCCGTTCACGTATAACAGAGAGACAGAGAGAAATAGAGAGAAACATAGTACTTCAGTTAAGGTTTGGCTAGGATTAAGGCTAAACCAAGGAGAGATTAAAGGGGTGTTGTTCGAGGGTTGAACCAAGGAGAAAACAGAGACAGAAAACAGAACGTTCACCGGAAGCCATAGGAAGATGACGTTGAGATTTTGAACCGGAATCTCAAAGGCAAGTTCTATTCCTAACTCTCTCCCTATGACTTGTGTTCTTTACATGCCTAACACAATTCCAGGAGTAAATAAACATTAAATTAATCTGGTTTACATGATTAGATTCGTCTGAAACAGTATGTGTTTTCATGTTTTAGTATTTGCTTGTTTTTGCGTTTGTTTGCATAATTACTTGTTTGAATTAATGTAAATTGATGCCTATGGAATTTTAATGTTTCTGGATCACACTGGGACATAATTTTAACCAGTAGCAGCCTTAACAATTGAGGACAGATAAACTGGACGTCGCCGGAGGTGACACAGGTGAAGGAAAACAAGCAGATTAGGAAAATTGGGCAAAGAGGCGGCTCCCCACAAGGGGGAGCCGGCTCCATCAAGTGTGGAGGTGGCTCCACATGGTGTGGAACTAGCTCCACTTAAGGGGGAGGCGGTTCCCCATGTGGGGGAGGCGGCTCCACCCTCTTTTGATGCATTTTTGGCGTATTTCGGATTTCTGGGTTGGTTTTCGACGCTACGGATGTATTTAGGAGCTGTAAGTGGGAAGTTTAATTGATGTCTAAATGCAAATTAAATCTTTAGAGGGCTTGATAATGCGTGGTAAAACAATTAATGTTTGCTGCTTGAACAGTGTATAAATTTTAAGTAAATTTGTGGACTGTTTTTAGAGGTGGAGGATTTAAATTGCATAACCGTATGTGTAGCAATTTATCGGTGAATGGAATTATTGTTTATTCATGTTTCTGTGGTAAATTATAAGCATGTTAGATTACAAAATGATTATATGCTTATAATGGATCAACTGACGTATACATATGTTAAATGTATTATCAGTTCTTGGGTAATTGTGTAGTGTTATAAAATAAGCATGTGAATTTATATATTTTGTCATGCTTACTTGGAATTAATTGATGTGTACATGTGTGATCTGTACTATCAATTATTGGACTATGCGGAGTAGTATCAAATAAGCCTGTTAAATTACAAAGTTTTATCATGCTTAGTATGGAATGATTGATATTTATATTTAGTATTTTATTTATCAATTGTTGGATGTATGGATGGGTTGATATTTACTTTCATTGTCTGTAATGTCAACTGCTGGATATGGATTTGTATGCACCGGTATGGGACGGTGGCATACTAGGGACGGATTAGTTTCAAAATACTACATCCTACCTATACGGAATAAGGGAATGAATTATAAAATAAATCCTACTTATATTTAGGTTAGATCAGTTAAAACAAAGTTTAAATGACTAATTGGATTATTTGCTATGGATATATAAGTCTGTACAGCTGAACAAGCTGAGCAGCTAATTGGATTTATTATGGATGGACATGATAGGATTTTTAATATATATTTATGGTACTGCGATATGAGCTTGAGTCTTAGAGTCAACGGTTAGAGATCGTATATGCAGTAGGATGCGTAGCTAGCTATGTTAGTTGAGGTATACCCTATTAGGCTTAGGTAGTCGTGCCCACTCAGGTGCATTTTGCATGTTGCCTTCTACTCAGGTTAAGACCTTCAGCATAGTCGAGTGAGAGTCCCATAGTGTGGTTATATATATATATACAGACTACATAGTTATTGTTGAGTTGGTTAGGATTTACATGCGTATCGAGTCTCTGCTTGGATTGTAGTAGGATAAAACTTGTTCATGGTCCTGACCCACTTCTATTTTTTAGGTATCGGAAGATTCCAGTTTTAGGCTTGATCGTGCTGAGCAGAGACTATCATTCACTTTACCGACGACATAGGATTTCATGCTATGTTTTTTATTTGGTTTAATTTCCAGTTATTTTATATTCAGTTGGGATTTGATTTAGGGGTCCACTAGATGGATTCCCGAGTTATACTTTTGGAGGTTTTGGAGAGTTGAATTTTAAGTATTTAATTTTTAAAGGATTATGTCTTAGAGTTCTTTCAGCTTTGAATTATTTATTTCATTTTCCGTTTTGTAATCTGTGTTCGATTTAAATATTAATTGTTTGATATTTCCCTCGGGTTTGGGCTTGGGCCTGATCTACCCATGTCTCGGATTCGAGGGGTATCACAGTTGGTATCAGGACACTCCAGGTTCAAGTGCCTCTAGGATTCTATCATGTAAGACTTCCGCGTAACATTTTCTCTTGATTAGAGCTTAAGTTTATGATTCATTGTATTCCCATACTGTCCGTTTAGATCGTACTGATGTTTGCCTTTCTGTGTTAACAGAATGGTTAACGCTAGGAGAGGACAGAACCTGCAAGGGAACAGGCAGTAGAGAAAAGCGGCACGTAGCCAGTAGGAATGCCTATAACGTCAGCTAATGGAGGAGGAACAGCAGCTGCCTAAGTTTTAAGAGGAGGAGCAGGAAGAAGGTGGTCAGTTGCATATCGAGCAGGAGGACGTACAGTTGACTCAAGAGTCTCAGGATCGGGGCTACAATCAAGGCAGAAAACCCGAGTATTCTCCTTAGTTAGTTTACACCATAGTTCAAGCTGTAGCAACGGGCATAACAATTGCACTTCATAATCAGCTACACGTTCAATAAACACTAGAAGCAGTACCAATGGTGCAGAATGTGTTTAAAGGACATTGTTTTGCCTGCGGAGATTATGGCTATACAGCCAGACAATGTCCTGGATTAGCTCAGAGACAGTAGAATGGGGAACTACAAGCAGAATGGGGTCAGCCACAGGCTAACCAATAGAGTAGGCCATCTGGTATTTTTATGGGTACTTGTTATACTTGTGGCGAGTTTGGATACACATGGAGGCAGTGTCGTAGAAGAAGAGATGTCGGGCTGTCCCAGCGGAAGGGTATCGAATCATAAGAATGAATTGCTCTTTTTAGAGTGGTATTTAGTACTAGTAGGAGTGGAAGTATTATTTAAAGAATAGTACTATTTAAACTGCACACATTAGTATTTTAAAGAATATATGACAATTATTCTTTTGGAGGTTTACGATTGAAAGAAGTTCTTAATAAAGTAAACTAGTGGTTTTGGCTATCTCTATTGTGTTTTATGATAGTATTGTTGTGATATATACATGAATGGTTCTATTAAACTATATTGGAATGTGTATGTTGTGATAATGAAGGAAATTCACAGTGGAGTGATTTGTATTTGAGCAAACAAACAAAGCTTTGTTTATGGGTTCGTTGTGTTGAGGTGAGACAATTACCAACGAGTTATAAAGGCAACTTGTGTAAATCAATATAGTAAGTTTGATATCAAAGGAAAAAATCTCAGGATAGAGTGATGTTCTAACTATGAGTTGATTTTGGAGTATTTTGTATACTTTTCGTGTTTTGCTCTCTGGAGTATTCAGCATTTTGGGTGACACTATATATTTGCAGGCTCAGATTTCTAGCAAATCTAGTGGTCCTGGACATGCACACTTATACTGTGTTACTTGGGATAGATTAGTTATTTCACTACCATGCCCAAGTTAATTATTATGATAGGTCTGCAATTTTACCATACTTGGTCAGGATATGTATGTTGTCACTACGCCACGTTCTAACGGGGGCACTAACACTTATTTGTTCCATATGGAGGAGGAAACGGAGGAAGGGATTACTGTATCTTTGGATAACATACCAATTGTACAAGATTTTTCGGATGTGTTTCAGGAGATTCTAAGGTTGCCGCTTAGTCGCGAGATCGACTTCGTGATAGACTTAGCTCCAGGCACTACGCCTATTGCTAGGGCACCATATAAGATGGCACCGGTGGAGATGCGAGAGCTGAGGGATCAGATTCAGCAATAACTCAGTTAAGGATTTATTCGTAGGATTACTTCACCCTGGGGAGTACCGGTTCTGTTTGTGAAAAAGAATGATGGTTCACTTCGCCTATGTATAGATTATAGGGAGTTGAACGTGGTTACTATTCATAACAAGTATCCTTTATCCAGGATAGATAATCTTTTTGGTCAGTTGAAGGGAGCTACATACTTCTCTAAGATTGATCTTCGTTGTGGATATCATCAACTTCGGGTTCGGGAGCAGGATGTTCCGAGGACAGCGTTTCTCACTATATATGGTTCTTATGAGTTTCGTGTCATGCCTTTCAGACTAACTAACGCACTTGCGGTCTTCATGGACCTTATGAACAGAGTCTTCAGGGCTTAATTGGATCAGTTTGTCATTGTTTTCATTGATGATATCTTGATCTATTCTAAGTCGGAGGACGATCATGCTGGATATCTTTGTATAGTCTTACAGATGTTTCGTGAGCACCAGTTATATGCCAAGTTCGAGAAGTGTGAATTTTGGCAGCGGGAAGTGAAGTTTTTGGGTCACGTGGTGTCAGAAGAGGGGAATAGTGGTAGGTCCAGCCAAAGTTTCAGCAGTGGTTGAGTGGGGACAGCCTACTTCACCTACTGAGATTCAGAGTTTCCTCGGTTTGGTAGGATATTATCGTAGGTTCATTCAGGGGTTCTCAAAGATAGCAGGACCACTCACTCATCTGACTAAAAAGGGGGTACAGTTCATGTGGGATGAACACTTTCAGAAAGTTTTTGATGAGCTGAAGACTAAATTGACTTCTACACCGGTTCTGTCTACTCCACAAAGCGGGATAGAGTATCTTGTCTACACAGATGTTTCTTTGTAAGGTCTTAGATGTGTTTTGATGCAGGAGGAGCGACCAATTTCGTATGGATCTCGAAAGCTTAAGCCTTATGAGCTTAATTATCTAACACATGATTTGGAGTTGGCAGTTGTGGTCTTTGCTTTACGCATTTGGAGGTATTATCTGTTGGGTGAGTCCTTCAAATTATGTAGTGATCACAAGAGTCTGTAGTATTTGTTCACTCAGTGAGAGCTGAATATGAGATAGCGCAGATGGTTGGAGTTTGTTAAGGACTATCATTTCTCTATACAGTACCATCCAGGAAAAGCGAATGTGGTGGCAGATGCACTTAGTCGCCTACCTGGTGCTAGTCTTTCTGCTTTATTCACTACTGAGTGGAATGCTTTGAAGACGGTGGATAAGTTGTCGGATACTTTCATGGCTTACAGGGTAGTTACATCTTCTATCATTCATAAGGTATTGAAGGCATAACTTACGGATCAGCAGTGCATTGACAAGATTGCAGAGATAGCTTCTGGAGAGGTTCTATTTTACTATGTTGGGACTGATGGAGGTTTGAGGTACAAGGGACGTTTGGTGGTACCTTCTGCTGATGGTTTGAGGAAGGATATGATAACTGAGACTCATCATTCTGAGTTTTCTGTTCATCCAGGAGGAGACAAGATGTATTAGGATATGAAGCGGCAGTTTTGGTGGGCAGGTATGAAAAAGAACGTTGCTCTTTTTGTTTCTCGATATAGTATTTGTCAGATAGTTAAGATTGATCATCAGAGGCCGCCAGGAGCTCTACAGCCACTACCGATACTGGAGTGGAAATGGGAGAGCATTTCTATGGATTTTGTGGAGGGATTGCCTAATTCCTTTAAGGATCACAATTCCATTTGGGTCATCGTTGATCGATTGACTAAATCAGCTCATTTCTTGCCTATTCGCACTGACTTCACTTTGGAGCAGTTGCCAAGACTATACATTTCAGAGATTGTGAAGTTGCATGGCATTCCATTGTCTATTATATCGGACAGGGATTCGAGCTTTATGTCAGGATTTTGGAAGAGTTTTCAGCAGGCTTTAGGTACAGAATTGCATCTTAGCATTACTTATCATCCTCAGACTTATGGACAGACTAAAAGAGTTAATCAGATCATGGAGGATATGCTTCAGTCGTGTGTTTTTTATTTTAAGGGCCACTGAGATAATTATTTGCCATTGGTGGAGTTTGCATACAATAATAATTTCCAGAAGACTATTGGTATGGCACCATTTGAGGCATTATACGGCCGACCGTGTCGATCGCCTGTTTATTGGATGGAAGTTGGCGAGAGCAGATTCTTGGGTTCTGAATTCATTAAGGGTACTTCTGAGAAGATTGCTCTCATTAGGGATCGCATGCGCACTGCTCAGAGTAAGTACAAGAGTTATGTGGATCATCGTACTCGTGCGTTGGAATTTCAAGTTGGGGATCAGGTTTTGCTCAAAGTGTCTCTTATGAAAGGAGTAATGCGCTTTGGGAAGAAAGGAAAGTTGTCATCGCAGTTTGTCGGTCCATTCATGATTACGGATCGAGTTGGTGTTATAACTTATCAGTTGGCACTTCCAGATAATCTGGATCACGTACACAATATGTTTCATGTTTCCATGTTGTGGAAATTTCTGCGTGATGAGGATCGGTATCAGCATATTGATGTTGGGGAGATAGAGTTGCAGCCGGATGCAACCTATTTGGAGCCAC
This sequence comes from Cornus florida, assembly GCF_030987335.1. Classification (NCBI taxonomy): domain Eukaryota; kingdom Viridiplantae; phylum Streptophyta; class Magnoliopsida; order Cornales; family Cornaceae; genus Cornus; species Cornus florida. Next base: position 85,874,550 of record NW_026775571.1, on the reverse strand, counting down.
CATGTCGTATTGTCGACCGTCAGGATCAAATCATTCGTAATAAGGTTATCCCTTTAGTGCGTGTTCAGTGGAGTCATCACAATGAGGCTGAGTCTACTTGGGAATGGGAGGATGTCAATCGCTCACAATTTTCTGAAATATTGGAAGAAGGTAAGTGCGAATTCCGAGGACGGAATTCCTTTTGTTAGGGGGGAAGAATGTAATACCCTTAATTTTAAAAGGATAGTCTCGGTAGTTTATTTTATGGTTTTATTGTAATTTTTGCATTTTTATGTGTTTATTTGGCTATTTGCTTATTTGTTTTAATTGTTGTTAATTAATTGAGTAGATTGCAGTATTTGTTTTATTTAATTGAGTATTAGTTTTACATTACTTTTCTTTCTTTAATGTATGTTTACGTGAAAATTTGTTTTAATTGTTTTAATGGTTTTCATAGTCGTTATAATTCTAGGGTTTTTATGTTTCACAGTTTAGCCAACTAGGTTTATATTTAGTTGAGGTTTCTGTATCATAATACAATAGAATTAGGTTTTCCTTAAACCTATATAAATATATCACTAAACGTCGGTTTAGGGTTGAGAAATCAAAATAAACCCCGTTCACGTATAACAGAAAGACAGAGAGAAACAGAGTACTTCGGTTAGGGTTTGGCTTGGATTAAGGTTGAACCAATGAGAGATTAAAGGAGTGTTGTTTGAGGGTTGAACCAAGGAAAAGACAGAGGGAGAAAACAGAACGTTCGCTGGAAACCATTGGAAAACGACGTTTGGAAACTATAGGAAAACGACGTTGACATTTTAAACCAGAATCTCAAAGGCAAGTTCTATTCCTAACTCTCTCCTTTTGACTTATGTTCTTTACATGCCTAACATAATTCCAGGAGTAAATAAACGTTAAATTAATCTGGTTTACATGATTAGATTCGTTTGAAACAGTATGTGTTTTCATGTTTTAGTATTTACTTATTTTTGCGTTTGTTTGCATAATTACGTGTTTAAATTAATGTAAATTAATGCCTATGGAATTTTAATGTTTCTGGATCACACTGGGACATAATTTTAACCAGTAACAACTTTAACAATTGAGGACAGATAAACTGGACGTCGCCGAAGGTGACACAGGTGAAGGAAAACAAGTAGATTATGAAAACTGAGCAAAGAGGCGGCTCCCCACAAAGGGCAGCCAGCTCCATCAAGTGTGGAGGCGGCTCCATATGGTGTGGAGCTAGTTCCACTCAAGGGGGAGGCGGCTCCCCATGTGGGGGAGGCGACTCCACCCTCTTTTGATGCATTTTTGTCGTATTTCGAATTTCTGGGTTGGTTTTCGACACTACAAATGTGTTTAGGAGTTGTAAGTGGGAAGTTTAATTGATGTCTAAATGAAAATTAAATCTTTAGAGGGCTTAATAATTCATGGTAAAACAATTAATGTTTGCTGCTTGAACAATATATAATTTTTAAGTAAATTTGTAGACTATTCTTGGAGGTGGAGGATTTAAATTGCATAACCTTATGTGTAGCAATTTATCGGTGAGTGGAATTATTGTTTATTCATGTTTCTGTGGTAAATTATAAGCATGTTAGATTAAAGAATGATTATATGCTTATAATGGATAAACTGACGTATACATATGTTAAATGTATTATCAGTTCTTGGGTAACTGTGTAGTGTTATAAAATAAGCATGTGAATTTATATATTCTGCTATGCTTACTTGGAATTAATTGATGTGTACATGTGTGATCTGTATTATCAATTATTGGACTATGCGGAGTAGTATCAAATAAGCTTGTTAAATTACAAAGTTTTATCATGCTTAGTATGGAATGATTGATATTTATATTTAGTATTTTATTTATCAATTGTTGGATGTATGGATGGGTTGATATTTACTTTTATTGTCTGTAATGTCAACTGTTGGATATGGATTTGTATGCACCGGTATGGGACGGTGGCATACTAGGGACGGATTAGTTTCAAAATACTACATCCTACCTATACGGAATAAGGGAATGTATTATAAAATAAATCATACTTATATTTAGGTTAGATCAGCTGAAACAAAGTTTGAATGACTAACTGGATTATTTGCTTTGGATATATAAGTCTGTGCAGCTGAACAAGCTGAGCAGCTAACTGGATTTATTATGGATGGACATGATAAGATTTTAAATATATATTTATGGTACTGCGATATGAGCTTGAGTCTCAGAGTCGACGGTTAGGGAGCGTATATGCAGTAGGATGCATAGCTGGCTATATTGGTTGAGGTATACCCTATTAGGCTTAGGTAGTCATGCCCTGTGATGTTTTCGATTTTCGCCATTTTTCATTTTTTTTTGGAATTTTTGTCTTTACTAGTGCATTTTTGTTTTTTATTGTTTTGCGTGCCGGATACTATGGAATGTGCTGGTCGTGTCCGAGAGCTATTTGAGACATTTCACTGAGTCCAGGACTCTTTGAAATGTAAGGGTGATCATTTTGGCATTTTTTTATTTTTCGAGCCGGACGGTTCCGTGTGGGACCCGCTACTGTAATTGTTGCACACGGGAATTTTAGTAGGGTTCACTTGCATCATGTTTAATTTATTTAATGTGTTGCATATGGTTATGATTTAATGTGTGTATACATATTTATGTATGTGTGTCGTGTAAAATGAAACTAAAAGAAAAAGGAAAAATAAAAAGAAAAGTGGTGGGACCCACCTTGCACATGTAAGAGAATTAGAGACCACATTTTGGTCTCATTTTCTCAATTCTCTCTCACACTCTTGTAACCTTCTCTCTCACCCTCTCAAAGTTTCTTTTTCTTTTTCTTTTTACTTCCAAACTTCAAGCTTAGATTTCTCCTTCATTATTTGGTATTTTTTAGAGCCGTTTGCGGGAATTCAAAGAGCAGGGCGAGATCTTCACATCCATACAAACAATTTCAGTTTTAGTGCACTCTAGGGATTCCGGTTTTGAGACCCATTTTGGGGGTTTTTCATCTTCCTTGAGGTAGGGGTCTTTAATCCATACAATCTTGCACCTTTGTGAGTTAAATTTACTTAATTAGTGTCCTAACATGTTAATTTGTATTGATTTTACTCTAAAGTGGTTTAATTGGGTATATGAAGTATATGATTTTGTGTGTAATTGATATTCTGCAACTTAACATGCTTAATTTGAATTGATTGCCTTGAAAATGATTTTATTGTTGTAAATGAAATTTATGATTATGTGTATTAATTAAATTGTGTGAAAAGTATGCTTAAATTGTGAAATTTTATGTAAATTTATTTACTTGCTATGTGAAAAGGTGTGGCTATGTTTTATATGATATATGATAATGAAAGCATACTTAATTGATGAATTTTCATGCCTATGGTATTAAATTGTTATGTTTATGTGATGATAAAATAATAATAATAATAATAATTATAATAAATAAATAAATAAATTTCTTACGAAGCATGTTAATTGTTGATTAATTTAAGTCCTTTGTGCCTTTAGTGCTAGTTTGGTGATTAGAAAACATAAAATTATAATTTTAGAAATTTTTATGTTGTAAAGCATGTATATTATTGAATAATAACTTGATGAGCATGAATTTCTCTATTTGTACAACATTGAGATATATGAGACATTCATGCATAGCATTAGGCATGAAAAAGGGAAAAATTGTTTTGAAAGGAAAAGGGAATTTTGGGATAAAGTTTTGATTAAAGTGATTTTTATGAAAACCCGGTCGTCGTGGAGCTACCAAAGGGCCATGGTGTTAATATAACCTAAAGGGAACTAGGGAGATCGCCCTAGCGTGGTTGAGCAATCTGGGCCCCAAATGATGCCGCGGAGGAACCAACGGTCAGGGACAGTAGCCAATCCTTCTCTCGTGTTGCCGCGGAGTCACGGACGGGTTATATTAACATTTTGAAAAGTGATGGATTTGGATTTTGAAAATGGGGAGTGACATTCATGGCATCACACATTATGGTACGACATTGTTATTTTGGAATTGGAATTAATGTTGTATTCCTTTCTGGCATAGTATGACCCCACTTCCTATTTTCTATTCATTGTTTGGGTTCACGAGGTCACAAGAGGTGTGTCTTAGGCACCACCTACTGAGCTTTATGCTCACCCTATTGTTTTAGCATTTTTCAGGATATGGGAAAGAAGTGGCGAATGACGTTCCACCACATGCCTAATTTGGATTAGAAGATCATTTTGCTATTTTTGTATCCAAGTCTCATTATTTTTTTTGTAAAACTTAGTATATTGTATTCTGTACGGAGACTTATGGACTCTTGTTATTGTAATTATATTCATGGACTGTAAGTATATGTAATTGGAGTAAAATTCTAGTATGTGAGCATAGAACTATGTATAAGACAAGTACTCCTTTATTCTAGATGAATGGGTTAATGGCGATGGGCTATTTTGAGGAGGTTGTTGATGTTGTTGTTTTGGGAATGTTTTATATTATTTGCATTGTGTGCTGATACAGGTTAGATAAATTTTGAAGGTCCAAGAGAGACCATTGCATTTTTTTTTTTTTTATGCATTTAAGCAGGTTGGCGTAGGATCCTTTTTAGCAGAGATCATGCCGAATTTTTTTTTTTTAATTGACATCAGTTTAGGGTCGTTACATGCCCACTAAGTGCGTTTTACATGTTGCCTTCTACTCAGGTTGAGACCCTTAGTATAGTCCAGTGAGAGTTCCATAGTGTGGTTATATATATATGTATGGACTACGTAGTTATTGTTGAGTTGGTTAGGATGTACATGCGTATTGAGTCTCTGCTTGGATTGTAGTAAGACCCACTTCTATTTTTTAGGTATCGGACGGTTCCAGTCTTAGGCTTGATCGTGCTGAGCAGAGACTATTATTCACTCTACTAACAACGTAGGATTTCATGCCACATTTTTTATTTGGTTTTATTTCCAGTTATTTTATGTTCAGTTGGGATTTGATTTAGGGTTCCACTAGATGGATTCCCGAGTACACTCTTGGAGGTTTTGGAGAGTTGGATTTTAAGTATTTAATTTTTAAAGGATTATGTTTTAGAGTTCTTTCAGCTTTGAATTATTTATTTCATATTCCGTTTTGTAATCTGTGTTCGATTTAAATATTAATTGTTTAATATTTCCTTCGGGTTTGGGCTTGGGCCTGATCAACCCATGTCTCGGATTCGAGGGGTGTCACACATAACCTCACATCTTGTGCTCGGATTTGATTCCAGCCTTACATGCATTCATGATATTTAATTTTTAACATAATTGTATTATTACTTTAGTAGAAAAGCATGCTAGATGTTTACTTTTCTTGTAAAGGGTATGGATGCATAATTTCTTGAAAATATTCTTGGCTTTTGGGGTTTTAGTATAATTATGTAAAATAATTATTTTTCATCTTAGAGACCATTTTGTAATTTAATTTGGAAGATATTTTAAAAAATGACCTTTTTGTAATTTTTGAAAAGTGTGATAAGTGTCACACTCCCATGGAGCCACTTGTCGACATTGGGGTGGAGTCACTTGGAAGCATTATCTTATGACATGTGGAGGGTGGAGATTCACCCACTTGTTGGCTTAGGATTGGTGCACTTGTTGGCTTGGATGGTTGACAAGTGCAGGCTCAGGATTAAGCCTAAGAAGGAGCCATGGATTAGTGACAAATGTAGGCACCAAATAGAGTCTTGCATTGTGTGTGAGAGAGAGGTAGTATAAGAACACCTAGTGAGTGGAGGAATACTAGATCCTCCACCCACCACTTTTCATTTGATCTCATCTTCATTCCTTTTGCTCTCATCCGAACATAGCCTCCATTGAAGAAAAAGCTTGGCTTAGAGCTTTTGACTTCATTTTGGCCTCCTTCCACTCACCTTAGACCTTTAAGTTAGTAATACTTTTGCTTCCTCTCACTCTCCTCTACAAAACCCTTGTTTGGTTTTCCATTTTTAAGTTTGGTTGCCTTGGATTATAGAGATACAATTCTCTATTGAGGTAGGGGGTGTTCTAGTTTATTATCTAAGTGAATAAATTGTCTTTATAGTGATGTATAAGTTGTATGCATGTTTTTTACCAATTTGGGAAATTAATGATTAATTGTAGCTTGCATATAACTCATTTTAGACTTGATATATGGCATAGCCATGACTTACTCCATGTTATATATTAAATTGGAATCATTTGGACAACTCTTGAAATCTAGAGAAATTAATTAGTTAGTCTACTTAATTTCTATTTTATTGATCTAATGATTTAGTCATGCAATTCATGGAATTTTTATTGTGTTTTTATCACATATCATGACTTGTTGCTCAATGTGATACCCCTCGAATTCGAGATATGGGTTGATCAGGCCCAGGCCCAAACCCGAGGGAAATATCAAACAATTAATATTTTAAAAAGAACACGAAATACAAAGTGATTAAAAGAAATAATATAATGAGCTGGAAGAAATCTAAAAAATAAAATCCTTTAGAAAATAAATTCTTAAAATCTCAAATAATAAAGATTTAACAATCCATCTCCAAAACCTCCAATGGTACAGCTCAGGAATCCATCCAGTGGACCCCTAATAAATAAAAACAAACCAAAATAAATCTAGAAAGAATCCATAATTAAATTGTGGAAAGAGATCCTACATCGTCGGAAGAATGAGTAACCATCTCTGCTCAGCACGAACAAACTCAAGACTGGAACTGACGTACACCTGAAAAATAGAAGTGAGTCAGGCCCACGAACAAGTTCTATCCTACTACAATCTAAGTAGAGACTCAATACACATGTACATACTAAAGAGTTCAATAATAATTAATAATCCGTACATAAATATATCCATACTACTGGACTCTCGTTAGACTATGAAGAGGGTCTCAACCTGAATAGAAGGCATCACGCAAAGCGCACTTGAGTGGGCATGAGTACCTAAGCCTAAACAGGATATACCTCAACTCTCACAGCCAGCTACGCATCCTATTGCATATATGCACCCTAACCGTCGACGCTAAGACTCAAGCTCACATCGCGGTATCATAAAAATATATCTAAAGTCCGTTCCTAACAATCCACAAGAAATCCAGTAAGTCGTTCGGCATACTTAACCGCACCGACTCATATATATAAGGAGGATTTTATTTAACAACCGTACCCTTATTCCAAAATAGATAGGACTTAGCAAATTGAGCTAATCCAAACCTAGTATGACACCGTCCCATACCGGTGCATACAATCCCATCCATCCAACAGTTGATAAAGCATTGACAGTACGAATATCAATATCAACAATTCCATACTAAGCATATTAGAGTATATTAACAATCATGCTTAAATAAAACCAACAATTGATAAAGCATTGATAATATAAATATCAATATCAATAATTCCATACTAAGCATATTAGAGTATATTAACAAACATGCTTAAATAAAACCACTATACAAAAACCATTACTTGAAATCACATCACAGAAGCCAATGCTAGATCACACAGGACTATGTCTGTAAATATAAGTCCATTCCCAGCATTCATAATTAACATAGCCTAAATAAATATTAGGTTACTTAGTTCCTTAACCCGTATAATAAATTTAGGCAATTTATCATACCTTTAATCTCCTGTCCAACAAATTGATGCATTAAATTTTACAATTTGACCATCAATTAATCCTTAGCAAATTATAGATTTCTAGCATGTATTTCCATTCCACGAATACGTAATTAGCAGTGGACAAGCTCTCACAGAAATTTCGAACATAATTAAGAAATATAAATGTCCGAATACAAATAGGTCTGCGAAGCACATAAGAAATCCATACAGTTTTAACGATTAAAACTCGGCGTTTAAATCTGTATTATTCTATCCCTTGAGACTTTAATCCTACTCTGGACAACCTCTAAAACCTCCACTACAGTATTTATTCTCCGTAGAAAATTTAGAAATTCAATAACCAAAAAGCTTCCTCACTGAAAATTAAAGAACACGCTAACAGAACAAGAAAAACTGAAAGAAGCAAAATGGAGCAGGCTCCAAAAAAAACTTGGAGCCACCTCTAATCCAAAAGGAGCCGGCTCCAATCCAAAAGGAGCCGGCTCCAATCCAAAAGGAGCTGGCTCTCTCCCTCCTCTTCTCCGTGTTTTATTTTTCCGGCGTTGTTTTCACCTCCGGTACTTCCCTGCCAAGGTTCCTAAAAACTGTAACTAAATCCCAGTAGGTTCCCACCCTTATTTAAGTCCTTATTACAATTACTAACAGGGATTTAAATAGAAAACAATGCAGGAAAGTTTCAAGTTTAAACAGTTTATCAAGTGTAAAAGTTACGCCTTAAACTTTAATCATGGAAACAGATAACATATATTTATTTTTTAAACATGTTATAAATAAACCTAGAACTAATCTAGTATGCAAAGAACACGAAGCCTAAGGGAGAGAGTTTAGACAGAACCTGCCTTTGAGACTTTTGTTCAAAATCTCTACGTCGTCTTCTAAGGTCTTCGGTAGTTCCTACTACAAAATTCCTCCTCTGTTCTCTTTCTACCTCCACAGATGTGAATAGGTTTGTTGTTTTTTTCTAAAACCTAGGTAGAACTTAAAACCTGTATTTATAGGATTAAGGTTGCCCTAATCCTAGTCCTAATACTATACGAGAAAACTAAGTCGGCTAAAGAAAAAAAATAAATAAAACCAAAATCCTAAGTTCAATTAACATAGTACAGAACAATAAAATACAACTGAATAATTAACTCTACCAACCTAAATCAAATTAAATAACAATTAAAATAAAAACTGAAACTTAATTAAAGGTCAATACTAATTCACACAATTTAAGCAATATCAAGCAATTCAAAGAAAACAAGTAAATAATTTAAAATTCAATTTAAAACAAATCAAATAATTTACAATTAATTTACAATTAAATCAAAACAAATTCACCATTAAATAAATAAAATGCAACTTAAACAATTAAATAAATTCCAGGTCTATCCTTTTAAATTAGGGGTATTACACTTAACTTATTGATTTTGAAAACTTGGGATATCATCAAGAACTTGACTTGGCTAGGACTTGATTCTAATACGGGAGATAGAGAGCTCCCTACACTATAGTGCGCACTATGAGAAGGTACCCATGGGTTAATAGCCCTAAAGTGATCCCAATAGTATGATATTAGTCCGGGCGATATCTAATTATCCACTTTGATTTGATTTTGTACTTTAAATTATAAGTTGGTAACCTTGTGAAATTTCATCTCATTGTGCCCTGTTGAAATTTTTGATGTCATTTAAATAGCATGGATTAAATTATATTGAATTGCAAACTTTGTATAAAGATGAGTCTATGTATGCTCATTCCCTACGAGTAAACTTGTTTACTCACCCCAAAGTTACCGGGTTGTTTTTCAGGTAAAGAAGCATTATTGTGGGATGCACAACACTCTTAGGCTTGCTTGACTACTTGGAGAAATTTTGTTATATAGAACATGCACTTGTTTAGCATGCTTTACTTTTGGATGAATGCCTGACCATGTAGGACAAAACCATTTGGAAGAACGCATGAACCTTTTGGAAGAACGCTTGAATCTTTTGGAAGAACGCCTGACCATGTAGGTCAGAACTATTTGGAAGAATGCTTGAACCTTTTGGAAGAACGCTTGAATCTTTTGGAAGAACGCCTGACCATATAGATCAGAACCTTTTGAAAGAACGTTTGAACCTTTTGGAAGAACGTCTGACCATGTAGGTCAGAACATTTTGGAAGAACGCTTAAACCTTTTGGAAGAACGCTTGAATCTTTTGGAAGAATGCCTGACCATGTAAGTCAAAACCTTTTGGAAGAATGCTTGAACCTTTTTGGAAGAACGTTTGACCATGTAGGTCAGAACCTTTTGGAAGAACACTTGAATCTTTTGGAAGAACGCCTGACCATGTAGGTCAGAACCTTTGGAAGAACGCTTGAACCTTTTGGAAGAACGCCTGACCATGTAGGTCAGAACCTTTGGGAAGAACGCTTGAACCATTTGGAAGGACGCATGAACCTTTTGGAAGAATGCTTGAATCTTTTGGAAAAACGCTTGACCATGTAGGTCAGAACCTTTTGGAAGAACGCTTGAACCTTTTGGAAGAATGCCTGACCATGTAGGTCAGAACCTTTTTTTTCTTTTGTTTTGATCATCTTTCGCTTCTGCATTTCAGATTTATTTTCGGGTCATCTCTTGGTCATCACTGACGCACCGGGTTTATAAAACTTGGGCCGTCACAGACAGATGGTCGAGCCCTTCATGCGACTCCCCTTGCCATTAGTGTTCTCCCTACCAAACCCATAAACTCCCTCTATCCATCAACTTGCTCATGAGACTACGTTTCTCTCAACTCATACTTTGACGGTGCCAACGACACGCAAACGCCAACAACATTAAACCAGATACTTTTATGTGCCACCAAGGCGTATACCATCTTCTGAAAATACACCCATATTTATAGCCAAACACGATTCACCCAAATCCTGTATCCCACAAGAAACACCAACTTGGACGCAACAAAACCAATCCCAATTTTGACACCTGGGCAATACGAAATTGTACTAATCCCAACTTGGGAGGGTTGGAACGATATTAAGATGCCAAAAAAAAAAAAAAAAAAAAAAAAAAAAAAAAGGAAGAAGGACACCAAATATACGTGGGTAGTGGGAAAAAACCATGGGCAAACCAAGAATAATCTTCCACTAAATAAATCAATCAATACAATTTTCTTCTGAAGTTTTTATTCCAACTCGGAGAAATCAATATTCAACAGGAGATTCCTAAAATAATGCTTTCTACCCTTACTACAATAAACCCTTCTCAAACACCTGTTATCTTTTTCCTTATTTTTCACTAGCAGTTGGCGCAAAGAAGGTAAAAGAAAAACTCAGAAAATATAATAATGGGAATGAATGGCAAGCTCAAATTTAGTTTCTTGTTCAAAAGTCTAGAGCTGGTAAGGACAAAGAAGAAGAAGAAAGGTATGTCAAAGTTTTCAGCATCAAGACAGCCAAGATATTTAAATTCTCATTCTTTTACCTATCCAGAAGGATGGGATCCCATTCCACATCTCCAAACTCAAAATTTTGGCAATAAATAATAGTAAGTGGTTAATTGGACTGCCTCCTCTTTCTACTGATACACCATTCATTTTCTTGTCCTGGGTAGCTCGACTGCTCGATTGAGAAGTTTAGAGACCTTCATAGCAGAATAGGAAATGATATCGAGACAAGAGATACTCCCTTAGAATCTAAAATAGAACAGTAGTAAAAGAGTACCTTTGCAAACCCACGTAATCGATTTCTCCTGTTCATCATTGCACTATTCGCTACAAAGCCAATAGTGAACATCAACTGTGTACACAAACTTTGCTCCAGGGGAGGGTGACAGATACTCGAGCCCTTCATGAGACTCCCCTTGCCATTAGTGTTCTCCCTACCAAACCCATAAACTCCCTCTATCCATCAATTTCCTCATGAGACTACCTCTCTCTCAACTCATACTTTGACCGTACCAACAACACGCAAACACCAACAACATTAATCCAGATACTTATGTGCCACCAAGGCGTATACCATCTTCTGAAAATACACCCATACTTATAGCCAAACACGATTCACCCAAATCCCGTATCCCACAGGAAACACCAACTTGGACGCCACATCCAAGAGACCACCCAAAATTACCGTCTTGCGGAGCATCCAATACAAATTTGTTCCCTTGCGTTCCACACATCGTAACCCCCAAAACAAAACCAATCCCAATTTTGACACCTGGGCAATACGAAATTGTACTAGCGGTGAACACTACTACTCGCAACAACAACTAATTTTTGTTTTCACTTGTGGATGAAATAACCCAACACCACTGGAATTTGATTCCATGGAAGCTTTAACATAACTCCTCATGGATGGAACTTCTTTACAAGAAGTCCTTATTGTTAGAGGTGTTATGAAGAAGCTTGAAACTCACCAACGGCGCCGGTATTAGTATCAGAGTCTTACTTCTCAAAGGGAAGTTAAGAGTTTAAATCTCAATGGAGGTGTGTGTGTGTGTTAGTACCAACTAAAAAAACAATGCTTAGAACTGTAGGTGCCACTTCTTGTGGGTCATTGACCCAAATTTGTACCTCAATCAGCCATCTAAAATCTCTTTCAGACCTTGTATTTGATTTTAAAGTACTACTGAATAGCCAAACTCAATTGTCACTAAAATATTGATCACAATTAGAAGAACTTCCAGACTCCATTGAGAAATTGGAATCATTAATTGAGCTGTGCTTATTTGCAGCAAGATTTACTGTTTTACCTGATACCATTGGCAACCTAAAAAGTTTGAGAGTTCTTGAGATTGATCATTCTTTCATAATGAAGTTACCTATTGGTACTGAAACTTGAAGAGTTACACGCCTGGCATTGGTACAATTTGGAAGGTGAAATTCTCAATAACTTTGAAACAGTTTCCTCTCTGAGAATCTAAAGAATTGAATCTAAAGGATAGATTATACAATTCTCCTTCAGGTGGAGAGGTGGACAATGAAGAAGTGTTCAAAGGTTCTAATGAAGTGTTGTTGATCTTCTTCTTGATAAAAGCAGGAGAGGGTAGGAGAATTGCAGCAAGTGTGATGAGACAAGATAGCCATAACCAATTCTCTGTATCCATTTCAAATATGTGATTTGAGAGGCTCAATGATCAATCAATTCCTGTTAAAAAGGAAAATGATGAGAACCATATCAGTGGTCATTGAAGAAATGAAATTGAAATTTCATAACTTCCACACCCTTTTTGACTTTCTTGTCTTGGCTTAGCGAATAGCCTTGGGGAAGGGAAAAGGTTGTTCCTTGTAATTTCCTTCCTCTGAGGTAAGCTTCCTCCACAATCAGGCATTCAGGCCCTCAACCTCAATCCCTACATATAGTGATATAGAAATACAAAATATATACAGGAGTTCGTTACCAGTCGTTGACTCAACCACTTGATTTTGAATTTCATTCAGATTGGGCTTTAGCTTTTATCTGTCTTGGGTGTAACGGGCTTTGTTTCCATAGGCCTATCCTTTGGGTTGGCGTGATAGGAATGACGTTGCCCTTATTCTTCCCAAAGGAATAAATTCAAGTGCCAAATACACACTTTAACTTTTAAAAAAAAAAATGTCACCTTTTTTTGGCACTAGAATTTTATTTATTTCGGATTTTTATTAAACAGGACATTTAAAAAAAAAAAGAAAAAGAATAAATAAATTCAAAATAAATTATTTTTTTGAAATCTTAAATAATAATTCGGTATTGCCTTTCCAAAATGATAAATTTGAGTCACAGTTTTCGAAATGAACATCTAATATGAAAAGAAAAAGAGTCGCAACACATAAATTTTACATTTATTTAGCATCTCCACACACCGTATAATTATGTCAAAAGAATCAAACAAGCTTTTACATTTACATAAACATCAGTACCATATGATGTAAAGGAAATTTCAGGAGAGTGATCTAAAATTTATATGGCATATGAATGAGGGTATTCATTTCAACATTCCAACTCTTCTTCCAAACTGCTACAACAATATACTTTGATCTCTGTGTTTCCCGACTCCTAACACTTCTCATCCTCTTGTTTCTCATAGCCCACCTTTTCCGGCCCTCAAGCTCCGGCGTAACTTTTGCTCCAGATGCTCCTGCTTCTTCTTCACTGGCTTTAATTCCTCCACTTATCTGAAATATTGCACCGACACCAAAGATGTTATGAACAAAGCTTCTTCAAACTTTGGGTTTGAAGTCTGGGTATGATATCAAGATCAAATACATGCAATAATAAACAAAAGGTAGAAAATAAAAAATAAAGACTACTATCTTTTTTTTGTAGAACAACCATCTCATCGGATATGAGCTTTTTTTTGTACTTCATTTTTCAGTTTTAGCATCAAAATTCAAAGTATGGTTCAATCAAATATGATTTAATTAAGTTGTACCCAGAATCTCCTAGTATATATATGAAGAAATTAGACCTTATTACAAAGTGAGTGCTTTTCCCATAGAGGCAAAAATTGAAGTATTGGTCCTTTCCAGCTCTCAAACGAGAATTGAGGACTTGTTGGGTATATACTAATAATTATATTAACATATATCTAAAATTGAGTACAATACCATTAGAATATATAATATTTGAGCATATTAAATATCAATTTCTGCACATCAACAGTTGATAGGGCAAGTAAAATACCCGAGGAAAAATTTCGGCTTTAATATGAGTAGTAGGGGGTTGTCTCGTCACTCCTTGCCCGTTTCCTGCACCAAAAATCAGATAAAAAATAATAATTTTAGAAAACAATTAGAATCTTCATAATTCCTGCTGCTATTAGGAATCTTACATAAATATGTTGGGGAGAAATATATATATATATATATACACACACACATAGCCAAACACAAAGTTCTCCACATGAAAAAGTCAGTAAGCATACTAGTGACATTTATACGGATCTGACTCAGAACTTCACAAAATTTATGAAAACAAACATGCATTTCTTACGAATTACTAATTCTGGATCCAAACAATTTTAAGAAAGAAAACGAATCTTACGGAATTATTTTGAATCCTTTCAAGCTTTGAAGCTTGTTCTGTAACACGACCCCAAACCCTCACCACTAAGAAACCAACTTAAATCTCAAAATAATCAATTCACCATTCAATTGCAAATGTATTAGATTACCTTGAGCAAAGGTTGTCTCACCAAGATCACAGATTGATATAATGCATGAAATTGAGCCCTAACAGATAAATGGCGTCTCGAAGTTCAAGAGATTATGAAATCAATCTTTCATTCTTTTGACATGCATGAATAGATGTCCCTTAAGCATGAAAGATATATAGAAACAGATCACAATTAACAATAAACAAAGGAAAAAAAATATCATCATAAAAGGACAATATAGATTAGCACAGAATAGAGAGAGTTACCATGCCATCAGGTTGAATGTTAAACACTAAAATCTGACATTCCGCAAATTTTACTCTCAATGCCTAACTTCTCTGATGTTCGAAATGTCTGGACAATTTAGTGACTTACATTCAGAAATGTCCAACAATTCTACAGATTTCAGTTTTTCAAGTCCCAAAATCTCACTAAGTTTCTCACACTTATGAAGTAGCAATTTCTCTAACTTTGTTAGTGTTGACAGATCAAGTAACTTTTCCAAGGTGGTGCAACATGACAAGTCCAGCAACTTCAAGGATTTCAAACCCTTGAAACCCAAAACCACATGCAGCTTCTCGCACCGGTGGAGAATTAATTCTTCCAGCTTTTCCGAGTTCGACAGATCAGGTAACTTTTCCAAGGTTGTGCAACATGACAAGTCCAGCAACTTCAAGGATTTCAAACCCTTGAAATCCTGAATCACATGCAGCTTCTCGCACCGGTGGAGCAGTAATTTTTCCAGCTTTTCCAAGTTCGACAACTCAGGTAACCTCTCCAGGGCTATGCACGACGACGAGTCCAGCATCTTCAAGGATTTCAAACCCTGAAGACCCTCAATCTTATGTAACTTCTCGCACCGGTAGAGCATTAAGTCTTCCAGCATTTCCGAGTTCGACAGATCAGGTAACCTCTCCAAGGCTGTGCAAGATGACAGGTCCACCATCTTCAAGGATTTCAATCCCTTAAGACACTCAATCACTTGCAGATTCTGGCACATGCAGAGCTTCAATTCTTCCAACTTTTTCGAGTTCGAAATGTCAGGTAACCTATCCAAGGCTGTGCACCATGACAAGTCCAGCATCTTCAAGGTTTTCAAACCCTTAAGAGCCTCAATCACGCGCAGCTTCTGGCACATGTGGAGCTTCATTTCTTTCAGCATTTCCGAGTTTGACAAATCAGATAACCTCTCCAACGATATGCATGATGACAGGTCCAGCATCTTCAAGGATTTCAAACCCTTAAGACCCTCAATCACATGCAGCTTCTGGCACATGCAGAGCTTCAATTCTTTCAGCATTTCCAAGTTCGACAGATCAGGTAACCTCTCCAAGGCTGTGCACCATGACAAGTCCAGCATCTTCAAGGATTTCAAACCATTAAGACCATCAATCTCTTGCAGCTTCTCGCACCGGTAGAGCTTTAATTCTTTCAGCATTGCCGAGTTTGACAGATCAGGTATCCTCTCCAAGGCAATACATAATGACAAGTCCATCATCTTCAAGGATTTCAAACCCTTGAGACCCTCAATCTCTTGTAACTTCTCGCACTGGTAGAGCATTAATTCTTCCAGCATTTTCGAGTTTGACAAATCAGGTAACCTCTCCAAGGCTGTGCACCATGACAAGTCCAGCATCTTCAAGGATTTCAAACCATTAAGACCCTCAATCTCTTGCAGCTTCTCGCACCGGTAGAGCTTTAATTCTTTCAGCATTGCCGAGTTTGACAGATCAGGTATCCTCCCCAGGGCTATACATGATGACAAGTCCATCATCTTCAAGGATTTCAAACCCTTAAGACCCTCAATCTCTTGTAACTTCTCGCACTGGTAGAGCATTAATTCCTCCAGCATTTCCGAGTTCGACAAATCAGGTAACCTCTCCAAGGCTGTGCACCATGACAACTCCAGCATCTCCAAGGATTTCAAACCATTAAGACCCTCAATTTCATGCAGCTTCTCGCACCGGTAGAGCTTTAATTCTTTCAGCATTGCCGAGTTTGACAGATCAGGTATCCTCCCCAAGGCTATACACGATGACAAATCCATCATCTTCAAGGATTTCAAACCCTTAAGACCCTCAATCTCTTGTAACTTCTCACACTGGTAGAGTTTCCGAGTTCGACAAATCAGGTAACCTCTCCAAGGCAGTGCACCATGACAACTCCAGCATTTTCAAGGATTTCAAACCATTAAGACCCTCAATCTCTTGCAGCTTCTCGCACCAATAGAGCTTTAATTCTTTCAGCATTGCCGAGTTTGACAGATCAGGTATCCTCCCCAAGGCTATACACGATGACAAGTCCATCAACTTCAAGGATTTCAAACCCTTAAGACCCTCAATCTCTTGTAACTTCTCGCACTGGTAGAGCATTAATTCTTCCAGCATTTCCGAGTTCGACAAATCAGGTAACCTCTCCAAGGCTGTGCACCATGACAACTCCAGCATCTTCAAGGATTTCATAGCCTTAAGACCCCCAATCACATGCAGCTTCTGGCACCTGACGAGCTTTAATTCTTCTAGCATTTCCATGTTTGATAGGTTGGGCAATCTTTCCAAGGATTCACACAAACTCATATCCAAATATTCCAAGGATTTAAATCTGTCAAGGCCCTTAATTTCATTCAGATTAGGGAATCAATTCCTTTGGTTCATAAGTCGAATTGACCTCAGCCAGTTTTAGAATCTCTTGGATTCTAGTAGTGACAATAACCCTACTTCCTGAACCAAACCAATCACGCTTTCCCAAAAGTGCAAATGCATGAAGCTGATCTCTGTGATCGACACCATCAACGACAACAAGAACTTTCTTCCCAGAAAATCTATGTTTGATTGCATTAATTCCGTCATCCATAGACCCGATTAAGACAGGGCGTCCCTGTTTTAAGATGCTAGATATGAGTTGGTTTTGCAAATGAACAAGACCATTGTGTTGTTGTGCTGTTTTACTAACATCTTCAAGGAAGCAATGGGAATGAAATTGTCGGGAGAGTTTGTCGTAGATGACCTTGGCTACAGTGGTCTTGCCAATTCCTCCCATGCCACAAATTCCCACAATCCTTACATCATCGGAATTAACACTCAACAATTTCATCATTTCTTCTACATGATCATCAATTCCAACTAAACAATCATTTACAACCAATGAGTAATTCCTTTTCAGCTCTCCCCATACCTTTGAAACGACCTCCTTTACCAGTTCTCCTTGAGGCCTGCCAAACATAATTAATGTCAAATATATATATATATATATGGAAAAACCCACAAATATAGATCGCCTACTTAATTTAAAATTTCAACAGTAGTTGTCTATTCCCTGAAAACTGAAAAAAAGAAAATAGCTTCAAAATTCATTTGATTAACAATTTGTGAAAAAACTATTATTTGTAAACTAAGTTAAACTAGTGTCAAATTTGAGAGAACTGAACCAAACAAGTTCATAGTTGGTTTGGTTCTAGTAAAGAAAATCTACAGTTAAGGCTTGTTTGTTTCAATGAAAAATATTTTCTTTTTTAGGTAAAATATTTTCTTTATTTTTGCTTTTTCGGTATTTGGCAAAGGAATCGGTCGAGGTTTAGATAAAGCCCATCGAACATGTAAAATAACTTGCGTAAGTTATTTTTGTTAGATTGTATTTTTATTTTTTTTTTTTCTTAAATATTTTACTACAACCAAACACTAAAAAAAAAAAAAAATATTCTACATCTAAACAAAAAGAGCCTAAAGAAAAATAATAAAAAGGTTAAAATAGCAGAATCAGTAGTATATATAAATAAAATTAATAAGTGTACTCAATTACCTATTGTTCACACTCCATCCCTTCAATTCTCCAACCTCCCTTAAGGATTTCTTCCATCCCTTCACGGTAGCACTATCATATTTATTCTCTTCGTGTTTCTGGAAAGCCTTTTCTTAACTCTCCGTCTGGTGTCGCACATCGGACGGTTCGACATCAAAGAAAATGGGTAATATCAATTGCCCCAAAGTCCTCCGACACTCAACCATCTCGGCGAGCTCAAGCAGGCACCACTTACTTGAAGCATAGTCTTTGGAAAAGACTGGGATGGATATCTTGGAGTGCTGTATTGCCTTGAGAAGCTCAGGACCTATCTTCTCCCCAGTCCGAAGTCGTCGTCTCGAAAAGTGTGAATTCCAGCGTCCACAAGGCCGTTGTAGCGGTGGTCAGTGAAGGTTTGACAGGTGTCTGCACCTCTAAAACTCAAGAAAACTTCGTAATCCCATCCTCCAGCAGATGGAGAGGTGGAAGATGAAGTGTTGCTCTCTGTATCCATTTCAATTGTGTGATAAGAGAAGAGAGGATTATTTAGTGGGTATTGAAGATTTGAAATTTTCAATTTCGTAATTTCCACGGGCTCTTTGACTTTGTTGTCTATGGCAAATGATTCATGATAGTGACATGCAACCTAACTCTTTTTTACTCAGATATATATATGTTGTGTGTGTATATAATTATATATATGATTATAGATAGAGAGAGTAGAGAGAGAAATGGGGTAAAAGAAACAATTTACCAGTTGGTTTAGGGTTGAAGTAGTGAGAAACAGAGGAAGGTCCATCGTATTTGATGCAGTAAGTGAACTGAGGAATCTGCCCAGTCAGATCCACTGTTGACTCCGACGGCTGATGAATCTGCTTCCAACAGTTCTGATCTACGAACCTCCTCTAGCCCCCCCATCCATGGACTCGCCTCACGATCACCAATTTTACGCCCCAATTAGTAACGCCCTAATGCTTTTTTTTTGTTTTTGTACTGAGCCCTTAAAACTGTTAACTTATGACCTCTAAAACGAACCAATAACCCCTTAACAGAACAAAAGCAATTAGTAAAGCCGTAACAGAACAAAAGCTAAATAAAAAAGGTGGTAAAATATTGCGATGGATTTTTAGGGTGAAGTTAAAAAAACCAAATCAAAAAACCCCCTTTGCAAATACTACAACTCCTAGCCTAACAAAAACTAATCAAAGAAAGTAAAAGATTGGGATGGATTTGGATGATATGCCAATTTTGTAATTAAATAAAAATTTCATTTTTTTTATTTCGCCAAATTTTAAATTGAAACACTAAAAATTACTAATTCCTTCGTCGCAAATTAAGAACCATGTGAGTCACAATTCACTGACACTTAATTTGTGACTGAGGGAGTATCACTTAAGAAAATTCCAAATTTCACTTCACAAATCAAGCTGCAAAAATCATGAAAATCAAGTTGTAGACCACAAATCAACTCCAAAATCATCCAACCAATCCTAATTCCAACCCCAATCCCAACCCATCTTCTTCAGTGCTTCATTTCATCATACTCGATGGCCTAAAAAAATGAGGATGAAGCAGAACTCGGTGGCATCGGTGGCGGTGATTTTTTTTTTTTTTTTTTTTTCTAGTTGAGTACTCACACACACGTCTCTACTGAGGCTCGAACCCCTCATCTCTCTTTGAAAAGTAGGGGCTTGGGACCGCCAGGCCGCGGTGAAAATTTTGATTAATTCTATTACTCAAATCCACACCCATGACTTGGCTTCTAAATTTCAACAACTACAGGCAATCCAGTATTAAGTAGTCCACTGATTCACCACCCAAGCCACACCTTTTACATACATAGCTCATCATCCAATACCTTGGGATTTGCTCTGACTGTCCAAAGCTGCTTCCAAAAACCTTGGAACAAATTATGGCCACTGCTGTTACCATTTGCATTAGCGTTCAAGTCCTTGGTAATAGATTGGAGAAATAGCCAAGAGGAACCCCAACCCACTCTAGCCTCCATAAAACTGGTAAGAATGAGCCTTGTCATGACACTAGAAACTGATTACATTAATTCCTTCATCCAGAGTACTAATGTTAGCGCATTTCAGTTTTAAGATGCTAGACATAGGTTGGTTTTGCAAATTAACAAGACCATTGTGTTGTTGTGCTGTTTCTCTAACATTTGGAAGGAAGCAACAAGATTCAAAATGTCAGGAGAGTCGGTTGTAGATGACCTTGCCTATAGTGGTCTTGCCAATTCCTCCCATGCCATGGATTTGTTAGGAGAGATAACAATAAATAAACACAGCGGAATAACTCTTCTCCCTATATGTAAGCAAATGTAGTGTATCTCTACTTTTATATGTGCTGAAAATAATAGAAAAATAATCAATCACACCAAGCCACAAGAACACAAGCAATTTTTTACGTGGAAAATTTCCCCAATGTGATGAAGAAAAACCACGGGACCTAGTCCAGTTGAAATCTCCACTATCAATCAAATAATGGATACACAAAGTCTTCTCTAATCGCAATTAGAAGCTATAATACATCTCATCAAGATATCACCAATCTTGGCAAAAACAAAAAGAATTGGAGAGAATAAACCAAAAACTCGGTTACTGTTCACGGGCACGAACCCCAACTCCCGAGCTCAAAATTCGATCTTCACCGTTCAGATTGTAACTCAGTGAGTCATGAACCTCTCCTCCAAATTTCAGCTCGATTGGACCACGGATGAAGCGGGATCGGAGTTTTGATGAAATCTGGACAGTATGAGAAAAAGCTGCGTTTTTCTCTCTTTCTTGGGAAAAAAACTACGGCTGATCTCCCTCTCTTTTTATTCTGACTTCCTTAGGGTTATTCACCCTAAAGGGCTGGGCTTTAGGCTTTAATAAAACCCACTTGGGCTTTCCTCCATATAGAAGGAAATAAACCCAACAAATCTCCCCCTTTCCGACTATGTGGAAGAAATCGCCATTCCGGCGATCAAACAACAAACTTCAAGCTTCTCTCTTGGTAGGGTCTTTGTCAACATATCAGAACCATTATCATCAGTGTGAACCTTCTCAAGTTCAAGTAACTTATTGTTCAACGCATCTCTGATCCAATGGTATCGTACATCAATGTGCTTAGATCTTGCATGGAAATTGGAATTCTTAGCAAGATGAATAGCACTCTGGCTATCACAAAACAACACATACCTCTGCTGCTTAAAACCAAGTTCTCTCAAGAACTTCTTTGCCCATAGCAACTCTTTAGTCGCTTCCGTTGCTGCAATAAACTCTGCCTCTGTCGTTGAAAGAGTAATACATTTTTGAAGTTTCGATTGCCAACCTACAGCCCCACCTGCAAAAGTGATCAAATAACCCGAAGTAGACTTACGAGTATCCACATCCCTTACCATATCTGCATCTGTGTAGTCAACTAACAATGGTTGTCCATTTCCCAAACCAAGTCTCAAACAGGAAGTGCCTTAAAGATACCTCATGATCCACTTCACTGCATTCCAATGCTTTCTTCCCGGATTTGACAAGAATCGGCTAACTACACCAACTGCATGAGTTATATTTGGTCTTATGAAAATCATTGCATACATCAAACTTCCTACTGCTAAGGCATAAGGAACTCTTTCCATGTCTTCCATTTTCTTATCTGCAGAAGGATATTGCTTTGTACTCAGTCTGAAGTGGGTAGCAAGAGGAGAGCTAACCACTTTAGTGTTGTCCATATTGAACCTTTGAAGCACTTTTTCAATATACTCCTCCTGTGACAAATATAACTTCTTGGCACTTCTGTCACGACTGATTCTTATGCCAAGAATTTTCTTTGCTGGCCCCAAATCCTTCATAGCAAATGACTTACTCAATTGCTTCTTCAATTGGTCAATCCTTGAAGCATTCCTGCCAACAATCAACATGTCATCCACATAAAGCAGTAGAATAATAAAATCATCATCAGAGAATTTTTGAACAAATACACAGTGATTAGAAGTTGTCTTCTTGTAGCCTTGATCTCCTATAACAGACTCAAACTTCTTATACCACTATCTCGGTGCTTGTTTCAAACCATATAGGCTTTTCTTCAGCTTGCACACATAATCCTCTTTCCCTTTCACTTTGAAACCCTCTGGCTACTTCATATAAATCTGTTCCTCCAAATCACCACGAAGGAAGACAGTTTTTACATCATCTGCTCAACTTCCAAGTCAAAACTAGCTGCTAGGCCGAGTGCTATACGGACCGATGACATCTTTATGACTGGAGAGAAGATCTCATCAAAGTCAATACCTTTTCTCTAGCCGAACCCTTTGACAACCAATCTAGCTTTGTACCGTGGCCTTGAAGAGAACCCATTTGGCTTCTTCCTGTAAATCCACTTGTTTTCCAAAGTTCTTTTTCCTTTAGGTAGCTTTACTAACTCAAAGGTGTCGTTATCATGCAATGACTGCATCTCATCTTGTATGGCCTCAACCCACTCTGTCTTGTGTTCATCTTCTATGGCTTCTGCAAAACACTGGGGCTCTCCCCCGTCAGTCAATAACACATACTGGTCTGTTGAATACCAAGTGGAAGGATGTCGGTCTCTGGCAGACTTCCTAGATGGAATCTCTGGTGGAATCTCTGGCGCTGTCAACTGCTCATCAGTCTCAACATCTCCCTGAACCTGTAGGGGAACATCCACATCACCTGTACACTGGTGGTCATCCTGAACATCATTCTCAACCTGAGATGGTACATTTTCAGAGGAGCTGGATCCATATCAGTCAAAGTATCACCTTACTGAGACATAGATTTCCCTGCTTTCTTAATATCCTGAATTGTCTGATCTTCTACAAACACGACATCTCTGCTTCTCACAATTTTCTTCTCAACTGAATCATAAAGCTTATACCCAAACTCATCTTGGCCATAGCCAAGGAATATACACTATCGCGTTTTCACATCAAGTTTGAACCTTTCATCTTTTGGAATATGCACAAATGCTTTGCACCCAAAAACACACAGATGATTATAGGAAACATCCTTACCTGTCCAAACTCGGTCTGGCACATCAAACTGTAGAGGAACACAGGGTGTAAGATTCAACACATGAACAACTGTGCTCAATTCCTCCCCCCAAAAGGATTTTGGCAACTGGGCTTGTGAAAGCAAACATCTCACTCTCTCAACCAGTGTCCTGTTTTTCCTTTCTGCTACGCCATTCAACTGAGGAGTTTTCGGAGTTGTTTTTTGATGCTGGATATCCTGCTGTCTACAATACTCATTAAAAGGACCAGAATACTCTCCACCGTTATCAGTACGAATGCATCTCAATTTCTTCCCAGTCTGTCTCTCAACTAGGGCTTGGAATTGCTTGAACACTGCCAACACTTGGTCTTTTGAATTCAAGGTATATACCCACAACTTCTATGAATGGTCATCTATGAAGGTCACAAAGTATCTGGAGCCACCAAGTGTTCTCGTTTTCATAGGGCCACACACATTTGAATGTATCAAATCCAGTATCTCTGACTTTCTCGAATAAGAGGAATTCTTGAAGGAGACTCTGCTCTGCTTCCCTGACAAACAATGAGTACACCTTTTTCATAACTGTACTTTTCAGTCCATATAGTAGACTTTTCTTCCTTAGTAGAGCTAATCCTTTCTCACTCATGTGAGCCAGTCTCTTGTGCCACAACTCTGTTGTATCATTATCCTCCATTGCATTAACAATGTCGTTGGAGATCATTGTTTGCAAAACGTACAGTGTAGAGTGCTTCATGCCTCGAGCCACAACCATAGCACCCCTAGTGAGCTTCCACTGGCCATCACTGAAAGTGTTGCAATACCCTTCATCATCAAGTTTATCTGTAGAAATCAAATTTAAACGAATGTCAGGAATATGCTTCACATCTCTGAGAATTAACCTCATGCCATTATTCGTCTTCAGATACACATCCCCAATTCCAATGGCTTTAACCAAGCTATCGTTGCCCATCTTTACTGCTCCAAAATCACCAGATTTATAAGATGTAAAGAAATCCTTCCGAGATGTAGCATGAATGGAGGCACCACTGTCAATCACCTAACTGGTCTCCTGGTATGCAACATTTATCGTCTCATCATCATAAACAATGAGGAAGACTGCAGGAGTGGTGGTAACAACTCTGTCATCACCATCTTTGTCATCTTCATTCTTCGTTCCCGTCCTTTTCTCATTCTTGTTTTCTTTCTTCAATTGCCTGCAATATTTCTTGATGTGTCCCTTTTTCCCGCAATGATAACACTCAATATTTGCAAACTTATTAGACTTGCTTCTGTTGTTATCTCTGTTCTTCGGACCTCTACTCTTACTTATCTCCCTCTTTTCTGTAACCAAGATCTCTGACTGTGAAGAGGATCCCTGTGTTTTTCTTCTCATCTCTTTATTTAGCAAACAACTATTGGCCATATCCATTGTGATTACACCTTTTGGGGCAGAGTTAGACAATGAAGTTCTGAGCGTCTCCCACGAGTCCGGCAATGAACCAAGCAACCATAACCCTTGTATCTCATCATCAAACTTAATATCCATTCCAGCCAGCTGATTAATAATTCCTTGGAATGTATTCAGGTGATCAGATAAAGGAGTCCCGTCCTGGTATCTCAAAGTCATCATCCGCTTAATCAGAAATAATTTATTATTTCCAGTCTTTCTAGCATATAGCTGTTCAAGCTTACTCCATAGAGAATGTACATTTGTCTCTCCACTAATATGGTTCAAAACATTATCATCTACTCATTGCCTGATATACCCACACACCTGTCGATGTAACAAAGTCCATTCTACATTAGACTTGTTTTCTGGTTTTCAGCACTAAACACTGGTAGGTAATAATCTTTCACATAAAGAAAATCCTCCATTTTTCTTTTCCATATGTGATAATTTGAACCATTGAGATTAATCATTCTACTCGTATTTGCTTCCATAACTCAAACTGCCAACCTGATAATCTGTCAACCTGGCGCTCTGATACCACTTTGTTGGGAGAGATAATAATAAACGAACACAGCGGAATAACTCTTCTCCCTATATACAAGCAAATATAGTGTATCTCTACTTTTATATGTGCTAAAAATAATAGAAAAATAATCAATCACACCAAGCCACAAGAACACAAGCAATTTTTTACGTGGAAAATTTTCCCAGTGTGAGGAAGAAAAACCACAGGACTTAGTCCAGTTGAAATCTCCACTATCAACCAAATAATGGGTACACAAAGTCTTCTCTAATCGCAATTAGAGGTTACAATACATCTCATCAAGATATCACCAATCTTGGCAAAAACAAAGAGAATTGGAGAGAATATACCAAAAACCCGGTTATTGTTCACGGGCACGAACCCCAACTCCCGAGCTCAAAATCCGATCTCCACCGTTCAGATTGTAACTCAGTGAGTCGTGAACCTCTCCTCCAAATTTCAGCTCGATCGGACCACGGACGAAGCGGGATCAGAGTTTTGATGAAATCGGGACAGTATGAGAAATAACTGCGTTTTTCTCTCTTTCTTGGGAAAAAAACTACGGCTGACCTCCCTCTCTTTTTATTCTGACTTCCTTAGGGTTATTCACCCTAAAGGGCTGGGTTTTGGGCTTTAATAAAACCCACTTGGGCTTTCCTCCATATAGAAGGAAATAAACCCAACAGGATTCCCATTCCTCCCATGTCATGGATTCCCACAATCCTTGCATCACTGGAATCAACACTCAACAATTTCATCATTTCTTCGACATGATAATAAATTCCAACTAGGCATTCATTTACATCCAATGAGTTCCTTTTCAGCTCTCCCCACACCTCTAAAACAACCCTCTTTACCAGTTCTCCTTGAAGCCTGCCAAACATAATGATGTCACATATGTATGGGAAAAATGATAAACATATAATGGCCTATTCTCAGAAACTGAAATATAAAAAGTAGTTTCAAAATTCATTTGATTACCAATTTGTAAAAAATTGTTGTTTGTAAACTAAGTTAAACTAGTGCCTAATTTGAGAGGACCGATGCAAACAAGTTCATAGTTGGTGCTAATAAGGAAATTAATTTACATTATATGAAAATAATCAGAAAAGTTAAAATAGCATAATCTACCTATAGGTAGGGGTGGCAATTCGTGTTCCCGAGTCGTAATCATATTGTGTCGATTTATGGATATTCTACTAAACAGCTCAACCTGAACACGACCCGTTTAATAATCGTGTCAGAAACTCTTAATACTAACCCGACCTGTTTATTAAACATGTTACACGTGTAACCCGTTTAATGATCTATTTAATAAAATAAAATATTTTATTATTTAAATTATTAATAATACTCGATCAAACATTAAATACTAGAAAAATATAAGTTTCAATCTAACCAAATTACTAAATAATCTCTAATATACAAAAGAATAAAAATGACAAGATATAAGTTTAGATAGTTATTTTGGAACTTAAATAGAAATTTGTTTATGACACATATAGTTAAATGGATATAAACGGGTTACACAGGTTGAATCACTTAACCCAAATACGACACGATTAATTAAACGGATTAATCGTGTCGACCCGTTTACGACCCGAATATGTTTAAGGTCGATCCGAATCTGTTTAAGGTCAACCCAAACCCGTTTAACTCGTATCGTGTTCGAGTCGTGTTGACGGATCGTGTCAAACTTTGCCACCCCTACCTATCGGCAACTTCCCATCCCTTCAATTCCCCAACCTCCCTCGAGGCCTCCTTCCACCCCTCCACAACAGCACTATCAAAATGCTTCTTGTGTTCTCGGAAGGCCTTTTCGTAACTCCCCATCTGCTTGCGCACATCAGACTGTTGGACGTCGTAGAAAATGGGTAAATATGATTTGCCCCAAAGTCCTCTTACAATCAAGCATCTTGGTGAGCTCAAGCAGACACCACTTACTTGAAGCATAGTCTTTGGAAAAGACTGGGATGGAAATCTTCGAGTGATGTATTGCCTTGAGAAGCTCGGGACCTATCTTCTCTCCAATGCGAAGCTCATTGTTGTCTCTAAAACTCAAGAACACTTCATAGTCCAAGCCTGCAGGTGGAGAGGTGGACAATGAAGAGTATTCAAAGGAAAAGTGTTCAAAGGTTCTAATGATTAGAATTGCAGCAAGGGTGATGAGACAAGATAGTCATAATCAATTCTCTGTATCCATTTCAAATATGTGATTTGAGAGGCTCAATGATCAATCAATTCCTGTTAAGTTTCAGAGGTTAGAAAGGAAAATGACGAGAACCATATCAGTGGTCATTGAAGAAATGAAATTTTCAATTTCATAATTTCCACACCCTTTTTTATTTTATTGTCTGTGGAACTTGTTTGATAATTGCCACCCCCTTCTTGACTTTCTTGTCTTAAGCTTATTGAATAGCCCTGGGGAAGAGAATAGGTTGTTCCTTGTAATTTCCTTCCTCTGAGGTAAGCTTCCTCCACAATCAGACCCTCAAAAAACCTCAATCCCAACATATAGTGATATAGAAATACAAAATATACACATATGAGTTATATATCTTGCAGATATATATATAGAGAGAGTGAGTGTTTGTAGAGAGAGAAATAGGGGTAAGAGAGAGAATTTACCAGTTGATTTGGGCTTGAAACAGTGAGAAAAAGAGGAAGGAAGCTTATGAATCTGCCCCCGTCAGATGATGATTCGCGAAACCTCTCCATACCCATCCATGGATTTGATTTACGGTCAACAATTTTACGCTCCAATGTGTTTTGGGGACAATTGAACCCTAAAACTGTCAACCACCGGAGTTCGTTACCAGTCGTTGACTAAAGCACTTGATTTTGAATTTCATTCAGATTGGGCTTAGCCTTTATATGTCTGTAACAGGCTTTGTTTCCAGATTGCTATTCCCTTTTATTGGGCCTGTCCTTTGGTTGGGCTGATTGGAATGATGTTGACGGTGCTCATGAATAATTGTTTTTTGAAATCTTAAATAATAATTTGGTATATTGCCTCTCCAAAATGGTAGATTTTGTTCATCCTCTTTTGTTCACCTTGGTAATAAACTCTGAGTATATTGTTGAAATTCACTTGGTGAGTATATTGGTGTGGTAAGCTTATGAATAGAGAAGAAACTTGTGTACACATTATTATTATTTTTTTTTTCTTAATGTACCCCATTCTTATTGCATGGTGGAATTTTAAATTTGACCTTAGTTCTCGGTGTTTTTTTTTTTTTTTTTCTCTGAACAAGTTTTTTCACATATATCTTTATATCACTTTGTGAATGATTATTATTATTTATTTTTTTAACACATTCTATTTTAATTATACAAATATTGTTAGGTGTTGTTTGTTGGTCGATTTCTTTTCCCAACATTTATTAAGTGATACTCTAGAGCGAGCAAGTACTAGTTCACACAATTTTTGCGTAGGACAAGGAGGAGGATGTTGTGATTCGTGAGTATCATAACAGCCCTGTTTGGAAAGAAGAGCAGTATTAAAAGCACCTATGCCTACAAAAGACAAGACCACCGTCTGATTTTGGTTTAAACATACAGCTGATCCCAACTCACCTTGAAGCATTTTTACCCAAATTACGTAAAGTGGGAGCGTGAGAGTGGTAAAATTTAATCACAAGTAGTGATAATTTGAATAAAAGTGCGCGCGGATCGTGAAAATCGCTCAAGTAGTGATAATTTGAATAACAGCGCGCGCAGATCGTGAAAGCGGGAGCGACTGACACCTGTTGAAAATGATTGTAACTTACATTTTTCTTGCTTCATTGGGTCAAGACCACCAATACAAAATCATACTACTACTCAAATTTTCCTGCTTCATTGCATTTATTTAGCATCTCTACATGGGTAATTATATCAAAAGAATCAAACAAGCTTTTACATTTACATAAACATCAGTACCATATGATACAAAGGAAACTTCAGGAGAGAGATCTAAACTTTATATGGCATGTGAATGAGGGTATTCATTTCAACATTCCAACTCTTCTTCCAAACTGCTACAACAATATACTTTGATCTCTGTGTTTCCTGACCCCTCCACTTCTCATCCTCTTGCTTCTCATAGCCCACCTTCTCCCTCAAGCTCCGGCATAACTTTTGCTCCAGGTGCTCCTGCTCCTTCTTCACTAGCTTTAATTCCTCCACTCATCTGAAATATTGCCCGACACCAAAGATGTTATGAACAAAGCTTCTTCAAACTTTGGGCTAGGAGTCTGGGTATGATATCAAGATCAAATACATACAATAATAAACAAAAGGTAGAAAATAAAAAATAAAAACTACTATCTTTTCAAATAATCAAGAAATTATGACACTTCATTTCTCCAAACTTGGTTAGGAGTGGAAACTTGAAGTATTAGTGCAAATTCCCTTTGTTATGTGCTGTTAATTGCCATGAATGTGTTAACTAAAATAAAGGAATTCATGCAGTAAGCCAGTAACTTTTTGCGACTCTGCTTTCAAGCCACAAAATCAGCAATTAATACAAGATCGATGAGGGTTGACTCGCTGTCTTTATAGTTGAATTAACAATAACAATATGGAGGCTTCAAGAATGTGAGTATATAGCAGCATGAGAGCTCCTCTTAGTTGCAAAAAAGAGGTGCTAAAGCACTTGAGGTCTAGCAAAAATAAATGCAACCCATACAAAAGTTTTAGCTTGACAAGCGAATAAAAGAACAACCATTTCATACGATATGAGTTTGTTTTTTTTTTTTTTTTTTATGGAAGTTCATTTTTAGCATCAAAATTCAAAATATGGTTCAATCAATATGATTTAATTAAGTTGTGCCCTGAATCTTCTAGTATATATATGAAGACATTAGACCTTGTTACAAAGTGTGTGCTTTTCATAGTAGCAGAAATTGAAATATTGGTCCTTCCCAGCTCTCAAAAACAAGAATTGAGCACTTGTTGGGTATATATTACAATTATTAACATATATTTAAAATTCAGTAGAATATATAACCATTAGAATATATAATATTTGAGCATATTAAATATCAATTTTTTGAGCATCAACAGTTGATAGGGCAAGTAAAATACCCATGAGAAAAAATTTCGGCTTTAATATGAGTGTTGGGAACTGTCTTGTCACTCTTTGCCCGTTTCCTGCACCAAAAATCAGATAAAAAAAATAATAATTTTAGAAAAAAAAATTTAATCTTCATAATTCCTGCTACTATCAGGAATCTTACATAAATATGTTGGGGAGACAAAAAAAAGAAATACATAAGTAGCCAACCACAGAGTCCTCCACATGAAAAAGTCTAGTATTTAGACAACGATAATACTTACAGAGAGAGTAGTTAGGCAGTAAGCATACTAGTGACATTTATACTGATCTGATTCAGGACTTCACAAAATCTATGAAAACAAACATGCATGTTTATGAACTTCAACTTTTCTGTATAGGAATCAACCCCTGTACAAAAAATCATGCATTTCTTACAAATTACTAATTCTGGATCCAAACAATTTTAAGAAAGAAAACAAATCTTACGGAATTATTTTGATTCCTTTCAAACTTTGATGCTTGTTCTGTAACACATGACCTCAAACCCTCACCACTAAGATTCCTACTTAAATCTCAAAATAATCAATTCACCATTCAATTGCAAATGTATTAGATTACCTTGAGCAAAGATTGTCTCTCTAAGATCATAGATTGATAGAATACATGAAATTGAGCCCTAACAGATAAATGGCATCTCGAAGTTCAAGAGATTATGAATTCAATCCTTCATTCTTTTGACATGCATGAATAGATGTTCCTTATTAAGCATGAAACATATATATAGAAACAGATCACAATTAACAATAAACTAAGGGAAAAAATAAATCATCATAAAAGGACAACATAGATTAGCACAGAATAGAGATGGTTACCATGCCATCAAGTTGAATGTTAAACACTAAAATCTGACATTCCGCAAATTTTACTCTCAACGCCCAACTTCTCTGATGTTCGAAATGTCTGGACATTTTAGTGACTTGCATTCAGAAATGTCCAACAATTCTACGGATTTCAGTTTTTCAAGTCCCAAAATCTCACCAAGTTTCTCACACTTATGAAGTAGCAATTTCTCTAACTTTGTTAGTGTTGACAGATCAGGTAACTTTTCCAAGGTGGTGCAACATGACAAGTCCAGCAACGTCAAGGATTTCAAACCCATGAAACCCTCAACCACATGCAGCTTCTTGCACCCGTGGAGCATTAATTCTTCCAGCTTTTCCGAGTTCGACAGATCAGGTAACTTTTTCAAGGTTGCGCAACATGACAAGTCCAGCAACTTCAAGGATTTCAAACCCTTGAAACCCTCAATCTCGTGCAGCTTCTCGCACCCGTGGAGCATTAATTTTTCCAGCTTTTCCGAGTTCGACAACTCAGGTAACCTCTCCAAGGCTATGCACGACGACAAGTCCAGCATCTTCAAGGATTTCAAACCCTGAAGACCCTCAATCTTATGTAACTTCTCGCACCGGTAGAGCATTAAGTCTTCCAGCATTTCCGAGTTCGACAGATCAGGTAACCTCTCCAAGGCTGTGCAAGATGACAAGTCCACCATCTTCAAGGATTTCAATCCCTTAAGACCCTCAATCACTTGCAGATTCTGGCACAGGCAGAGCTTCAATTCTTCTAACTTTTCCGAGTTCGAAATATCAGGTAACCTCTCCAAGGCTGTGCACCATGACAAGTCCAGCATCTTCAAGGTTTTCAAACCCTTAAGACCCTCAATCACATGCAGCTTCTGGCACATGTGGAGCTTCATTTCTTTCAACATTTCCGAGTTCGACAAATCAGGTAACCTCTCCAAGGCTGTGCACGATGACAGGTCCAGCATCTTCAAGGATTTCAAACCCTCAAGACCCTCAATCTCTTGCAGCTTCTCGCACCGGTAGAGCTTTAATTCTTTCAGCATTGCCGAGTTTGACAGATCAGGTATCCTCCCCAAGGCTATACACGATGACAAGTCCATCATCTTCAAGGATTTCAAACCTTTAAGACCCTCAATCTCTTGTAACTTCTCGCACTGGTAGAGTATTAATTCTTCCAGCATTTCCGAGTTCGACAAATCAGGTAACCTCTCCAAGGCTGTGCACCATGACAACTCCAGCAACTTCAAGGATTTCATAGCCTTAAGACCCCCAATCAGATGCAGCTTCTGGCACCTGACGAGCTTTAATTCTTCTAGCATTTCCATGTTTGATAGGTCGGGCAATCTTTCCAAGGATTCACACAAACTCATATCCAAAAATTCCAAGGATTTAAATCTGTCAAGGTCCTTAATTTCTTTCAGATTCGGGAATCTAACCTCAAGAATTCTCAAATGTTCCAAGTTGCCAATGGTATCAGGTAATTCTGTAAAGTTTGCTCCTGACAAGCGCAGCTCATTTAATGATTCTAATTTCCCAATGGAGTCCGGAAGTTCTTTTAAATAGCTTTCCTTTAGTGACAAGCATTGAAGATTCTTGACACCTTTACCAATAGGGACTTCTTGAATAGAAGTACCATCGATGAGGAGCTCTTCCACAGAATCAAATCCCAGAGGCAGACTTTTGAGTTTAGTACAATTCTTCACATTTAAGAAAAATAGACTGTTGAGTTTCCCAATTGATGGGTCAATATGATCCAAATTCTCACAGTCTTCAAGAATCAATCTCTCTAAATTTGCATATGCAGAGAAGTCAGGAGTGCTAACCATGTTTTTGCAACATGTGAGATTTAGAACTTTCAACTTTGTTGCAAACTGCAAAATAAGGAAAAAGAGAATAGCTTATAATAAATTACAAACAATTATGTGATGAGACACACGAAACAAAAGCAGAGAAATTGATTAAACCTCCTTGATACGATTCCAACCCTCCCAGGCTTCTGTGATATCGCTCCGTGATAAATCAAGAATGACCAGATTCTTTAGTCGAAAATTGGTCGGTCTAAAAATTTGAGGGCATCCGTTCCAGCGTAGCCATCTTAACTTTAAAAGAAGTCTCTTAAAATCTCCATCCAGCTCTGCATTGCCAACTTGAAGGAACCTCAGATTAGATAGGTTTGCGAAATCTTCATTTGTAAGAGCTTTAGCCTGTGACTCTAATTCAAAGTTCACACAGATAGCTTCAACTTTTCTTGTTCCCTGCCAAAAGAGAACCTTTACATGAGTATAAATAATATATACTAGTATTAAATGATGATATTCACTCTCTTTGAGAAAATTCCAGTTATTATTTCAACTTTATGAGTATTATAAGAGAGTATTCATGTAGTAACATAACTAATATTAGTCCCCAGGGGGGTAGAGAGTTGGTGGGAGGGAAGCATCTAAGCGGTAGACAACCATTTCTAGTACTTGGGTGTGGATTCGATTCTCCTCTAGCTCTGCAAGTTCCTGACTTAAAATGTTACCTGCACTGTGGTAGCATCTTTTTTTTTTTTTTTTTTAAATGGAATTAATTTACCCAATCCTTTCTTTATCAAAATTTATACTAATCCAAATTCACATTTTTTAGTAAACATATTTATAGATAAACTATAGTAAGAAAAAAAAAACACCTAAATTAAAGAGCAATAGAACCGGCCTCATGCAAATTAGTAAAAAGCCTTGTCTGATTTCAAGTGTTTGAATTTCTTACAAATTCCATATCTCATTTATTAGAATGTAAAATTCTCACCTAGAAAAGTAAAGATAATTATCTAATATGCTTAATCACACAAAGAAACACATGAGAAAAAGTTTAGAAGAACGTGGAAAGACATGAGTTTGATAGATATAGATGAAGAAAATATCAAAAACGTGTGAGTGGAGGATAAATTGCTAGAGATTCTTAACATTAGAAATGCTAAAATTGGCAAACCTACGGTGGGGCCTACATTAAAAAAATAAAAAAAAGACAGAAAAAATTAATTCTGAATAAAGAACATCTATTGAGTTGGATCTTACCGTACTACTCTCTAAAATGTGGAAGGCTTCCTCATGAAGCCACACCCTACTATGTTCTCCTGGATCGTTGATTTCATCTCGACGGACAATATTCCTACCAAGATCTCTAAGTTGTTCATGCATCACTAGCTCATTGTTATCTCCAATTTTTACCAACGAACGGCGCAAAAGAACTCCAATATTAATATTACTTTCCCACATGTGGGAAGCAATTCTTGTATCCACTCCAATGAAAAGACAGGCAATATCGAGAAATATCTGTTTTTGTATATCATTCAATGCGTCATAACTTGTTTGCAGCTTCTTCTGCACATCTTCGTTTGGCATCATTTTCAACTCCTTTAATTTATCTTCCCATTCCTTTTTTTCAATGCTAAACAAACGAGAACCAATAATCTCAAGAGCCAAAGGCAACCTTCCAGTTGCGTGCACAAAATCTCTAGATAAAGTATGATAGTCTTGTGGGGGATGGTCCGTTCTAAAAGCATACTTGCTGAAAAGTTGAAGAGCTTGATAATCATCCAATTCCTTTGGTTCATAAGTCGAATTGACCACAGCCTGTTTTAGAATATCTGGGTCTCTAGTTGTGATAATTATCCTACTTCCTGAACCAAACCAATCACGATTTCCCAAAAGTGCAAATGCACGAAGATGATCACTGCAATCGACATCATCAACGACAAGAAGAACTTTCTTTCCAGAAAATCTACGTTTGATTGCAATAATTCCTTCATCCATAGACCCGATTAAGACAGGGCGTCCCTGTTTTAAGATGCTAGATATAAGTTGGTTTTGCAACTCAACAAGACCATTGTGTTGTTGTGCTGTTTTTCTAACATCTTCAAGGAAGCAACGGGAATGAAATTGTCGGGAGAGTTTGTCAAAGATGACCTTGGCTACAGTGGTCTTGCCGATTCCTCCCATGCCATGGATTCCTACAATCCTTACATCGTTGGAATTAACACTCAACAATTTCATCATTTCTTCTACATGATCATCAATTCCAACCAAGCATTCATTTACAACCAATGAGTAATTCTTTTTCAGCTCTCTCCATACCTTTGAAACAACCTTCTTTACCAGTTTTCCTTGAGGCCTGCCAAACATAATTAATGTCAAATATATATATATATATATATATATATATATATATATATATGGAAAAACCCACAAATATAGATTGCCTACTTGATTTAAATTTTCAACAGTAGTAGTTGTCTATTCCCAGAAAACTGAAAAATAGAAAGCAGCTTCAAAATTCATTTGTTAACAATTTGTGAAAAATCTATTGTTTGCAAACTAAGTTAAAGTAGTGTCTAATTTGAGAGAATTGAACCAAGCAAGTTCATAGTTGGTTTGGTTCTAGTAAGGAAAATCTACATTAAGGTTGCGTTTGTTTCAAAGTAAAATATTTTCTTTGGGAATTTTTTTTTTTTTTAAGGTAAAATATTTTTTTATTTTTACTTTATTCGGCAGAGATTTAGGTCGAGGTTGAGGTTGAATTCATCTGACGGGACGTGTAAAATAACTTACTAAAAATTGATGGATATGTTATATTTGTTAGATTTTAAAATTTTCTTTATTCGTAAATTACAACAACCAAATTCTTCTGCTCGAGCTTTTTGGGCATATGCTTGAGCCTTTTGGATGGTACTCAAGCACTGAATTTGAAGTCTGAGTTTTAAAATCTAGGGATTTTAATTAAACGATTTAATTAATTTTTATTTAATTGTTCCATTGATTTAATCATTTGTTTAGAGTTGTTTTAATCTTATTTTCTTTCAAATATTCAATCTTCATACATTTAAAAGGTATAGTGACATAATAGGTACCTTGATTGAGGTATTTTCATTCAAACATTCAATCTTTACTCATTAAAACGCTATTGTTTTGTTTAATTGGCTTATTTGAGATAATTGAATTAGGTTATGTTGACTAATTATATGTGCATTTTAACCTGTATTATCACAATCATTGTTGGATCTATCACCATTGCCATCTTTTATCGTTGTTGTTGTGGAGATGCACGCCACCACATGCGCCAGAACACTCCCCACGCGCTTCCACGAGCTCCCCTTTGGGGTTCAAACGGGCTTCCAAGCCCGATTTGGGATTCAAGCTTTGCAATGGATTGGGAGTGAGAATGAAGTAATTCAGTGTTGGCCTCTTGAGTGCTCATTTCATGCAATAAGGTGTTGTGTGTCAAAGTAAACATGCATGCAAACATAATATGTATTTTAAGACGCGCTCCAATGGTCCGTAGCCCCCAAATATGTTTGATTCTTCAATAACCACAAAAATCACCAGTCACGTAGTTTATCAAACATGCTTTCATCGTCTATAAGCAACTTAACAAGTAAATTAACACATAGCCCAATTATCATGCTTTAAAAGTCTAATAATTTTCATTGTTGTTAAGTCAGATTTCAAAGATGCGGAATTTATATTAAATATCCTAAAATAAAAAAATATTTTACATTCAAACAATGAGGAGCCTAAAAGAAAATAATCAGAAGTGTTAAAATACCAGAATCAGTATATAGAAATAAAATTAATAAATATACACAATTACCTGATATTGTTCACACTCCATCCCTTCAATTCTCCAACCTCCCTCAAGGATTTCTTCCATCCCTCCACAGTAGCACTATCATCTTTATATTTCTCTTCGTGTTTCTGGAAGGCCTCTTCGTAACTCCCTTTCTGGTTTCGCACGTCGGACGGTTCGACGTAGTAGAAAATGGGTAATATCAATTGCCCCAAAGTCCTCTTACGCTCAACCATCTTGTTGAGCTCATTTAGGCACCACTTACTTGAAGCATAGTCTTTGGAAAAGACTGGGATGGATATCTTTGAGTGCTGTATTGCCTCGAGAAGCTCATCACTTATCCTCTCTCCAAAGCGAAGCTCATCGTCGTCTCTAAACGTGTGAATTCCAGCGTCCATAAGGCCGTGGTAGAGGTGGTCAGTGAAGTTTTGACGGGTGTCTGCACCTCTGAAACTCAAGAAAACTTCATAATCCCATCCTCCAGCAGGTGGAGAGGTGGAAGATGAAGAAGTGTTGGAAGATGGTGGTAATGAAGTGTTGCTGGTCTTCTTCTTCTTCTTCTTGATCTTGAACACATTCCGGTTCTTTGTATCCATTTCAAATGTGCGAGAGGAGAGGCTTATGCAGTGATGAGTTGCTGTTAAGTTTGAATGGGTTAGAAACGAAATGGTGAGAACCTAATTATCAGTACTCGGAGGGCGCATTGAAGAAATGAATTCTTCAATTTAATAATTCCCGTGGACGACCTCCTTTTTGACTTTCTTGTCTATGGCACATGATGCATGAACGGGCCTTCACCACTGTCAACCAGATCTGGATGGAGCGCAATGAACGGGCCTTCACAAACCAAAGAAAATCGCAAAATAGGGTGTTAAATCGATCTATGGAGTTGGTGAAACAGAGACTACTATCTGTAAGTGTGAGAGACTCACCTTCTGCGAGGAGGACCATGCTTGATTGGGATCTTCCTCAGTCCTTCATTAGACCACCGCTGGAGCCGGATTGATCACCGGAGGCTCTGCCTCATTGCTTTGACCGCACCGGAATGATAGTTGTTTCAGACATAGCTATTCTAGGGCTTCCAGAATATTAGTGTCTTTATTCAACTGTTGAATGGGCCTCGTTGGCTTGTCTGCTTGGTGGCTGTCTTCGGCCTCTGCTTTTGGGCTTTGTACCTTGTAATTTTATCATTTCAATACAATTATTTACCTAAAAAAACAAAAAAAAAAAAATGGGTCGAAGTTGCTAATCAAATAGGAAAAGCTTATCTTAAACTACTACAACTATATAAGTGGTCGTCATTTCGTGTCATGCGAGTAGGTATTGAAAGAATGAGATCCACTTATGTATCATTACTGTTGTTTTGAATGTGCACGCAAAGCTTTTCTATGGTCTAGAAATAGGCCACCATTTCGTGCAACACATAATTCACTACCACCATGCGTCAAAAGAATGGGTCCCACTTTTTAATATTATGATTTTGAATGTGGAGTTATATTAAGATGCTTTATTTGTTTGTTACGGATATAAATGTAAGATTCAAGTCAGTACGGATACCACATGCCTTGTGACCTACTTGTATACGTTGTATTTTTTATTTTTTATTTTTATTTTTTTATTTTTTTTTATATAAAAGTAGATGGTGACGTTTGAAATAAGTCAAATAGGTGTATAAGTGATGTAAGTAAATTTTTTTGTCAATAATATAAAAAATTAAATAAAAGTAATTTTTAATATTTTTGTTTTTGTCGGATATTATAATAGTGAAAAGTAAAAAAATGTGTTTGGTAAAAATTGTTTTGTTTTGTATAGTACTTATTTATGAATAGTGACCAACAGGCAGTAATCTAACGGTACAAAGATCTTACTTCTCAAAGAGAAGTCAGCGGTTCGAACCTTAGTGGGAAGTGTGTGTTTATGAGTACTAATTAGGAAAAAAAAAAATTATGAATAGTGGCCAAAAATCAAAAAATTAATTTGGTACTTTTATATGTTTTCGTATTGTATCGTTTGGTACTGTAATAAAAAAACGTTTAAATAACATTTTTAAACTAATAATTATAACAAATGAACCTTACCAAACATACTTTCAATTATTATTCAAAATTCACTATAACAAAACACTTATTCTATTTCGGATTAAAACAAAATGCATATCAAATAATCTCTTAGAGATTAAATAATATCCTATTCATTTCAAATAATTTTCTCTAAATAACAAAGCATTATAATAATGCGTAAAATCAAATCAAATAAAAATTATAAGTAACTAATTGAAAAGTTAGAAAAGTAAGAACCGAAGTATTTCATGATATTAACTTTTAAATCTAGACATCACTTGCAATGTTCCAACAAAAGCCTATCACATTTATTAAGTGAAAAAAAATTCTTGTTCCTTTTTCCTTCCTCCTATCAAAGAGATTTGTTTTTCAGGTGAACATTGGGTTGAAGTTATTTTAACGGTCGGACGAAATTGGTAAATGACCCTTTTGCCTGAACTAGCGGCAAACAAAATAATTTTAACAATGATGTGCCAAGTACACAAAGGTTTATGCTCACGTGGAGGAGCAAGATCAGAAGCATAAGAGTAAAAGTAAATCATTTGATCGATAATAGTAACTAAAAAGAAGAAAAAAATAAAAAAAAAAAAATTTGTTGCCCATTTTTTAAATTTTGGAAAATTACATACAAATTTCATGTAAAATTTCAATAGAATTGGTTAATTCTCAAAACTCCAAATATTAAAATATGGTGAGCCAGAGATATTTTTGAGAAAGAAAGAACATGCTTGTCAGATCGGAAAAAGCTATTCTAAATTGGGTACAAAATTTCTACACTGGATTTGGATGTGGTAAGATTAGCTGGATTGAAAGTGACGTTATTTACTAGAATAACCCTTAGGAAGGAAAAAGGTTTGTTCGGTATAACTTCCTTGTCTGTAGTAAATTTTCTCCGCTACCAGAGAGACTTACAGCGGGTTAAATAAGTCGAACATGAAATTTTAAAATTTAGACTTTAAGGTTATGGTTGGTGTGAATAAATGAAATTAAATAAAAGTGAAATAAAATACATTTATTTTTATTCTTTTGTTTGATGTGTCATGTTAAAAATGAAATGGCCAATTCTTAAGGAATGCCCATTTCACTTCTTGAGATGTAAAATAACCATTCTATTCTCAGTAAGAATTAATAAATTGACAAATAGACTCCCTCAATCCCAAAATATGCAAATACATAGATACGCGCGTATGTGTAATCAGAGTAAATTGAGGAACTAGTGAGAAATCCCCAATTTTATCAACCAAACCAAATTGAAGAATGCTAGTTCCTCTCTCAGTGGATTATGAGGGAATGGAATTGGCCAGAGTCCATTTAAAATGGGCAGTCAGATGGCTTAAAACTCT
Organism: Cornus florida; assembly: GCF_030987335.1. Taxonomy (NCBI): domain Eukaryota; kingdom Viridiplantae; phylum Streptophyta; class Magnoliopsida; order Cornales; family Cornaceae; genus Cornus; species Cornus florida. The sequence continues at coordinate 85,834,202 of NW_026775571.1, read as the reverse complement.
CATTTAAGACCCTTTTTTTGATTAATATCTCCGTTTTTAAGAATTTTTTTATTTTTTTTATTTTTAATCTCATTTACATTGCCATTCTTATTTCAATCTCTTATCACACTTACAAAATTTTGCCCTAGGCATTTTCCGATTGTGTGATAAAGACTTGAACGAACAATGTGTATGGTCTCTTTTAAACCAAAAAAACATATTACTTCACTGATAACTAACCAATTGAACCTGTAGGTGCATTTTCAATTTTTTACTTGTTTGATCAAGAGTGAAATTAATAATAAGGGAAATTAATAATATAAAATAAATAAATAAAAAAAAAGTGGACTTTAGCCATTTCAAAAACATATGGCTAACCTTTGATTGAAAATGTCCCTTTTGTTGAATGGTCCAACCTTATTACATTAGTTTGGCTACTACAATGAACAATAATAAAATCAAGATACATGCATTTAAAGGAAAAGACAAGGCAACTGACACCAACACAGAGTCGACAGGCAGCACCCAACCCTCACAGCTTCAACAATCAAGTGAACCAAAGATTGATGGATGGGATCGGCAGTAACAGCAACCAAATCTACGACGCAAAATTAAAACAGATTGAAGTAAACCAAAAATACCACTCAACCATAGCATAGCCATTACGAAATGAAAGCAAGCATTCATTTATTAGAGATCAATGATCAATCTCACCTAAATTGAGCGAGGGCTGCCACTTTACTAAATTTTGTTAATTTCAATTTAAGACTATTATCAAAATGATACAATGTTTTTAATTGCCGTTACTATAACTTCACATGTTGAGAGAGATAGATTATTAGGTACCTGAATAATATTAGAGACAATCAATCCCAAAAGGTTTAATTAGGTGTTGGAATTTTTTATGGGCTTCCTTAAAATCACAATAAGAATGAGCCTTGTCATGACACTAGCAGGTGATAGGTTAAGTTAATAGATATCAAATTAATATTATATTATTTAATCAACTTATAAATGATATTTTTGGTTAATTAGTGGAGGAAGTATTTTTTTTATTTGTTCCTTATTTTGATGGAGAGTGAAATTAGAGTTACTAAAAGAAAAATTGGTTCACTTTCTGCTTTTATCAAGTGCATATATCCCATCAATTATATATACTTATGAAACAACACGTATAATGTTATTTGTATAAAATGCTAAGAGAGAGAAACTGGATGACTCAAACCATCCATTTTTTCTACACGCTTAGTTTACCATTGACTTGACAATTGGAAAGGAATAGAAGGCTTCTATTATGTCCTACATCAATACAAAATACAATGATATGAACAACTATCAAAATTGACTCTTACGAGGAGCTGAAAGGATTATCAAAGTGGAAGACTAAGACCGTCCATTTTTTCTACGCGATTAGTTTACCATTGATTTGACAATTGGAAAGGAATAGAAGGCTTCCGCAAGTAGCATAATTGGTTTTGTTCGTAATACTCACGGCAATAATATATTTAGTGATTTTCATTAAAATATCTAAACAGCAAAAATTTTATGCTACAATTTGTATTTTTAATTACTAAATAGTATTATAAAAGATCAAATGGGCTTGTAACCTTGTTTGGAAATTCTCTTATTTTTATATCTTATAAAATTTTAAGGTTAAATTATATTTTTCTCTTCTGAAGTTTGGTCTAATTATATATAGTCATATTTGATGTTTATTACACCGTGTTGTCTTAAAGGTCAGACACATGTGCTCAACGAATCTTCTCCATTAAGATTATATGTAAAAATTGTTAACCAGTTTTTGACAAATGACTTAATTGCCTTAACCTTAAAATGACTTGAGTACACATTTTTGAATTTTTCTCAAGGTAAATATATGATTAATGTTATAAACAAAATTATTTTATAATTGGTTTAAAAATTTGCAAAGGTACAAATTAGGCCCACAAATCAAAATATCCTTCGACCAATTATACACGAAAGTAAAGACTGTGTGAGGCTACAATTACTAATAGACTTAAAAGTATATAGAAGACTTAAGGTATGTAACGACCTTGGATTTTTCAACCCAGTGTGTCTTGTGATGAACCAAAGATTAACCTGATAACGGATCCAGATGTAGAAGCAAGAAACAAAACAATGGTCTCCCAAAGCATAACACACCTCTAAGATGCTACGATGACCTTCCACGAGGTCATAAAACCCAAAGGAATAAAGTGTGCAGGCAAGGGATAGGAAAAATAACAATTTAGCCCCTAGGGACAAAATAGTCATTTCTAAAAATATGGATTCAGGTGCCACCGAATACACCACTGGAAATAGAATGAAAAACTAATCCAGATGGACTCAAGGATCGCATGATTCGGAGTCCGAACGAAGGAGAAACGACAAGATGAAGAAATACGAGCAAAACCCATTAATTATGAGCAAAATGGTCAATTTACAACTAATAAAAGAAATTTAACTCCAAGCAAGTCAAATAAGGTCCACACAACCTAAACTAATTATTTGACAACATTCCAAGAGGTTCTAAGTACTTTAGACAAGAATTCCACAAAACGCCCTTTCCCTGTTCGAACCAAATCCTGGCACCACTTCACTAAAACTTAAATAACTCCCACTATGATTTGAATCTGAGAATGGCATTGGTATCATTGGAAATTTGACTCAAAATCCATGAATTTAGGCTCAAGAATCACCCCATTTAGATTGGAAATGAAGGAGATATGACCGTTTGAAATCGGAATAACAATGCTGAAACAAAATCTGGAAGGCTGGTGTATGAGAGCTATTTCGGTCGACCGAAATGGCATTTTGGACAACAAAAATGGACATAAATTTTCCTGAAAGCTGGTTTTTGAGGGAAGGTCACTTCGGTAGACCGAAATAAGGCATCGGTCGACCAAAATGACTTGAAATGGTGCTGAAAGACTTGTTAAACACCAAAATTTGATGAGACTTCATTTAAGCCACAACCCTTATCATGAAATGGTCTAAAGCAAAACTTAAAGCTGTACTAACATGCCAACAAATGTACTTTACATATTGAAATGTGTTACAATGGCCCATGGCCTCATTACCTATTATTTACTCCAAATCACATACCAAACCTCAAAGTTAGAAAAATTACATTTCAAAGGTAAAACTTGAAGTTTAAATACATACACTTGAACTTAAATTTGAACTTAAATGTTTGTGGCTCTTGGCCTCATATCAAATAGGTCTCAAAAGGTGTACTTATGTACACATTACATAATTAAAACAAAAATACAAGTTTTGTCATAAGAAGCTATAAATCACCCAAGACAAGTGAGATCTCCAAATCTTGAGTCCTGTACCTGAAAATAACCCCAGTAACTTCGGGGTGAGTAACCTAAAGCTACTCGTAGGAGATGAGCATACATAGACCTAGAATTTTACAAAATTATCACCTTAAAGTGAAACATGTTAAAGGGGTTCATGCCACCTAACGTCTATGTCAAAGTGAGACTCAGGGAGCATCCTAAGCTACCATAGGGTAAAAATCAGCATGAATCATGATATAAACACATGTGAAATGAATCAAGGTTGGGATAATCCAAGGAACACGACAAGTTTACAATTTAACATGAATCACATTATCAACGTAATTGAACAAGGTTGGAATAATCCATACAACACGATGAGAAGGATACTTGAATAAAGATCAACAGGAATCGCATTATCAATACAATTAAGCAAGGTTTAGAATAATCCATACAACATGACAAGAAAGATGCTTGAATACAAAGATCACATTATCAATGTAATTAACATGATTGGAACATTCCAATTAACACGACAAGTTTTAAATCTTCAAGTAATAGCAACTTGAAATTTAAAGAGTGAAATCAACCAATGTGGATACTTGGATATCGCTCGGATTAAAACCGTACTCTTGGGATCACTTTAGGGCTACTAACCCATGGGTACCTTCCCCTAGTGCGCATTATAGTGTAGGGAGCTCTTTATCTCCCGTGCTAAAACCAAGTCCTATTCATGCCAATTCTTGATTGATATCCCAAGTCCCAAAATCAACAAGTTGTGCAAGTCAAGAGTATATCAAGATACAAGTAATGCATTAAACCACATTCTATACACAACCAAGATTTCAGAACACACAAGTCATGCCCTAAGTTCTCAACTATAATGGCATGTGAAATGTCAAGAAATCATAGTGTGCATCTATATAAACTACAACCAAGATATATATCATATGAAATCCATTGATGTAAATATACCACAAGTATAAGATTAATGATTTAATTATTTACTAAACAACACATGAGTAATTAAACCATTCCAAGGTAATTATACAAGTTCATTAAGTACATTAATGAAACCAAGATACAAGGGGTCACGATGCTTGATAAAAAGATAGAAATCCATGAAATACAAGTCCGATTCATAAGTTTGATAAGAGTTCAACATCAATGCATGATTAACTCGATGGAAGCATAAAAGGAAATTTAATCTACTTAAGGGATTAAACTATCAAGATTACAAGGCAAGTCCAAATATTCTACGAACAAGATATGTCAAGAATCATGTCAAAGATAAGTTCAATGTCAAATTACAAGTTTATTCCAAAGAAGATACAACCATGTGAATTAGACTCCATACTAAGGAAATAAATAAATGTAAGTCTCAAACTCATTCGATTATTCTCAATTTGATATAAGTGAATGAACTTGTCAAGGAAATCATGAATACCAAGTTATAAACTTAATCAAGTGCATAAAACCATTGAATGGATTTTAATTAATTCCTTTAATTAAAATCCCTAGATTTTGAAACTCATCCAAATGCTCTCAAATTAAAGTATGTCATTAAACATGTTAAGACTTGATTTAATAGCATACTACAAGAATTTTTCATGCAAGATACAACCATGATAATTAAACCTTCATATAAGAAAAATAATAAATGAAATATTTCAAAACCTAATCAAATATTTTCGATTTAATATATGAGAAAATGTATGGCATGCACATCAATAATATCAAGTCGGAAATCCAATGAAGTGAATAGTACACTTGGAATAAATTTATTAATCAAATTAATTAATTATCTCTAGATTTTAAAACATCTCTGATTTATCTCAAATTTACCTATGTTGAAGAGCATGCTAGGGCCTAATATAATATGACATCACACATTGATTTCAAGCTAGATAAGGCCGCATGAATTAAACTTGCATTCAAGAAAAATATTAAATAAAAGCTTCAATACTTGTCTATATGCTCTCAATTTAATATATGTCAATGAACATATCAAAGGATAATATAATATCATGTCACAAGTTTAAACCAAGTTATAACCAACCGGAAAAATCAAATCTCATACAAGAAAAATAAATAATAAAATCTTTAGATTTTATACAAGGACATGTAAATGAGCTGTCTAAGCATAAATAACATGCAATACATCAATAATATAAACTATAACACCCCCTACCTCCATTTGAGATCTCAAATCCCCACCGAAAGAAAAATGCTCTGAATCCGACAATACTCCCAGGTTATGTCGGGGACAACGAGAGGAACATTAAACACCAAGGAGGTACCATGAAAATTCAAACTTGGCTTCAAACCCGAACTCGAAAAATAGTCGAAAATGGGTTCTAATAAGGGGGAAAGATGTGCGTTGTCAAGGCGAGCATAAAACACTAAGGCACTACGACATTTTACACGAGGGAAGAGCTTCAAAAGAGGAGAGAGAAGGTGGAAGCCATGGCTGCCATGGATTCCGGCCAAGATAGAGGAGAGAGAAAGAAAAATTTGACTTTTTCTCTTAAGACCCCTATTTATAGAAAAACCCTAAAAGTGCCCCGAAAGGGCCCCGCTGGGTCCGAAAAAGTGAAATTTGAGCAAACGCGCTCAAACGGTGAAACTTCATTAACGAAAAAGAACTTAAATGAGAAAACATGAACAACGAAAGAAATAGCGTTGAAAACTGAGTCCCGAGCAGAGAGATATGCCCCAAACAAATTTGGTGGCAACTGGGTTTAGAAATCCCTAAAATTGAGGAAAACGACCGGGAGGAAATTCTAAGAGTATATGACTCAACTATTAGTGAAAATGAATCCCGTACGATGATCCAGGCTCAAAACAAGGTATTTTGCAATAACTTTCGTTAATTGCGCAATGGCCCCTACAAAAAGGATTAACTACAAAACTGGCTCAGAATGAAAATATCTTCCAAAAGATATTTTTTAAAAAACCTCTGAAATAAAATATCTTCAAAAGATATTTATGAAAAACCCCCAAGAAAAAGAAAAAGTTTCTGAAGAACTATGCATTCATGCCCTTATGGATACTAGGAGTAACCAGAGTACTTTTCTACAAAAGTAAGGATACGTATTTCATGGAGATCACTCAAAATGAAAGTACGAGAAGTCAAAAACCAACTCTGAGCACGAAAAGTGAGGTTGTGCCAAAAAGTGACAAACGGAGAAAAGACAAAATAGGGAAAAGTATGAAAAGTGAATAGTTTCCAAAAAGTGAAAATGCGAAAATGACTCGATCCTTAAAGGAAGTTGTCAATCCAAACAAAAGAGTCTTGGAAACCATTTCCAAACACTTGAGACGACACCAAGTGACGAGAAACAGAGCTTGAAAAATAAAATTAAACGGAAAAAATTTATTCGTAAAATATGAGAAAAATGAAAGGAAAGAAAATGACTAGGCCATTACAATGTATGTTTGGTAAGGGTATTATTGTTGGTATTTCTATTTTTGTCAGCAACTGTAGCAGGAAAAATTCATTTGATAAAAATTATTTTGTTTTGCACCTTGCTAACGTTTTGTAAATAGTGGTCAAAAATTGAAACACTAATTTTGTGTTTTTACATATTTTGTTTTTCATTTTTTTTAAGAAAAAACTTTTAAATTATATTTTTAAACTAACCATTATATTTTTCAAAAAACATGTTTTTCATTTTTACCAAATATGTTTTGAATTACTATTCAAAACACTTTATAACAAAATATTTATTTTGTTTCAAATTAAAACAAAATATAAAAAATAAAACGCGTACCAAAAATCCTTTAAAAAGTGTAACAACGGATTATAAACCTTCACAATCATGTAAACCTTTTGAAGGTCACCGAATTGTACTATTTTTTATTGATGACATTTCGGTAAGTTATGAGACTCTTCCTTTATGAGTTGATGACAGAGAAAGTGAATTAAAAAAATAACCATTTGAAGTTGAGCTAGTCAACTTAATATCGGATCCTTATTATTTTATAATTTTTTTTCAAATTTTATTGCATTGTACAAATTCCACCTCACAAATCAAAATATCTGTTTTTTGTAGTTAAATAATAATAATAATAATAATAATAATAAAATAATCAAACCATCAACCCACCCCAAGAAAGACTTTTTCTCATTGCTTGCGGATTCATTCCCCTTCATTCGTTCATCTTTAATTAGCCTTTTATTATCTGCCTTTTTTTCTCCATACGTCAATCTCCAATTAAGGGCTATTGTTTGTATGACTTAATGTGTTTACATTGTGTTGATACATAATAGGGTAAAGTGCAAATAACCCCCCTGAACTCTACTCTCTTTCCTTAAAAACCCCCCTGAACTTTTGTTTTTAAAGTAAACCCCCTGAATTTTTTTTTTTTGCAAAAAAACAAGCCAGGCAACACTATTCCAGCCTGTGATTATCACATGACGTAAAAAAAAATTCCAATATGACAGAGTTGCCCTTATTGTTAGAAAATAAATTAATAAAAGCTCTAACCCTAATTTTTGTTCGCAAATAACAATCGCAATCCACTGATTCTCTGCAACCCATTCAAAATTGAGAAGAACTCGAGCAACACACAAAACGATCAAGCTCAAGCTCGCCGGCATCAATGTCGCCTTCTTCAACAGCGACCAAGCCCACCGCTCTGCCACACCCACACGTTCACTCCCATTTCCAAACCGTTTCTAATAGACTCCTGAAAGACCCTCCGGCGATCGATTCATACTTTGATCCTTTGGAAGCCGTCACCAAGACACGTCTCTGAGGTTGATTGTATCAGTTCTGACATTGGAGAGTCGGTCACGTGCATCGTAGAGGATGGGATCTTTGATTTCTATCTTAACTCTGCAAAAAAAAAAAAGGTGGGTTAATTTGCTCTGCCATCTTCGTTTTTCTAGTTCGAATCCTCGCCATTGCCATGAATTTTCATCGAGGATATAGGTGGTGGCTCAAGCTACCATTGACGATTGGGAAAAAAAAAAAAGGAAGTGGCTGAATGGAGGTGGGTTTACAGAGGCACGCGAGCTCTACTGTAAAATCAAAATAGCAATTTTACCCCTTGTTACCATTAAAGAGAAATCTATACAAAAAACCCCCAAATTATTGTTTTTTGAATTGATGTTAAGTGGGTTCCCTGATTTGGTTTTTTTTTTTTTTTTTTTTTCGTTAATGTATGGGGGGAGTTTGGGTGAATAATGCAGTGTGTATATGAAGCAGTGTATTGGGCTTGCTTATGTATGGGGGGTTTTTGATTTTGTTTTAGTAGAATTAATGTTGTAATGACCATATAATGGAAAAATAAGATTCATTTTTTTGTTGTCAATCAGTGCAAATTTTCCTGCAATTCTATTAAGTTGTTACATAACTTGTATGATTGCTTTTGTTGCTTAATACGCCAAAGACTGTATTTGTTGGTTGCACCAAAGAACAATGTCACTCACATTGCAAACTTACACATATTCCATCATAATAGACTGCATAAAACTGACCACCAAAACATATTGGCCATATTAACATTCTAAAGGAAGGTTGCATATAAGGTTTAATACAAATACATTACAGTACCAAATTACTTCATAGTTACTACAAATAAAATGCCAGAAGGCTGCACCGGAGCAAGTTTTTCAGAACAAAAGATCATGGCAACAAAAACATTGCATCACAGCAACCCACAACAACCTAAATATTGCATCAGAGTAACCAAAAAATGTGACTACCAACCAACAACTCCCATTATCACCAAGCAGCATAAGCACTTGCATCATCATTCATCAATGACCTGCAAAGATATAAATAATATTATTTTTCTCATATTGTCAATGCATGTTTAAAAAGGAAATGGAAACTGAGATAGTTGCTATACTTTGATGATGATGCCTGTGTGTTAAGCAACTGAGATAATGGAATGTTATGAACCTGCAAAGACAAATAAAAGTCTAAGTTGAAATTCTATTTCTTTTAACTACCCTCCTTAATTGTGTTATTTTTATAAATTTTTTAAAATATTATAGAGCAAACAGATGGCATACCCCCTAAATAAATAGGTACCATTTAATAGTACAAAGCTATATCAGGCTAATAAACCATCAAATACACAATTAGAGAAAAAAATCATCATTTACATTATTTACCTCTTGAGACTGCCTTGCCTGCATTGAATTCCCACCCCATAGCTGCACTGTATGCCCACCATCACCACCCCTTGGCCATATTACATTACAACCCCTTCCCTGCACAACTAAACCACCAGCCCTTGACTGCATTGAACCACCACCTATTTGCTGAACTGCTGAACCAATACCTTTTCCCTGCACTGCTGAACCACTACCTCTTCCCTGAACTGCTGAACTAGTACATCTTTCCTGCACTGCTGAACCAACACCTCTTATATACACTGAAACACCACCCCTTCTATGTACTGAAACACCACCTCTAGACTACATTGATGCCTGTGAATCACCATATTAAGAAAAACAAATGTTTATAACTTACTAAAACAGATTGTTATATATTGTTAGCACTAAAGAATAGTTAATTCAACTAGAAAAAGGAAAATAGTTAATTATAGGTTTACATTAAGCAAGATATTTACCTCTTGAGATTGACTTTGATGCACCCAATGTGCATCTGAACCACCCCTAGCACCCTTTCCACACCTTGCACACCTTTTACTCCTGCCATATGCCTTTCCAGCCCCTCCTCTATTAGTTAATGGTGGTCTTCCTCCCCTTTTTAGTGGAAGTTTCTCAACCACTATTGGTTCCAAGGCTGTGCATGTTCTTGTGTTGTGCCCATAACTATTGCATCTTGAACATTGCAAAGCTGTTCTTGACTTGCTTAATGTTGTTGAACTACTTGCCTTATCATTTTTTTTGTTCCTTGCCTTCTTTGGTCTACCAGTTGGTTTCCTATAGGTTGGAGGCTGCAATGGGTCTATAGGTTCTGAATTTAATAGCCTGCTCATAGGAACGGGATAAATCAAGTTTGCATAGGCCTTCAAATAAGTGTCTCTGTGATAATATGGATCAACATATATCTCTGGCAGTTCCCTCCTTGCGAATATGCATGCTATAGCATGATTGCAAGGGATACCACTAACTTCCCATATCCTACAAGTGCATGTGTTCTGCGAAATGTCCACTGCCTCACTAATTCCTCTGTATTCCACTTCATATTTGTCCTCACCGGCATAATGAACTTTGCAAAATCTTGCATTATTTTTCCTCTTGGTCATCTCCTTCTGAATGTTTGGACACAACAACCCACTCTTTGAATTCATGAACTCCCTCTTACTTTGAAACCTCAACATGAGATGTTTTCTAATCCATTCCAACATGTACAAAATAGGCTTGTCTCTTGCCGGAAGAATGACTGCATTCCAGGATTCACACATGTTGTTTATCACTAAGGCAGTTTTTGACTGACAACCAAAACTGGACCTTGTCCATACCCTTGGTGGCACTTTTCTCAGCCACTCATAAGCTTTAGGATCCATCTGTTTGATATTGTTCATATGCAATTGAAAATCAGCTTCTGTGTAGGATTGAGCTGCTTCCCAAACCTCATTTTTTAGATTTTGTCCCCTATATTTTAGTTTGAAATTTTCATAGAGGTGTCTGACACAAAATCTATGTTCAGCCCCATACAGAATGGTGTCAAAACTATCAACTAATCCCTAAAATAAAATGCAAATTACAAATTAAATGTAACTACAAATCAATACTAAGGAATGGACCGGTAAAGTGCAAAATCGAACATAAATACAACTACTATCTTACAGAACTGAAATTAAAGTAATAATAAAATTAAAATGAAATAAAACTATTTACTTGTACTGCTTAAAAAACTAAAATTAAATTAAATTTCAAATCTAAATGAATTAAAACTACTGATTTAAAACACTGAAAAGAACCAGCAAATTAGAAAAGTAAACATAAATAAAACTATTGATTAGAACTGAAACATATTAATAATTTGAAAGTCTTAAAATATTCATTCTATACTAGCTAGCAGCTGAAGCTCTGTAGAATCCGAAGTTCCACCTAATAGCCAGATATGAAAATATCAACAATGTCTTGTTGCTATGGCGTCCATATTGGTGTATCTTACCTCCAATCCGAGTTGAAAGCTTTATAAGAGAGTAAAATATGAAGTAAAATGCTGGAAAATAATGTGAGTCCTTATGTTTAAAAATAT